>NW_027468640.1:23799018-24329018 GCF_046254945.1 Alosa pseudoharengus
ACTTGCTTATTTTTATGGAAATATTTGTGCTGTAGCCTAAGCTATTTTGCACTTCAGAATTATAACCATGCACACACAGGTGGAATAGTTATGGTGATATTGCAATAAGTTCAAAACCACAAAAACATATGCTACATTTCACAGTTCAGAAATGTTCAAAAATGTGTGTATATTTCAGCACTCCATGAAATTATGCAGAAGTGGTCACCTGTATTATTCAGCTAGTTTATTAATATATTGGTCATTGTAATGGCCATAGCCTATAGCCTACATGCTATTCCTTTTTCAGGATGTAACCATATCTGCATAATGTGAATGTTTGCATATGGCTTATGTCAGGCTTTATATCAATATTTGTGTCTCGTTATTTGATTTTCTTCATATTTTTGCATTAATGTCATAGGAAGCATGCCAATATAAATATAGTAATTTATCTGTAATGGAATTGGCTGGAACCTGACAATATAAGAACCATATAGTGGGATAATCTACGGCTGAGCAATTTACAAAAATGTATGTAAGCCTACTGACAAATAGTTTACATTAGAATACATTATAATTTCGCCCCAATGAGGCTATGTAGAAATGTGTTGCAATTTCAAAACCGGATTACTCAGGAACCACTTATTGCACAGAGGCATGCTATATCCTCGTATTCGTTACGGTTTGCTGTTTATTGTGATATTGGGTTTGCCACGTGTTGTGTGAAGGGTTAGTGAAATATTAAACCGAGAGTAATGGGTGTGCACTCTGTGCAAAATACAAATATGATTAGCCTAAATTGCACGTCGGTTCAATGTTAATTTTCTCGCGAACCATTTATCACAGCAACTTGGCGCTAATATCATTGGAAAGCTTAGATTCCGCACGTTCACCTGATGTGTGATATCATATGTATAGGTTTAGTTTAGTTGAACCTCATCTGCCAGGTATTTTACCTACCAGGTTGACACTTCAGCGTGAAAAATAGCCTACTCAATAATACTCAAAGCATACCTGAAGCCGGGGAAATGCGGGGGGAATGCGCCTGGGACGGCTTCTGAAGTAGCATCGCAAATGAGAGAAAATTTAGAAAATTCCACAGACGGGGTGCACTTGAACCCTTTCACCGTCTCTGAAAGCATAACCGTGTCTCAACAGGTAGATCGATCTATAGATAGGCTAAACTAATTTTTCAGGCATCTGACCGACCGGGTTGACACTTCAGCGTGAGAAATCGGGGGTGTGGCGTGTGAGTGTGTGAAAGTAATCAAATGCGTGTGTCTCACGGCCAATGCGTGAGAGTTGGCACCTATGTTAGCTGTTCATCTACTGTATTTTCACGAGCAAAAATGGCATTTTACAGTAACACAAAACTCTGACTTCTGATTATTTTCCCACATCCCTGTTGTCACATATGTGAGGCTTTCAGAACAATAGGCATTTTGAGGTTAAAAATAGACCGTTTTATGAAATGCAGTTCAGCAATTGTACAGTAGCTGTAAGAAGTTACCTTCACAGGTAGCTCTGCTGAAGTGTTCACCTTTGAAACTCCCTGTCACAGTAAAGAGAAGAATGGGCTGGGTTCATCCCAGCAAGACAACTTGCATGTTCCAATTCTCAGCGTGGCTTGATCTTTGGAGACGGCACATGCCTCCTGTTGAAGGCAGAAAAACCCCCCCAATGTCACAGAAAATACTGTACTGTATATGCCGTTGCCCATTACATCGAACAAAGTGTGGGCTAAATTACCCGGGCTCCTGCTAGGAGCGAAGAGAGGCGCTCAGCAGTGAAGCTATAACCACTAATCGCATGCCCAGATAGAGATGAAGACCTCATAGAGGGCACTGAGTCAAACCGCACAGGGTTAAATGGAAATTCCTTTTTAAATGAAGACACACACACACACACACACACACACTGCAGTTATTGGACACTTACAGTATGTGTCAGAATTGTTTGGCTAATATGGGAATTTTTTGAAAATAATACCAATAAATCCACTCAATTTTGAACAAATGCATAAGATGGATGACTGGACAGCATATCAAACTTCCAGTCTTTTGTTTCCTTTTTAGTAGCCTTTAAACTGTGAACAAAAATATTAATACATACAAACAGATTAAATGAATTTCTAAGGTCTCTTACTTTGTTTATCAGTGTTTGAAAGACATTAAATTAAATTTGTGCCTTCTTGTGTGACTGCTTCCTGAGGCGTCCTGTGCTAGAATGGCAATTATTTTTGGCTTATATTTTTTTTCACAGTCCTCTTAAAGTCCAAAGCAAATTGTTGAATGGTCTGTCTTTTGAACTTCATCACAGACAGTTTTGAGTTCTGTCTGACTGGCTCCAGTCAAAAGAGCAATCAGACCGTGGGCCAGTAACTGGAGGGCTTTAAGAAACCCTGCCATGCCAGTTTTTTAAACCGAAAGCTGCCAATATGATAAAATAACTATTGATTTTGAGAAATTGACAGGGCCAAATGGACCCACACTAAAAAATCGGACAGATGGCCAGCAGCATTGATTAGTACAGGTACCGTGGAGCTTCAGTTTCCGTCTCAATAGTTCAATGTTTGAGCTTGATTGAGTTTAATTTGAGCTAGAGTAAAACAGGGTCATTTTAACCAACGTAAAGTAACACAATGCAGTTTCTTTACCTTAAAATAACAGCTTCAGACTCATTTTGCTGCTACATTGACTTACAAAAGGGAAAATTCTCTCTAACAAAAGGGAAAAGTCTCTAACATTGTCAATGAGCAACTTGAGTATATTCATAACCCTTTAATTCGGTTTTTGACAAGCTGTGTACCGTCTTAGCACTAAATACCATTGTATTTTGATGCTAAAGGGGCATACAGTAGATATCCATTCTTCCATGGTGTTACTTTAACTAGTTCAACATCAGTGAGTTGTTCTATCATATTCATGTTCTACAGTTCCTGGTTTGGGATAACCCTAGCCATGTAACTCATTAGCTGGTTCCAGTACCTTACTGTTGCCTAGATGCAAATATGGTACGCTACTGTAATAGTATTTCGTACAGCGCAAATCATTTTGTTACATGTGCGACTTCTTACCTGTTACAGCATTTGATGCTCTGTTAGGAATACAGGGATTGTATAATGTGAAATTGAAATGGTCCCTGTGCGGTGTTCAGTTCAAAGCTGGCGTGTGTTCTTCTACAGTAAGTCCTTCTCCCTTTACCACCCTGTAACAATGACATCACGGTCAGTGACAGCATCCATGGGAATGAAATGAAAGGTTTTGTTAATTAAACCTACAGGCTTTGTCCAATTACATCTCCTGTGACAGTCAAAGCATAGCTCATTGTGATGCTATATCCCCCTGGGCTTTTTCTCCCAAATACACAAACATACATGCGCTCACACACACACACACAGACACACACACACACACACTCTCTCTCTCTCTCTCTCTCTCTCTCTTTGTCTCTTTCTTTCACACACAAACACACAGACGCACACAGAGAAAGAGAAAGAGTGAAACACAAACACATCATCAACATGCTGATGATTCCAAGGCTGTGCTCCAACAGGACCATAATAATGGCATAATGGCTATTCAGTGCTGCACTGAACGTGATGGGAACCGACACCAATATTCTTAAATGTCCAATTAAAATAATCTGATGATTTCATGTTGTAGTAGTTGATTATATAACTTGGCTCTGAGGTCCCAGGCCATAAAACAGGCAAAAAAACTATTTTACAATATGTCATGTCATTTCTACGTGCTGGGTGCAGTGGTAACGCAGAGCTTGTTTTTATTCTTATTTTAAAACCTCATGCATACTGTGGCATGATATTTGATAACTTACAAAAATGCAAGCCATTGCTTGACACTTGCTCTTTTTGTTCAACCACTTTCTTTGTGCTTCAGTGTGTGCGGATGTAATGAGCGGACGACTTGGGTGTGTGTAAAATGGCACACCATCAAACACACACTTCAGACGATGGACGGGCCAAAAAGAAAAAGGAGGTGACATTTTAAAAAATATCTTTTTCCACTTCCAATTTTTTGACCTTCAATAATTCAAGGCTTGGTTGGCTGTCTTGTGACTCCAGAAATAAAGGACCTCACACAGGCACAAGGTGCAAAGAGTGGCGGGAGACAGCTCAACCTTTTTACACTCTGAAAGGAGAGCTGCCGCTTCATCTCCTGGAATCGACATTGACAACGGGTTTGGCGTAAAGGCCACCACCACAAATCTCTATTAAAGGGGGGAAAACTCAGGGAACACATTTGGTCAGATGATCAAAAATTTCAATTATTTTTTCATGGAAAAGGGCAGGCTTTCCTTCCCATACTGGTCACCATCCTTTCAGCTATAAACTTTAAAAGAACCACACATTATACACTCATGATGTCCACAGCTGTCTCTGTATGTATCCATGAGGAAAATCAAAACCAAGACGAGGCGATCAGGAGATGGCGGCACCAACATTATTAAATACCAACCTTGAATAAATCAGCATACAATATGTTTGACTCCATCTTTAAATTCCTCATGGGTAAGTATTGTTTTTTGTGTACCCTATGTGGTCTGCATTGTGATGACTTTGCATCTTAACCCAGCACCTGCCTGGGCTGGAACTCGCAACTTGCAGAACCTTGAAAGGCAACCACGCTAACAAGAGAACTAATACCCATGGGTGGGGGTCATCCCTATGTTCCCCGGGTCCTATGTTCCCCGCTCGGGGTTAGGGTTAGGTTTAGAGTTACAAAGCAGGGAACATAGGACCCGGGGAACATAGGACCCTAACCCTAAACCTAACCTGAACATAGGTACGCTCCCCATGGGTGCTAGCATCTCTTACTAGCATGTCTAAGACATCAGGATGGGGGTTTATCTAACGTAGGCCTACTGCACAGCTACGTACCAGTTAGCTACCGTTACACATACATGTAGCTCAGTCAAACCAAATTGTAGGAGCCGGCCATTTCTGAAATGTATACGGCTAAAACTCTTGAGTATTTGTTTCCGCTCTTCCTTTTCTTGCTCTTTCTCATGGTCTTTCTTTAGGATAATAGTTGCGACAGAAAAATACCCTGTTATATCATCTACTCTCCCTCCCTCCCTCCCTCCCTCCATCTTCCTAAAGTAAACCCTCTGGGGAGTCATTAGAGTTTCAAAAACCTGGAACCAAAAGCCTTTCTCCTGAAGCAGATGAAAGCTTGTTTGGTTCCTCTTCGCAAGCCAATCATATGCTGTGATCGCTCGCCCGTTGTCCAGTCATTACCCAACATCCTCCCTCATTCTGGCTCAGGCTCGAGCTGTTGACTGATGTTTGTCCATCTGTTGTTTGTCCAGTCAGGACACCATATGGAAGGGATTAATAACAGATACAGCCTCGCTATTTTTCTTTTGATCTGGTAGCATACCACACCTGACAGCAGTTGCCAGATTCTTGTTTAAAAACTTTCATTCACAGCCTGTGTAGGCAGCCAGAGGTACCACACCACTACATAAGATGGTCAGTACAGGTAGTCAAGCTGTATCAGCAATTTTGGTTCAATATTTCAACATTATAACCACTTTCCCTTGAAAAGAGTGTGTGTTGTGTTTTACTCGCATTCAAGAAAAAGTCCATCATAGTTTGTCCTGCATCCGATTATCATGTGTGAATACTGTTAGTAACAGTGGTCGACGAAGTACACAAATCATGTACTTGAGTGAAAGTAGAGATACACATGGTCAAATCTTACTCCAGTAAAAGTAGAAGTCCTCCTTTTACATTTACTCTTGAGTGGAAGTACAGTACAAAAGTACTTGCCTTCAAATGTACTTAAGTATCGAAAGTAAAAGTCCTAAAATGTATTGCGAGTCACCTATTCTATTTAATGTTTACATGGATGACTTATCAAATCAGTTAAATAGGTTAAATACAGGTTGTCTTGTGGGCAACACTATTGTTACTCATCTCATGTATGCAGATGAGCTGGTCTTGCTCTGTCCATATAGTGCTGGGCTGCAGCAGATGCTGAAGGTGTGCTCCCAGTATGGCATTGACCATGATGTAATGTATAATGCTAAGAAAAGCAATATAATGATAGTTAAAAGTGCTGAGGACAGGAAATCAACTTTCCCAACCTTTTATTTGTCAGACAGCCCTCTTGATGTGTGTGAGGAGGTTAAATACCTAGGTCATGTCATATCTGATGATTGGACAAATGACAAAGACCTATACCGACAGCACTGTCATGCTTATAAGGAAGTTTTCTATGTGCTCTGACTCTGTGAAGTGCTCCCTGTTTAGAACTTACATAACACCACTATATACTGCTCAATTGTGGTCTAACTATAAGAAGAAAAGTGTGCAGAGGCTTAAGGTAGCATACAATGATGCAATGAGGTTGCTGCTTCGTGTCCCTAGATGGCACAGTGCCAGCCAATTATTTGTGTCCACTAGAGTGCCTACCTGTGAGACACTTCTAAGACAATTGATGTTTAGCTTTATGTGCTGCCTGGACAAGTCAGAGAACCACATAATTGAAGCCCTAGTCAGCCCTCTGAAAAGCTGCTACAGATTCACTTCTAGGTTAAGAGGGCATTGGCGCAAATGCCTGTATGTCCTATAGGCTAATATGTGATTTTCTATGTATTTTGTATCTCCTTTTTATACTATGTATTATGTGTGTGTATGATATGGACCTGTGTCTGCAATAAAGCTTATATATATTACGACTAATACAGTTGCATTTACTATTGTTGAAATGATTCGGCACAGACATAGGCATGCATTGAGCCTTTCTCCTTCATGCAAGCTATGCAAACAAACTAATGTAATAACTTATCTATATACTTCAAAGTGACCAATTTTTGCTTTGTTGAATGCTTTACACTTTCGGACCAAATCAAGACGTTCCCTTTTGTGTTTGATAGTGTCAGATTGTCTATCATTGTATATCATTATATATCTATCTGTCATTGTCTATCATCATTTGCTCGATAGCGTCATATGGCTAGTTATGGTAACATCAATGTTGTGAAAAGGGGTCAACAAGGTACAGTAAATAGTGGATATAACAATAACATAGCTTAGGCCACACCATTATTTAAAGCCTAGCTCACTTAATAGAAAATACACATGTAAGTACACATGTATTTGGACAGTCTTTTTTGCAAAAGGAACTTCAGCTGTACTTTGGCTGTCACAAAATGTAGTGGAGTAAAATGTAACATATTTGGCCTAGAAATGTACTGGAGTAAAAGTAAAAAGTTTAACAAAATTTAAATACTCAAGTAAAGTACAGATACATAAAAAAGTGACTTAAGTACAGTAATTGAGTAAATGTACTCAAGTAATGGCCACCACTGGTTAGTAATGACTCTTATTTTATATCTAAGAACAAATAAAGTATTTCCAAAAGGTTGAATGTGTCTCTTATGTTTACACTTTCTCTGGCTTAACAGGCTGTATAATCATGAAACATACTGTATGGCAATATCAATATTTTATTGATAGTTCACACACAAAGATTTGTGGTTCATTTGTGGCGCAGTCTAAACACCTGACAACAATGTTTCCTTTTCAGCCATTTGACACCTCCACTCCAGTGCAATGATATAAACTAACTTTGAAATGATTGCATACATGTATTGTGGTGTGCTCTACATACTAATGTTCCTAAAATTAGATTAAAAAAAATAGCGATACATCACACAATAACACCAGTATGCGTAGATATATCATCAGATTATTCCTTGTACACAGCTCTATTTCTGGATATTAATGTTCTTATCAGATTCATCCATGTATAACAGGGATGATAAGACATGACCATTTTGTCCGACCGTCTCTGCTCTCAGACCTTGCTGCACTGCACTGCTCTTCAGTGCTACTTTGGCTTGGGCACATGATGGCATTTGCAATGGATATCAAGCAATCCTGTAGTTAGTGCACGACGGCATCATGCCCTTTCATTATTCTCTCATCATATGATTGAATATCTTGACCCCATGGGTTAATATATTTCCTTTTCCATGTTTGACATGGCACAAAGCTTCGAGAAGAATTTTTCATGTTTGCTCTACTCTACTATAGTCTTATCCAATCTCCCTCCAACCCCCCCCCCCCCCCCCACACTGCCCCCACAAGATGTGGTTACCCATTTAAAAAGTTTGAAGGCTGTTTTGCTGCATGTGTGTCAGACTAGTCACACACACACACACACACACATAAAATCCACAGACATACTAACAGCTCATTAATTCACAGCCTGGCCTGCAAATTTGCGCTTCATTCTCTTCAGAATAATTAATTTTTCTATGTGAATAAATTGTATTAGCTATGCATTGCTCTCCCCATCCTGTGTCTTGCCCCTCTAGAGAGTCCATCTCTTTCTCTTGTTGTGTCTGTTTTTCTCCCCAATGACAGGGGAGAACTTCAGAACTTCTAATGCTGTTTTTAATGTGCTTTGGTTAAACCTATGGCTAATCAGAATTCTTTTATAATGGCAAAACGCCACAAAGATCTCTATGTGAAATGGTAGATCGTACAGAGTGCATATTAGGACATACAGTATTTGTCTTTTTAATTTACCTATTGATGCATAATCATGTTTTCATGAAAAGCTTTCCTCTCCATTTTCAATAAATATGCAAGGATCATTTGGTTTTGCCATTATGTAAAACTTCAAATTGGTACACAGAGAACCTGACAGGAAGTGGAAAGTAGAATGTTATTAGTGTTACAGACTCCTATGACAGTGTGACTTGCTCGGGCTAGGTCCATATCCCAGGGTGCAACAGGGCGTTGATGAGGCGTCTGTTGGCAGCTGTGCCCAAGCCCTGATCACATTAACGCCAACAAGCTGCCAGCCGCTTAGCCACTGCATTACCAATGAGGTGAGTCACTCACAGCCAACACACACACACACACACACACACACACACTCTCTCTCTCTCTCTCTCTTGCTCTATCTTTCATACACTCATACTTGTCTGGTCTAGTTTAACCAGTGAGTTTCTACAAACCATTTACACCCCCAAGTGTCTCCCTGTGAAACACCATGATCCTGAGCCCGACTCACACACTCACATACAGTACACACAGGCACTTAAAGCAGCAGTGTGGGGTATTGGGGTGGTGCAAGCTTCCTAAAATCATACACCGTCCTTGCAAACACCACCAACAGGACCATTTGGCACTGATAAAAAATGGCTGCCCTAAAGTTGGCAAAGTTGGAAATGACATGCTGCAACAGCTCTTTTCCCTTTCCTGCATAGTGTTATATCCCATTTTATTACACGGCTCTTCAGAAGGCAAGTGAAACGCTCCATTGGCTTGAATGGGATTTCCCAAAGTTCTACGGTAAAATATTTTCATGTAATTACCGCTGAAAACATATTACCGCTGTCAATGGCAACGGTTTTGTGCTTCTGATACGTCTTTCATATCACTACGCAAGGACCGGAACTTCATTCAAAAGTGAAAGCAGACGGTTGATCAGCTGTGTTCTAAAGAATGTTTGATTCAAGTTCAACATGTGTTGTTGCGAACTATGTTTCTCAGCAAATGGTAACAAATAGGCTAGGCTATGTATAGGCTAAAGTCATATCGTGGGAAGTTTATTATTTCGTTTTGGCATGTAGCCGTGTAATAAGTGGGATAATGTATAGAACGCTGGTCCTCCGCTGCACGTCGGGGTCCGGTTCGCCCTGTCGGGACTTATTTTCCCAATAATGACCGGCGTGTAGGGGAGCGCGGGGCACAAAGTAACGCGGGGTTAAATGTAACACGGACTTTTTCCATATTTGCAGGGGGTTGATCGAGGCATGCTATTGGTCAGTTAATCACACTACTATGAGACGGTGTTCCACAAATTTTCAGTCAGCATGGACGTGTTTCCACGTAGATCTGCAGCAAAACGCCTTTTGAATACATCAACGTAAATGTCTAGGTGGTACTTGTCTTTCCATTACTGAGTTGTGGGTGCAGCTCACTGACTCCAATCTTGTATCATCTTAATAACCGTCTTGTAGGCTAAAAATGAACACCGTTTTGAAACATGTAGCCAACTCATAGCAGGAGCTAGCTTATCTTATAACAAACGTGACCCAGCGGGGTTAGTTGTAACGCGCTGTTACAACTAAGCCACTCATACTGTATAATGATGTTGCAATACAAAAATATGCGCGTATTAGTGTTAGTTTAGTTAGTTTTTGTGATGTTTTGCATTTTGCCTCATGTGTTTTCAGGTTTGAGGGCTTTTTTTGGCAGGATTGACCTTGGTTAGACTCTTAGCTTCCATTGGCGCAGATTTCTCATGTTATTTCTCCGTATAGAAAATAAAGTAAATTTGTGACTTATGTATCATAAATAGTCAGATCCTATTCTATCATACACATTCAGATACATTTATTGAATTAATTTAATTAAAAACAGCCTTTGGGATGAGTGTTACAACTAACCCCTCATATGGGGAAGGTTGTAACATTTCACCTATCGCCACTCTCGGTGGAATTGTAAAAGAACAGTAGCTCCTACAAACAAACTTCCAGTGCATATGTGTAACAGAGATATGTATGTTGCTTGTTAAAAAGTATAACTAGTGAAACTCAAATGATTTTAGAATTATTTAGCCATAACCAAAAAGTGTTACTTTGTGCCCCGCGCTCCCCTACATTATCCCTTACATATCCTGTAGAACCTGCATAGTGTTATGTCCCATTCTATATCCTGAAGAACCTGCATAGTGTTACAGTATGTCCCATTCTATATCCTGTAGAACCTGTGTTATGTCCCATTCTATATCCTGAAGAACCTGCATAGTGTTACAGTATGTCCCATTCTATATCCTGTAGAACCTGTGTTATGTCCCATTCTATATCCTGAAGAACCTGCATGGCAGGTGAACAACTTTTTCCATCCATCCAACTGTCACCACATACTTCAAAATGAATGTGAAGATGAATCCATAATGTACAATATACAGAGAACAGGTAAACTTTACTTTACAAACTTTAAAGTAACACAATGTAGGATATCCCCCTTTTCGTCCAGTTTCAACCTGGTTTCCCATTTAGAATTAAGGGGGTACCCAATTTGTCGAGAACTGTCAAAAAGGATCATGTTCCTGGTTATAAATAGGGTTGGGTATCGTTTGAATTTGAACGATTCCGATTCCAATTCCGATTTCTTATTTCGATTCCGGTTCCTAGCGATTCTCGATTCCGATTTTTTTAAGAGGCTGGGTCAAAAAAAGTTTAGGATATTTTAAATGAGCTAGCTAACCAACGGTCTTTCTCAGGGTACATTTTCCAAGTGCAAATTTAAAGACTTTTAAGACCTTTTCAAGACATCTAAATGAAACTTAAGACTGCACGGCAAAAAGATATATATGACTGTTTATGCAATAGTTTTTTTTTCCTACTAATTTTAACCCCCACCCCATTTTGGATGTTTGGATACAGAAGTTACCAAATATATTTTGGCGATAGAAAAATAATTGTGTGTGAATTACCTTCAAAGCTATAAATGCCCAATTTTAGGGTCTGGGCTGCTTGCTTTTGAAGCTGGCTGTACATATTTGGTTTTGCTTACTGCTGAGGCTGACTGTTCTTCACCTGTGTCTGTAGTAGCCTAGGCTACTTGCCAAAGACATGTGCACTGGACTGGATTCCCTTCAATATTTTTGTTCAAAGTTAGACTAAGCTATTTACATATTTTAATAAGCCTTAATAATTTACTATGTGCATCTATTGTCCAATATGCAGCACAGCAAATTAAAGTTAATCCACTACTTTACATTTTGCATACCAGTTGTATCTAAACCAACCAAAGCTTGACTGAAACATTGTAAAACCATTGACTTGTTTTAAATTAATTAAGAGACAGGTCCTCCTCGCATGATCTGCTGAAAACCGCTGATTTCATCTCAAGCACGCACGCATTATGAACACAATTTTTTTTTTTATGTAGCCAGTCGCCGACATTCAAAAAATATGCGGTTATAGTTCACAACTTTTGCGAAGTAGGCCTAGCCTACTGGGAAATGCTGGCAAGCAAGCTGCTGGCAGATATTACAGGTAGGCTATTATAACTTAGACAGATATTTTCTTCCCTAGGCTAGGCCAGCAACACACGCTGGAAAGATGCAAACAGATCAACTTACAGTATTTCCTCCTGATTGCGAAGCACTGCACATAATTTGACCAGCAGTCTTCGCGTCCATAGTTTGTGAAACGATGCTGCGTCCGAGCAACGATTTTAGATGCCAAGCGCAACTCCAAAAAGGAGAACAAATGAGCGTCCGGCTTGAGGCTGCGCCGGACGCCGGACAGGGCTTTTAAAATCCATATGTCCGGCCTAAATTCGAACGTATGGCCAACCTATCGCTCTTTCTTTCTCTTGCTCATTCTACCGTAGGCTTCCTCATTCCACGTAGGCTACCTGTAGCCTATATCTCTCTGGCCTCAGCTACACCACGAAAACGTCAGGCATATTATTTTGTACATAGGCCTACTGTATTATTACTGTTTTCACTCTTTTAACCACACCCGTGAAAAACATCTTCACTCTGCAACCACTACACTTCTTCCCGTAGTCTAATAGCTTAGTCACTTATACAATTGCGTTTTAAATACACGAAACTGGATTGAGACATCACTCGCTCTCTTGCACTCGCTGGCGGTCCCATAATCACATTTAATACCTCTCTTTCGAAAATTCAGTTGTATTTAAGACTATTTAAGGATCCGCGGGAACCCTGCTTTCTGAATGAAATAGTCTGACCTTCTTCATGAATTTTAATTCTATGAACTATGCGCTTCTTCGATGGTGTTCAGCCGTTTCTTCTTCAGGTCGGCGGACTGGGAATCGAAACTAGGAATCGAAATTTAAACTTTTGAACGATTCCGGGAAAATCGCAAAGATAGTCCCGGTTCCAACCAATACTCGATATTCGATACCCAAGCCTAGTTATAAATATAAAGCCACAAAGCTACCCGATAGCAATGTCACGCATTGGTACTGACAGAGATGCAAGTCTGCCTATTATAAGTTCATGTATCATCCACATGAGTTGAAAAATTAAGCTATTATTGTAAAGTAAAATAAATATGTTGTGCTGCTTTAATAGGTGCTTTATTCATATATCACTCAATTCTAAAGGTCCCTACCGATTGTCATACCAAAGAACTAACCCAACTGCCAGGGGTCTTGGTGTGTGTGTTGGGGGGATGACAGGGGAGACGGGATAGTGTGCTGTGTATGTGGGGAGAGGGCAGTGTGCAATATGTATGTTGGAAAAGCTCCCTTAATGAGACAATGTGCTGTGTATTGGGGGGGGGGCAGTGTGCTGTAAGTATGTTGGGGATGTGTGTTGGAGAAGCTTCCTGATTAAATAATGTGCTGTGTATGTAGGGGAGGGGGGGGGGGGCAGTGTACTGCAAGTATGGTGAAGGGACTTACTATTGCAAGCAGAGTACTGTATGTATGATGTATGTGAGTGATGACAGTGAAGATGTGTGTGTGGGCGGGAGGGGAGTGGAGCAGTGACAGTGGAGTAATGTGTAACAGTCTTCTTTCCCAAGAAAGGTGAGCCCAATGTGAAAGCAATAGTCTACAAATGAAAATGAACTCCTGAAGGTTACAAAACACTTCAATACCACCGCGAATCCGCGATTATCAGTGCTAAAACAGCATTAACACAAAATTAGAAATAACATGATGCCTGATTTATAGCCTACCACAACATTTCAATAGCCTACTAATTCGAAAATTATTATGAGCCAATAGCTTAACTTAGTAGGCTCAATGTTATATAGGTTCATGAGGAAAGGCTGTCAAATTAGTAGCAAAGCTAACCTGTGAAACGCATCACACTCAGTTAGCTATAGATAGCTGTTCTCTCAGCCAAGTGTTCAATTTGTATAGATAGCTGTTCTCTCAGCCAAAAGTGTTTTCATTCATGTTCTAGCTTTTAAACATTCTTTAAACATAAGAAATTCAGTGAAGTCTTGGGTAATAAGATTATTTTCTGTTATACAGTACATATAAGAGTTGTTAGATTAATTCAATGTGTGATTAGACAGTAGGCCTAGTTAGTTGTGAACCTCATGCTTCATGCTTACAGCCGGTGGTTGGTTGGTTGGGGGGGGGGCATGGCCACCACTTGTGCATAGGGCCCAGAATTTGGTGCTACGCACCTGCCCTTAGTGGTATTTATGTTCTGCTCAGGCAAGATCTTTGAAATGACCTCTAAAATAGCCTTTGTTTTTTTAGATTACAATTATTTAGCATGCAGCTCTTTAATCCTGTACTTTCTAGCATGGTCCTCTCATCTCATATTTGGTGATCATCACTTAGGCCTTCATGTCCTGTGCCTCCTCCTGGTCCACATTTTCCTCACATAGTCTGGAGGCTTGTGACTGCTCCTCACCTTAAATGTAATGTAATTATGAAACATTGCCATTAGTAGGCTAAAATATCACTCTGATTAATTAATCAATTTGTCTACACAGTGTCATGTCATCTTTATCACAGTGCAAAGTCTGTCTCACCTGCTGGTTGGCTTTTTCGCAGCCAATCCTGCAGTGATTGCTGCCTCCCTGAATTGTCTCTCCCTCTCCTGAATCTGACTCTTCAGTGGGCATCTTGGCTTCAAACAATACCCAAAATACTAGTGATAGGATTTACGGATTTATTTTGAATAAAATAATGTGATGCATTACTTCCATCATTCATTCTTCTTGCTAAAACGAAATGTGAGAAACTAACTATCAGCAGACATGTAGCTTAGTTTGCCTAATGCCTACCAAAAAAAATAGTAGCCTAGGCGTATGTGATAACGGGCTGCTTCTCTGCAAGCTATCTGTCTGATTATTTAGGCTAAACGTGGCCTGGATTTATGAAGATTTTAATTCATTTCATAAAACATGATGACGATGATCGTTCGTTTGTTATACATCACAAACTCACCTTATCCGACAACGTTGAGTCGTCTCATATGACAACCGTGACAATTTCCTTCTAGGGCCGCTTATGCAGGCTCTGCTCAGATGCCGGTCGCGTGCAGCGCTCCAGCCATGTAAACAGAGTTTGCCCTTCCCCTACTGACTTTCACTTTCGGTGCCCGAATGGAAGTGAATGAGGCTTTGCGATTTTTTTTTTATCTAGGCCTACCTGAAATTCTGCATCCATTGTACGATTTATTTATTTATTTTCCCCATTGGAAGGGCAACATGAGTCAAGAAGGGCATATGGGCAGTTGCCCGGGCAACCTGGGCAACCCCCCTGTGCACGTCCCTGGCTGTAAGTATGTAGAGGATGTGTGTTGGAGAAGATCATGAAGACAATGTGCTGTGTATGTAGGGAGGGGGGGCAGTGTGCAGCAATTATGTAGAGGAGGCTTACTGTAGCAAGCAGTGTGCTGTATGTATGTGAGGTGATGACAGTGATGATGTAAGTGTGTGTGTTTTTTGTGTGTGTGTTGGGGATGGGGGTGGGGTGGGACAGAAAGGCTAGGCAATCAAGGACATGGGTAGATGGAGGTGAAAACAAAAATAATAAATAAAAAGTTCTATAGAGATATGCAAAAGTTGGAGAAAGTCAGATATGTATGAGTGTGTGTGTGTGTGTGTGTGTGTTTTGACGTGTGATGAAATGAGAAAAGTGCAGTGAGTACCCCTAGAATTCCAAGCATCCCTGATGGTCTAGTGGGTAACCCCTCCTTAAGTCGAGTGATTATAGAGGGCCGGAGCTGTAATGCTTTGATGGACAGTGGTTCCACAGTGACCATCATTTTTGAGCAGTGGTATCAGAAGTTTCTGAGCCATGTTCCTCTCCACCCCATTTCCAGTTTGGCCATTTGGGGGTTAGGAGACTCAAGCTACCCAAAGAGGGAGTTACAGAGGTTACGTGGCAGTGTCAGTAGAGTTCCTTGAAGATGGGGCTGGTCGACAGCCGAAGCCCATATTAGCACTTGTGTGCCCTGACCCTCCAGGCCCAGACCAAGTACCTGTTATCATAGGCACCAACGCCAGATCATTCAACCATGGACCTAGTACTGAGAAAATCCACACCGAACACAGTCACACAGCCAAGGTCTGGAGAGTAAACACCCTACCAGTGAGCAGGGAGAGGACGTCTTCCCCATGGCACGAGTGTGCAGGGCATGTGAAGTGGACCGGTCCAGGGTCACTTTCCAGTCCTGCTGGTGAATCTCGCCGTGCAGTCTGCAAAGCCGCTGTTACCACCGAGAAACCAAGCATCCTGGTCATAGACGCGCTTAACCTGCTGCCAGCTGGAGTTACCTCACCGCCATGTGTGCTTCTCCCCGAGAGAGAGAGGAGGTAAATAAATGTATCTGCAACAGCAGAATGAATTATAGCTTGTTGTGACCACATATATAATTTAGTGTGTCTTAAAGGAACACGCTACCCAATGTCAGTAGTAATATATGTTCTTACCTTAACTTTCACGAGTTGAGTCATACCTCTCCTGTGTCGGTACGTGCACTCAAACGCTCTGGTGCGCGGCGCGAATGTGTTAGCATGTTGCTATGCTAGCGGGCTCAGAAGTAGCCATAGAGGGAGGAAGATAGCAGTAATCAAAAATATCCACGTTTTGCCTACTTAAATACAGTTGCACGAGTAGTTGATAAAAATGTGTAAGGTCACACAACATGAAACGTGGCGATTTTCCAAGCGAATAAACAGGAGAACTACAATGTGTGGCGCAATAGCACTTGGGAGTACTTCGATGTTAGCGTAGTAATATTAATTAACACCTAATTGTAGATCCTATCCACCACAGAGTTTAGAATCCATGCTTGATCAACCCCTCAGCCTCCCCCTCCCCACTGAGTGAGAGAGAGAGGCACACACACTAGAGATGCGTGGATGGGCTATTATTTTAACCGTAACTGCATAGCAAAACTTATTATCCATCCGCCATCCATCCGCACCAAAGTTTTTTTGACCAATTTTCAAAACCGCACACGCCCGCCATCCACTGGTTGTAATGTATATGGGTGATGCGGCGCTGCTGACGTGAGGCTAGAAAGCTCTTGCCTGTTCTAGAAAGACTGATCCAATGCAGTAAATATAAAAGGCTAAAGTCCTACATTGTCTATGTTGTAGCCTATCCCCAGAATATCAGCAGCAAACTCAGTCTCTGTCTCGCAAAACAGTCTCCAAATAAAACGCACATCGGCCTGTAGCCTACAATTTTATCATTGTAATAAAAAACGCAATTTGGCACATAATTTCAACATGCTGCTATCTGGCCTACTAATTAATGCCTATTGTACTTTATTTTTTGCAAAAAGAAAGAAATCCTTGATAAAATAACAAGTCATTCACATTATAGGCTACTTTACACACGGTCATGTCAGGGTGACACTATGACAAGAAGACTCCCATTTTGACTGCATGGGAAGAGAGCGCGTCTTTTTCAGACAGACTGCAATACATTTTATACCAGCAGGCCAATCAGACAAACTATGGCGCCTCGATATTGAAGAAACGCCGACTCTATTCATTCCGAAAGTCCACCGCACAACAGTGCAACGTGCATGTTCACATTTTTAGTAACACCGCCAAACTTGCTTGCTTGCCTTACACATCTAAGTTTTCCGACTATTTTTCTTACCTTCTTTTTTCCGCTGTAGATGTTATTGAGCTTGTAGAAGTTTTTAGCCTGACGAGCCAGACCCACATTAAAATGTAGGGTCTGGGCACTCACCGTTCGCAGTGCTCAGTCCGAGGGGCGGGATAATCAGTTGTCTTTCAAATTCCCTCTGCACGCAATAGGACAGCGGCAGCGCTATGAGTCCCATGCGTTTTCCACCAGCTGAGCTAGTTGGCTAGTTTAAACGTTTGCCAACTTAATAAAAGCTTAACTCGTGTCACACTGTTCACCAGCATGCAGCAACATCCATCTTATTTGTTTTCAAGTAGCAGGGAATTCAAGCCAAACCGTTGCAACTCTGCCATCAATCATTATGTTAAGCCCACCTAACGACTCTATACACGATTTCATTGGCCTGATTAAGTTTCGATTTCTGGAGCTCACAAGCAAACGGAGCGTTGCTAGACTAGCCCTGGCAGCAAATGTAATTTGCCGCTAGGGGCGTGTCTAGATTTCTAGGCTAAGAAGTTTTAGCTCTTACGTTCTGAACATCTCGCACTGCCATTGCCATTTCTGAGTCATATCACTCTATAATCCAGTGGTTCTCAAACTTTTTTTTTCATTCCCCATTTTGATCAAGGGGACATTTTCGAGCCCCACCTGTCCATCATCGCTCTAAGAAAGTGCATCAAGCTTAAAATTGTCAAATTTATTGAAATAACGACAAGTTCTAAATATGTCCTCTTCAGCAGAGTTAAAATCAGCTGGTGCTGCAGATATAATATAAATAAATACATAATGTGCCACTGTAAATTAAACACACATATTTCTGTTTTCCAGCAACATATTAGCAAGCACAGGCAAATATTTTACAGCATTGTACAATATATTCAATGAAATAGCCTACCAACATGCTGCATTAAATGGATCCATAATCCAGTCATACTGAGCACTGCTGGTTGGGAAATATTTTTGATATAAACTTTGCATGGATGTGATGTAGGCCTACTGTTTAATACATGGGATCACAAGAGTGGCTCCCGAATCAGACGTTTCAGCGATTTCACTCAGATTCTCAAAGGCATTAATACTGTCGCGATCGAGGCGCCTGTCCCATACCTCGAGTTTTTTGGTGAATGCAGTAATCTTATCTGCTAGGTGAGGTAGGTGCTTGTCTTTGCCTTGTAACTGGAGATTTAACTCATTAAGCTTTCCAAATATATCGCTAAGATAGGCCAGCTTCATCAAAAAAATTTAATTTGTGAACGTGCTTGCAGATTCGTATGCGCTCTTCCTCCAAGAAGAGGCAACACGGAGCTCAAACACGCGCGACAGCACTTTACCTCGGGAAAGCCAACTTGCCTCGCTGTGAAACAGTAGGCTACATCTGTGTGGTTAGCTCCCATCTCCTCGCAAAGTGCGGGGAACAGACGCGCTTTTAAGGGCCGGGATGAAATTCATCACTCTCACAACCTTGTTCAAAATCTCATTCAGGTCGGGACTAAGCTGCCTTGACACGAGCGCTTCCCTATGAATAACACAGTGCGTCCATTGCGCACCGGGTGTTACCTAGGCCTAGGCTACAGATAAAAAAAAACTAAAAAAAAAAAACTCCTGTTTTCACGTCAGTTCGCGCCCCACCTGGCATGTCTCGGCGACCCACAGTTTGAGAAACGCTGCCATAATCTGTCTCTCTTTTAAATGCCTATTCCCTGAATGGTAGGCTACAATTACTATGTGTTTTATATATAATATCGAAACAAAATAACCCAGGCAGTCTCATCTACGAGATGTTTACACACACACACACACATTCACCTCCGTAAATAAAACCAACTTGACGTTGACTTCAACCTGTGCTAGGAAGCACCAAGAAATTATTTGCAATGGCTGACTTAATAGACGATGACGATAACGACTGGCTTGTAGCAGACCCAGAACCATATTTGTTTGAACCCGAATACACAGAGGAGGAACTAGCTTTTATGGATCGTGAAAGGCAGGAAAGATGAGTGAGACGGTGAGAGAACATGGGCAAACAGCAACTGGTGGAGAGCCTGTGCTGTCGAGAATGGGATAGTGTTGCCATCGGTAACGGGGGTCATAGATCTAGAAGACCCTGGCTGTGCCACAGAAAGCGATGCGTTTGCAGCAATGATGTGGTGTAATCCTCCGGTGAGAAATGCTGAGAGCAAACCCTTCACAATGCATGTTATAACCATGATTGTTCACAATCTGTTTTACCACTACCTGCTACTTTGCTAAGTCAGCTCAAACTAACGCCAGCAGGGCAGGTTGTCTCTATTTACGGAAATGCGTGTGTGCGATCAATCATGGATTCTAAACTCTGTGGTGGATAGGATCTACAATTAGGTGTTAATTAATATTACTACGCTAACGTCAAAGTACTCCCAAGTGCTATTGCGCCACACATTGTAGTTCTCCTGTTTATTTTCTTGGAAAATCGCCACGTTTCATGTTGTGTGACCTTACACATTTTTATCAACTACTCGTGCAACTGTATTTAAGTAGGGAAAACGTGGATGTTTTTGATTACTGCTATCTTCCTCCCTCTATGGCTACGTCTGAGCCCGCTAGCATAGCAACATGCTAACACATTCGCGCCACGCACCAGGGCGTTTGAGTGCACGTACCGAGACGGGAGAGGTATGACTCAACTTGTGAAAGTTAAGGTAAGAACATATATTACTACTGACATTGGGTGGCGTGTTCTTTTAATTCAGGGGTCTCAAACTCAAATGAGCTAGGGGCCACTTCCGCCAATGTCATCTGATTGGAGGGCCACATCAGTGTTAAAGAGTAATACAAAAAAGAACGGCTATTTCCTAAAATGCAATGTTTTTTTCAAATACTGTATTTTCAAACACAAAACTACAAACAGAAAGTATTGTAAGTATTTATATCTATTTTTAGACACCTGTGCTATGATAAAATAAATATTAATACAAATTATAAAAACAAACAAAAACGAATAAAAACAGGTAGGCCTGTGTGTGTTTCACACCAAATAAAAATATTTTTCCTCTCATAACTTTTTTAAACCTGTCAGAGTTAAGAAAGCAACACCATTGGATTTTTATATCAAAATGTCAAAAGGCCATGGCTTGAAAGTGGTCAGCGATAAAGTCCTACTGTAAATGTAAAAATATTTGAGTATAAACAAAAGTTTATGAAAATAAATTTACATAACAACATAACAAATTAACAGGAAAACACCTACATGTAAGATGTAGGCCTATACCAACAATAGTAAACTATTACTGGCCTACAAGGCCTACAATAAACCTGGTCAAATCAGTTCCTATCGAGGGTGACTGTAGTTCTTCAGAGCCCTATTTCTACTAGCCCTGCTGTCTGTACCACATACATTACGGACACTATCATCACGATTACCCCTGCAACCTCCGAGCTATGTTGGGCAGAGGGTCGAAATAAGCATGGCATGCTTAGTGGACACCATCGTATACACGCAAAGACGCACCTCCATTCACAGACGCACCGTGACTATCACGGTCAATAAACTATCGATCATAATCTCCAAAAGGATATTCTCCTTTAGAATCAGAGTAGGTGAATAACATAGCCTACCTAAGACTTCATCACACGTTTTTCAACATTTGGTGTAGGCCTATTTCTGCTCCAATTTGTGCAGAACTATGGCCTGCATTTCGTCATTACAAATGCACGTCTTCGTGTTTCTCGCGTGTAATAGGCCTACAAGTAAACCTATTTCCTGAAAACTTTGTGCAGCGATTTTGGGTTTGAATCCAGCTCTGCATGTCTAGCAAATAATGGAGGAGAGTAGCCTACAAATAAGATTTGTCACCGTACTTGGATCTATCGTCTATTTTAATCAGTATCGTTGTTTGTCGCAATTAAAAATACCCTCAAGGGCCGGATTACATTATTATTTTGACATACGTCGAGGGCCGGAGGTTTTAAACCCCTGCTTTAATTGCTTTTCCACCATGGTGATCCACCATTGTATGTATGGCAAATACTAAATAAACTGTTGCGCAATCTTGCAGTACACAGTGGAAACGGTAAGGTAAAGTTATAGTATATGGGTATAAGTATATAGAAATGTCAACAGTGATATTAAATCCCTTTTAATAAATCTTTCAAAATAGATACTTTAGATCTGAATGCTTTCCCACCAGGGTAATTATGTTATGTACCAATGTACAAAAGACAACTGCCAGTGACATCGGCATATGGTAGCAAATTACACTACTTATCTTTGAATGACAGCATCCACACAACTCTTACTTTCTCTTACACAAATCTATACTTTCTGTCTTTCTCACAGACTCTCTCTCTTTCTCTCTCTCCCCTCTCTCACACACATTTACACATGCTCACATACACAGTCAACCTCCCTTTTCTCTCCAACACACACTCCCTCTCTATCTCTCTCTCACACACACACACTCACTTAGAGGGAGTGGGAGAGAGAGAGGATGAGAGAGAATCAAGCTCTCTCTCTCCTCTGTACAGTGTATAAAAGAGCAGCTTGTATGGGCGATTTCTTTGGCTCTTTTGGAGATTAATACAGGGCCCCTGCCTCAGATCCATACGTAATGAAAATGACTCAGGGATTAACTACGGGCAGAGAGGAGGGCAGACCAGACTTGAGTTGCTGCCTCGGCAGAAAAGCCCCCCCCAGCTCTCCGCCCCTGAGGCCCCCCCCCCCCCCAACCACCACCCTCCTCAACCTCGTCCTCATCCAGTTAATTACAGTAATGGCTTGGGCGTCCTTGGGGAATGCTCAAAGGTCGGAGGCCGTTCCGACGGGAAATATACAGTCGCTCAAAGCACTCTGGGTACTGGACAGAGACTGAGGGAGAGAGAGAGAGAGAGAGAGAGAATGCTGCAGGGGGGTGGAGGAGGAGGAGGGCAGGAAGGGTCTGACATAGCAGGGGAAATCATTGCGATATCATGAAAAAAAGCAGAAATTTCAGAACAGCCTGTCAGCAGCTTTCACTCCAAATGCCAACTACTGTGCTCAAGAGGGTGAAATAAGGGAGGGAGGGATGGAGGAAGGAAAGAGAGAATTACCGTAGTAACTGTAGAAACATCAGCACTGCATGCAAACTGCAATCACAACCACTTTTGAATAATAGAGTTCATAAAAATGATGTGTGACTTTCCACCATTTCTCGTCCACTGCATCTCCCCATTTACACACACACACACACACACACACACACACACACACACACAAACAGACACACACAGACACACAATGTTTGCTTATCATTTCAACACATTCTCTTCTACCAGGACATGCTACGTGAAGCATGACCTAGGCATACAGATTCAGCCTTTTGCAGTAATTGCGCTAACTTTTAGCAACCATGCTAATCTCTGATTTTCTACCAGTGTGTTTTCTCTCTGTATCTCTTCTTCCCACCCACCTCTTTTGCCCAGACGTGCCTGTGTGAATTAGCCTAGAAATCTAGACGCACTCTAGCGGCAGCAAATGTATTTTGCTGCCAGGGTAGTCTAGCAACTCTCCGTTGGCTTGCGAGATGGAAAAATGAAACTTCGATAAGGCCAATCACCTCGCATATAGAGTCGGCAGGCGGGCTTAACATAATGATTGATGGCAGTTGCAACGGTTCGGCGTGAATTCCCTGCTACTTGAAAAGTCAAGTCAAGTCAAGTCAAGTTTATTTATAAAGCGCATTTCATACACAGAGGTCATTCAATGTGCTTTACATAAACAAAACCAAACAATAATAACAAATAAAAGCATAGAAGGGCAATATAGTCAAAGAATAGTTAAAAGGTAAAGCTCATAATAAAAAGAAAACATAAAACAAGGAAAAATCATTTAAAAATAAAGAATAATTAGTAAGCAAAAACAAAGGCAAAAGTAGTAAAAAAAAGTAATAAAAGACAAAGTAGAATAATTATCAAGGCAGATTCAGAATTTGTAACTCGGCACAGTTAGCAGAAAGCATCTGAGAACAGTTTGGTCTTAAGTCTAGATTTAAAACTGGCTACAGTTGGGGCCTTTTTGATGTCATCCGAAAGTTGGTTCCACAGCTGAGCCGCATAGCAGCTAAAAGCTGCTTCACCATGTTTAGTTCTAACTGTAGGTTTTACTAGCAGGTTTTTGACCTGGGACCTGAGAGGACGAGAAGGTGTGTACTGCTGAAGCATGTCTGACAAGTATTTAGGTCCTGCTCCATTTACTGATTTATAAACAAGCAATAGTGCTTTAGAGTCAATTCTGTGACTTACTGGAAGCCAGTGCAAGGACTTAAGAATTGGAGTAATGTGGTCAGTTCTTTTAGTTTTTGTTAGAATCCTAACTGCTGCATTTTGTATCACCTGAAGCTGTTTAATAGTCTTTTTAGGAAGGCCTGTGAACAGTCCATTGCAGTAATCAACCCTGCTGGAGATAAATGCATGAATGAGTTTTTCTAAGTCATATATTGACATCAGCCCTCTGAGTTTGGCAATATTTTTGAGGTGGTAAAAAGCTGATTTAGTTATCGCTTTCATATGGCTGTTGAAATTTAGATCACTGTCAATTAATACACCAAGATTTTTAACAGTATGCTTTGCCTTCAACCCTTTTGTGTCAAGGAGAGTGGCAACCCTAAGTCTTTCCTCATTTTTACCAAATATAATTACTTCAGTTTTTTCTTTGTTCAGCTGAAGAAAATTTTGAGACATCCAAGTGTTGATTTGTTCTATACACTGACACATAGATTCAAGAGGACCATATAATTTGGTGATAGAGCTAAGTAAATGTGTGTGTCATCTGCATAGCAATGATATGAAGTCAAATTATTTTGAATGATTTGTCCAAGTGGGAGCATATAGAGGTTGAATAATAGTGGCCCCAAGATCGACCCCTGGGGAACACCACAGGTCAAGGACGTTGGTGTTGAGGTACAGTTTCCGATGGCAACAAAGAAGCTCCTTTCTTGTAGATATGATTTTAGCCAGCTGATAACTATGCCTGTAAATCCAACCCAGTGTTCTAGTCTGTGTAGTAAAATATTGTGATCAACAGTGTCAAATGCTGCACTAAGGTCCAGTAGCACTAGGACTGATGTTTTACCTGAATCTGTGTTGAGGCGTATGTCATTGGAAACTTTAATGAGAGCTGTTTCAGTGCTGTGATTTGCCCGAAAACCAGACTGAAAGTAATCAAAATACCCATTTGATGTTAGGAAGGTGGTTAATTGATTAAAGACTACTTTTTCAATAATTTTGTCAATAAAAGGTAGATTGGATATGGGCCTGTAATTGTTTAGCATGGAGGCATCCAGGTTATTCTTCTTGAGAAGTGGCTTTACAACAGCTGTTTTCAGTGACTTAGGAAAAGTGCCAGACAGCAGTGATACATTTACAATTTGAAGGACATCCGCCGCTATGAGGTGAAAAACAGTTTTGAAGAAATTGGTAGGCAGAGTGTCTATGTGGAAGAGCTGAGATTCTGTACCGTTTTTTCAAGTGTTTCGTAGTCTATCAAGCTGAACTCTGACATCAAGTTTAGTTTCCCTCTGTTTGTTGCTGGAAGTTCAGGTTGTTGAATTTGTAATTGAGCAGATATGTTGAGTCTGATTTTGTCAATTTTACCTTTAAAAAAAGATGAAAACTCATTGCATTTATTAGTTGAGAGAAGTTCAGGCGCTAATTGTGAGGGGGGATTTGTTAACTTATCAACAGTTGAAAATAGAATACGAGTGTTATTTGAACTTCTATTGATAATGTTAGAACAGAAAGACTGTCTTGTTTGCATATTTCAGAGTTATATGTGCGGAGCATCTCTTTATGGATTTCATAGTGGATCTGAAGTTTGTATTTATGCCATTTTCTTTCAGTCTTCCTACACTCTCTTTTTTCGAAGTTTAACTGCTGGATTTTGCCTCCATGGTGCTTTCTGTTTGTCCTTAACTTTCTTGAATTGTAATGGAACAATGTCATCCATAATGTTTGCCATTTTTGCATTAAAGTGATCAAATAAGTCTTCAGAGTCTGACAGTTGACTTGACTTTAGTGAAAGTGCTTGCTCAAAGAGAGCACTTGTCTGATCATTTATGATTCTCCTTTTTAGCATCATATCTGTGTTTTGAGTGTGTGGGGACATAGACACATCAAAGAACACGCAGAAATTATCAGATAAGGCCAGGTCTTTAACAGCTGTAGAGACATCGAGACCCTTTGTGATAACAAGGTCGAGGTCGAAAACAAAGAAGATGGATGTTGTTGAACAGCGTGACATGAGTTAAGCTTTTTAAGTTGGCCCAAGTTTGAACTAGCCAACTAGCTCCGCTGGTGGGAAAACGCATGGGACTCATGAGTTGTAGCGCTATCCTATTGCGTGCAGAGGGAATTTGAAAGACAACCGATTATCCCACCCCTTGGACTGAGCACTGCGAATGGTAAGTATAAGTAAGTATAAGTATACTCTTTTGATCCCATGAGGGAAATTTGGTCTCTGCATTTATCCCAATCCGTGAATTAGTGAAACACACTCAGCACACAGTGAACACACAGGGCCAGATGTACTAACGCTTTTGCGCCCACTTCAGGCATATTTGTTTCGCAATGTGCGTGTAAAATCATTGCGAGGTATGTACAAACAGGCCGAAATGATGTAAAAGCGCAAACTGCCTGTCGCGGGAGCTGAAAGTGGCAGATTGCGTTTGTCATGTCATGCATATGCATTCATGGGAGGATCCAGGGGAAAGTGGGAGTTTAGCGTAAAAAGATGGGAGGGGAAGAGTAAAGAGCGCCTAATTATATATTCCGCGGTATGTACAATGACTGCTCCTGAAAGCGCACGTTTATTCTGCGCCTAAATACTTCCGCCTTGTAAAAGCAGGTGTTAATCCAAATTGCAGTTCAATGCGTCAATAAGAGAACCTTTCAAAGACAACAGAATCGCTATTTAGAGCACCAGTTTTTTGTGGTGAAAGTATTTGTACTACCAAAAGCAACCTTAACTTTCGTTGGCCTTTCGAATGTCTTACTTTCACTTTCACGTCATTCACTTAAACTTTCCTACTTGCTAGATTTGACCAATCTTCCATATCCTACGTGCACAAGTAGTTTGAGTAGAACTACTGATCTTTATTATCTCCCTGCTTGTTTACATCTTATCATCTTGGGTCTGACAGCGTTCGCAATCTGAGGTGTGTCCATGACGCTGATAACGCTACGTTTGCAAATGTACGTACATCTGGCCCACAGTGACACTAATCACTACTAATCACTACTAACACACTAATCCCGGTGCTGTGAGCTGCCTGCAACAACAGCGGCGCTCGGGGAGCAGTGAGGGGTTAGGTGCCTTGCTCAAGGGCACTTCAGCCGTGCCTACTGGTCGGGGTTCGAACCGGCAACCCTCGGTAACAAGTTCGAAGTGCTAACCAGTAGGCCACGGCTGCCCCAATGGGGAATGGTGATGTGGGTCTGGCTCGTCAGGCTATGTGTGAATCAGATCAGAACACCAATCCCGCCTCACCAAAATATCTGTTATGTCAGGTGCCAACATCATCCTGTGTTGTTTCGGTTCATTAGTTTGCCAACATTTTCTCTGCCCTTCATGCATATGGCTCAAGTGATTGTGAAGAAAACTGGTTATTAGACGGGTGTTTTTGCTTTTGCGGTCATGGTTCCAGCTAGCCTACTTCCAGGGCCTCTGAAATGCAAACAGATGAACTAAAGTAGATGGGTGTGACCTGGAGATGACCTTTGCTTTGAGACACATGATGATAGAGGGAGGGAGGAAGAGAGAGAGAAGAAGCGAAAGAGCAGGGAAGAAGAGGATTGCAGACATGGGCACACAAATCAGGGGCTCATTACGGAAGCATTACTAAATTTCCCAAGCAAATCAAATTTATTAACTAAACAGGCAAGCGGGGCATGGACACACATACCATAACTACACACACACGCACACACACTCACATACTTTTCCTGTCTCGCCAACAGCAGCCTTTATCTATTTACCTGTGCATGTTATGTCTACGTGCACCAGACGCACATAATCACATACAGTACCGTAAACACAAAAACACAAGCTTTGTATGGGCAACAACAAATAAACAAGCACAAACTTGCTAATACTCACTGTGCAATGGAAAAAAAACTCATTGTATGTCAAGCAGATACGCGCACACCCACACACAAGCTGGCTAGACAGACAATCAATAATGTCAAATTCCACTGTTAATTGTGTATTCCTGCTGTAAATAACCAGACACCAGACTTGGTGACCTTTTCATGCACTCAGGCCATCCTTAAAAATATTCTTGTTTGCAGTAACAGCCAAAAAAATAAAAAAAAATGGGTCGGTAGGTAGGTCAATATTTTTTTTTTCAAGATTCAAAGTAAAAAAAAAAAGTACAATTTTGGTCATGGTGATTACGTAAGTATGTATTTAAACAAATTCGCATATTGTGACGTAACTGACTGGGTCCTCAACCCGTGCCTTCAGGCGCATCATTGCAAACCTCAATCTGATGCAGGTTATGTAGACCAGCCTTTCTCAAACTTCTTTGACCTAAGGCCCAGTCATGGCAGACTTTGGGGTCATAGGGCTCATCTACACGTACCCAACCCCAGCCCCCCCCCCCCCCCCCCAATCAAATTGTCATTATCATTATCACAATCATTATTATGCCTATATTGTTATACATGCACTTTCACTTAAATGTTTTGTGACATGCACATCAGAGGACTGCTTTACTAATGTAAGATATAATTAGTTTCATTGCTTTTGCATGGTTGCATGATGCTTGCATAAGAAAAGAAATACTTCTCAAAACAGCAACAAGTATATGGGTGCTATTGTTTTGGGATGTTTCCCTCATGCAAGCATCATTCATTGGTAGGAAATGGAGAAAAAAATACATGTTTTTTAATGAAGTTTAATTTGAATGCCTGAATGTAAGGATTCAGGAAGCACAATACCAGCTTTTTTGGCGAGCAGATAGGCGTAAATCACTGATCTGTTGATCTTTAACATATAGAAAGAATGCTACAATAGCTTTTGGCCCGCGGACCAGCAGTCTTCACATTTCGGACTCATATTTTTAGAAATGCTGAATAGACCACAACCAATTTCAATTATTCAACACGGTCACCGTTAGACTAGAGGGGAGAAAGGATGGGAAAAGATCTGGGCACAGTTCTTCCAGAACTTCTTGCCAAGTAATAACGTTGTCGAGATGTTTGTGTGAATGAAACGAAGCGTATAGGCCATAGTATGACATGTGTAAACCAATGGTGTAGAGATGACGCCACAGGGTTTTATTTAAGAGAGCCCAAGTTTGTATGTAGGCAATTTATATTCACAATACTTAAGCCTACTAAAATAAATAGTATTTTATTTGTATTGGTTGTTTAGAGTAAAAAAAAATCGGTCGGTCTTAACGCAACTTTACAACCGGCAAGTCGGTCGGACTAAATGGGGGAAAAAAAAATATTTGGGTCGGTTCTAAATTGACAGGGTCGGTCAGGTTACGGCAAACGAAAATATTTTTAAGGATGGCCTCAGAAACATCCCCCACATTCCCATATGCAAAAGCACACAGACTCGTGTCCATGGACACACGTAGACAGACACACTCACATGAATGGAGTAATAACAGAATTCAGTAGTTGATTTATTGCAGCAGTGCATTCAGTTTGGCATCCAGTTGAGCATGTGTGTGTGTGTGTGTGTGTGTGTGTGTGTCATGCAGAAAGCCGTGGGGAGAAAATTGAAGATGTGTCATGCAATGGAGTATTCTGCTCTCCATACTCTCTCTGTCTTTTTCTCTGAATGGTCTACGGATTTCAAATTGGACAGTCACTTGAAGCAGTGGGCAGCCATATTGACGCCCTCGGGAAGCTATTTTACATAAAGCAGGTCAGGCTCCTGTCTAAATTAATGGGGGGATCTGTAAACTCCACATACAGTAGGATTGTCATTCAGACATTAAAAGTCCATCAAGTGAATTCACATTTAAGTCTGACATAAATTACTATATATTAACATTTACATTTAGTCATTTAGCTGATGCTTTTATCCAAAGTGATTTCCAACAAAGAAGCTACAATAAGACAGTGCCATTAGGATATTGTTAGTGCAACAATAAGAACTACTCGCATAGAGTACAATAACAGTTCAAGCAAAGTCAAGGGAGGGAGAAAAGGTATTGTCAGGATAGGGAAGAAGGTGGTACTCTCGGAAGAATTCTTCAGGGGTTTTTTGACGATAGAGAGGGACGCCCCTTGTTCTGGTAGGAACCACCAATGGAGAAAAACAGATGAGAGAAGTTTGGATTGCCATGAGCAGAGCCAGGCGGCATTAATTAGAGTACCGCAGCGGTTGGGAGGTGGCATACAGTATGCCTGCATGAGGACATTCCAATAAGAGGCTGCAGAGTGTGACTACTTTGTAGACAAGCATTAGCGATTTGAATTCAATGCGATTTAATGTGATATGAACATTTCCCTCAAACTGCTTAGATAAGGTTAAATCAATTTTACTCTTTGCGTGCTAGCTCATTGGCTGCACAGGCACCAAATTTAACAGCGCAGCTATTGCTCTGGTAATGGTCCGCCGTTTCCAATATGATTGCCTCTTCCTCATGCAAGGCTGGACCTATTAGAAATCCACCATTTCCAGTGTAGGGTTCCCTCAAGCAGGACAAGAGGGAACAGAATGTTTGAAGAGGGACTAATTTAGAGGGGGTTAACAGAATGTGTGTGTGTGTGTGTGTGTGTGGCATAGGAGTAGCGTGTGAAGCAGACAAGTTGATGAACGGGAGGATGAGAGGTGGGGAAGCGAGAGAAAGAGAAAGAGGATGGAGAGGCGAGACATCTGTGCGTCTCTCTCTAGCCGCTCACCCCGAGGAGCGAGACATATGCTGGCACACACAATGAGGAACACACACAAGCACACACACCCGCACACACATAGGCTCTACACAAGTGTACAAAAGCACACAGATGTACAACAGACCGACAATAACACACAAAGATGCTCAAACCTGTGCATATTCCAATCGACACTAGAACACATGCATACACAGATGTGATACAGATGTGCTATCACATTAACACACACAAGGCCCAACACAGAGATACCTCCTCCACAACCTCTGTATGATGAGTTTGTGTTGGTTAAAAGAGCACGATGGGATGCAGGGGGGCATTCTGTGTGACACACCGACCCGGACACCCTAATCAGCGGTGGCAGTGGTGGTCACTCACTGCATGCTGGGAAGTGTCTGGGTTTCTGATAGACAGCGGTCTCACTTCCCCTCCTGACCCAGCACCATGATCCCTGACACAACATGGCCGACTTCCCACAGAGACATGTTACCGTGGCAACAGCGATACCCCCTAACCCTTTTTGTGGCTGTATACAGTATACGTATATGTGCGTTTTTGTTGTTTTTTTTTGTTTGTTTTTTTTGTTTTTTTTGGGGGGGGGTCTGATATAAAATGAACCATACAGCCTTATGCTGTGTTGTAATGTGAAGAAGATGTTCTAACATAGAAGGATGGTAAGATTATATCCAGATGGATCCTCAGGGGCGTCCATTCAACCACTGCACATGGAAAAGCAGACTGAAGAGCTATTGATTTGACCGACAGTCCTTTGGTGGTTTGTGAGAAGGGCTGAAAAACGTGTGCTGAATGTCCAGTGTCCTTCAGAGACACTGAGAAGAGCAGGTGATGGCCTGGTATGTTTTTTTTCTTTTCTTTATGTGTATGATTACATGGGCTTGCACATTTCTATGTTTTGTGTGAGTATCTGAGAGAGAGAGTGTGTGTCTGAATCAGGAGCATCAGAGGCATGTGGTTCCCTAAAGCCAGGTCGGTTTTTCACTACTTTATTTTCTTTCACTCTTTGATCACTCCATCCATACCCCACTCGCCCGGGAGGTCCCGTGAGGAACCCATCCGCCTCTCTGGCACACTCCAGATAGAGCGAAAGGGAGAGAACGCACTCGCTTCTCCGGTTTGACCATCCTTGTGCATGTCAGACAAGCTTCACGCCCTGTTGCACCTGTCTGTGCAACCCCCCCCCCCCCCACACACCTGCTCAGAATGCTGAGCTTCATAAGCTCTCCATCAACTGCTCCAATAACATGTCATAACATGTCAATTAATTAAACTGCATCCACAACCAGTGTGAAAGGCTGTGATGCGTCCATCTACAGTATTTCACTGATGTTTGTGTGTGTGTGTGTATATAAGACCTTATGCATATCAAGTATTGTGTAGGAAAATCAGTTCATTGCAAATTATATATTGCATACAATATTTTACTTTTTACTTTTAATGTGTCTTAATGTCTATTTAAACCACACACACACACCCTCACATGGTTGGTAGAGTCATTCTATGTTTCTCCTAAATTGTGCATTGAGTCTGTGTATGCCATATTAAATGTGCTATATAAATAATTTGACAGTGTAAGTGAGACGATAAGATCATAAGGCATGAATTATGGTTTATGAATCATTCCATGGGCCCCTTTAAATACATTAATACAATGTGTGTATGTAATGTGTGCACACGCAACAAATAGTGTGTTGACGCTTACAACGAGAACCAGGGGGGTATTCCATCAACCTCGCTAAAGGCCAAACCTGGCTTATTTCGATAAGTCTCGCTAATTTTAGTGAGAATTCCATTCCATTAACGAGGTTAACGTGAATCCCAGCTTGGTAACAATGGGAATTTATGCCACAGAACTAACCTGCTCCGTAGCAGGTTAACTTTCAAGCTAAATTAAGCTGTGTTGCTTAATTTAACAATCAGTCGGAAAATGAGTCCAAAAAGATGGTTCCGTCAACCTGTGCTCTCGTCACCTGTAGCCTACAACTTCAAAAATAGAAGTAGGCCTATAGAAATGTTTTTTTCTCGACAGTGCACCAAGCATGGATTTACACATTCACTAGCTCCAAAGAATTTATGAAGATTATACGATTAAAAATGTTTTAACTTCACATGCGTGTGGTTCTAGGAATCGTGCTACTCTGCGTCACTTACGTTCAGTGGTGGTGTAAAGTGCAGCGAGACGGCATAGGAAAGGATTTACATTATTGCGTGTTCGCAGGTTCGCTTCCCATACGAAGTATTAAAGCTACATTGTTTATCACCTTTATAATGGCATTTTTAGTTGTAATCTTTGATTAAAGACATATGTCTACTGCTGATAAAGGGTCATGCACATTTGGTAGGCTGTTCAGTGACAGCTTTGCCAGTGGGCTATAGCCTATTATATCTGATGCAAGCCAAAGGATAATTATTCTGTAGCCTAGGCAGCTAATAATTAAAACTGCTTCATGTGTCGACGATTGTTCATGAATGTCAAATCAACTGTGTGCTACACAGATGAAATGTTAGGCATAAATTGAATTGAAAGCCATTGCATTTCAGATAATTTTATTTCAAAACACTTTGGGACTTATGGGAGACAATAGCATTATGTTGATACTAATTTATTTTATGACCACCTACACCAAATTTGGAGTGAATGAACTCTTTTAATCTAAGAACGTAAGCTAGGCTATAGATAGTTTTGAATATCTATATGCATATCCATAAGTTGTTTTTTGAGTTTATACTATTTATTCATGCACTCGTTTTGTTCAAGCATAGACTGTAGACCAGGGGTGGGCAACTAATTTCCCCAAGGGGCCACATGACAAACTGGGACTGTTGAGGAGGGCCGGACCCAAAATACCGAACTCAAGTCTGAACTCAATTCTGTCCAATTCTATTCTGTTCTTATAACATTAAGTAAATCATATGGTTTTGTTTACTAGTCGTAAGAACAGATGAAAATGTGAGGGAGACAAAGGAAAAACAGCAATATTTAATCTATGTCCAGTATTTAATCCTCATTCTCGAAAATGATTTTTTGACATTGACATTTTTTTTCAGTTTTCAAAGACTGATATAAAAAAGTACTACAATATCTATATAATTAGGCTAGGTCATGAAAATGTGAAGGAGTCAGTACAACCGATAGGCCTGTGCCACCATTTCATCAACACTCAGCAATATTTCATCATTAAATCATTACCATCATTAAATTAACTCTATGCAGAATTAGACTACGAAAATGTGGAGCAGACAATAGTAGGCTGTCATTAGTTAATCAACATGCACAAAGAAAACTATTTTAAAAATGTAGGCTATGTTTTTGCTTTAACTTTATGCACATAACTGTGATTGGTCAACTCGCTCTGTGTGTTGAGCCGGCTGCTTCAAGCAACCTGTGGGTAGGCCCAGAGCCATATAAAGGTAGGCCTAGTAGCATCATAGTTCGCTAACATAAGCTTTGCAAATAAACTCAGACATATTTTGGTTACAATTACGGGGTTATCCGATTGTAAACTGTCTATCTGCCAGTAACGTTTTGAAATGAACACTTCGTATCGCCAACGAGCAGCAGTAGGAGTTCGTTCTAACAACCTTTGCGGTGGTGAGCGACGCAGACATAAGAGACAAAACTTTGAAAGGTTTACGCCGACGTAAAGGCAACTGCATTGTGTCGACGCAGAAGCATAAATTCACCAGCACATCAGTGAGGGTGTTTACGTCGTATGCATCCACGCACAAATGTATGGGCGTACAAATAGCAGTCGCTTTCAAAATAAAAACAACGATATTGATTTGCATGCATTATCTCTATGCTAGGCTCTATTGTTCTTTCACGGACCTTACGCGGGCCGGTCAGGGAAAGCCCACGGGCCGGATGTGGCCCGCGGGCCGTATGTTGCCCATGTATGCTGTAGACCTATGTGTTCAAGAGTGAAGCCAATCAAACTTGCAATTGATTTCAAAACCATTAGCATTGTTGTTTTAAATGCTTTCATTATTCTCCCATTTCTGTAGGCAATCTATTTTTTTCTCTCGATGTTAAATTTGATGACTTTCGATGAAAATCCTGTAGATGGCGCTTGCCAAATCGAACAGAAATCGTCTAGTATTGTCTTAATTTTACGACATATATCCTCTTTTCGTCAATCTACGGTTTTGGTCTACTGTTCTACCTCGTGCACGAGCAGAGATGAAGCTGACTTTAACCTCGCTTGAATAAACGAGACCAAGATGCCGCTAACTTGAGTTAATGGAACGGCTTCAGCCCCAAGTGGAAGTCTACGCTAGTTCAAGCCAGGCTATTTCTGTTAAGCGCCGCCTTCATTAGCGAGGTTGATGGAATATCCCCCAGGATTATGCTAATAGCCCTCTGCTTGTTAGGTGGGGTTATCACATGGTAGCCTTCTCATCAGCTTTCATATTTTCCAGAGTATCCCCCGTTTTCCCAACACTGCTGTGTTCTGTGGTCCTCTCCTGCTCTCTATTTAAAGACCCTATCTGACCAAAATATCAGGCTAGTCCAGAATTAGTTAATCAAATATAGTTATAGTTGCCTGTGTTGTTTTCCAACACCATTGACCCCTACAGATGAATTCAAATTCTAATTATTTGTACATAGCAAAATTAGCAAAGACAGGGAAGCAATAACAACAGATGAGACAGGATAATATTTGGTTGTAATCAGTGAGAAACTAGCTAGCTAACCTGCTTCAAGGTCTGTCAAATATAAGTCTGAATGATTAAGCTGCATTCATTTGGAGAGACTTTGATGATTTATAGTTGACTTGAATTAAGACTTTGTTGTTATTTGCATGCAGAATATGACTTATACATAATATCAATTACACATATTAATATCTCAGCAGCAGCCATGGCATAAGTGACAAGGGAGGGGAAATACATATACAGTAGCACATAGCCTGGGACATTCTATAAGCATGCAGCTAGCACTCAATAACAAAGAATACGTGAATGGGGGGGGGGGTAGTAGTAGTTTTGGGTCTAGCGCCGCCTCTGGTCTAAGGTGGCATAGCTTTGGCATTTATTGCTTCAAAAAAATATGTGACTGTCTGTGTGCATGTGTTACATGAATTACATGATTACATAATTTAAAACCACGAACCACATTTCTACCATAGACTAAGCATTTAAATGTTTGCAGCCCTTTCCACAAGCCTTCATTACATCTCTGTGCAGCTAGTTTCACCCATCATGGATCATTGCAGGTTGACTGGGAAAGCAACCATTTCTCTGTGAGTGGCCATTACGGCTCACAAGAGCCACGGTTTCCCGATATGGGTGAGAAATTGCCCTTTATGGCCCTGGCCCTGTGAATTACAACAACGCCATAAAACCTTTAAATATCCATGAGCCAATGTGAAGAGCTTGCATGAGAGAGAGAGAGAGAGAGAGAGAGAGTATGTATGTGTATGTGTGTGTGTGTGTGTCTATCTGCTGTGGCCTTTTTGAATAATGAAGAGGATAAGAGAGCTCCCTGCTGGCTGGAGTGTGTATGTGATTGTGTGTGTGTGTGTGCGTGTGTGTGTGTGTGTGTGTGTGTGTGCGTGTGTGTTTGCGTGTGTGTGTGTGTGTGTGTGTGCGCGTGTGTGTTTGCGTGTGTGTGTGTGTGTGTGTGTGTGGTATCCTCACAGTATGCACTCCTCCTGTGACATTTAGCGGCAGCTGCCGTCTGCCTCCTCTGCCCCAATCACTGCCCAAACATAACTCCTCTAATGAAGTCCCCTGTGAACACACACATAAACACACACAATGATATATGGCTACTTATTTGTGCATGCGTGAGAAAGTGTTTTTGTTTTTGTTGTTGTTGTGTTGTAACAGTTTAGCTAACAGTTGAAGCTAACAGTTGAACTGTAAATTCTACCTCTGTTAGATGCAGTGTGGGCAAAGAAAGTATAGGTATTTTATTCAAGAATAAGATATTTGTACCTTTCTGAATGTGGAAGGGCTCTGGGTGAGAGTGAGCACCAATTAGAAGAAAAGAGACAGAAAGATAGATGATGAGGAAGACAAAAATGGCACAGGCAGACGATCAAGAGCAGAAGAGCCTGAGACTGAAATAGCCATGTTTAAGCATTCAAGAGCTCAGTCCGTCGCTGCTTAATACTTCATTAACCTTTCTCTTCTGTTGGCTGAGCCACACTGGGTGCCCCCCCCCATCCCCTCGCCACAACTGCACTATAGGGGGGTTGCCTCAGCACTCACTCAATCTTACCGGTGGTCCTCGACAGGTGAAGTGTGTCATTTCCTCTCTGACACTTGGGGGTCTCATTAATGTTAAAACACCAGCAGAGAAATGGTGGGGGGGGGGGGGGGGGGGGGGGGCGTTATCAGATCTTTAAATCTGAATGCTGGAAGAGAGAGAGAGAGGAATGTTAGCTCATGACTCCATGACCAATATGGTGCTGAAAACATAACAGGATTTTGTTCTTAGTGTATGTAGGTAATAATGTCAAATCACTCAAATGTTACCTAATTCTTCAGAATAATTATTTAAACCTTTTCAACATAAGGTATTTTGTATTATCTACAACATGTGTACATAAAATAATATACATTAGGTTTCTACTTGTGTTTTTTTATGTACTTTTTACTTATAGATTTAAAGATTACGAGGCATAGACAAACATGTGGAGTGAAGAGTCAGTATGTCAGTATGGTCACACCTTTAAATCTACACATAAAACTTAACCATCTTGTGAGAGATACGAAAAAGCAATAAATGATCAGATGATAAAAGCTGAGGGCTACAGTGTAAAAAGGCAGATATCATGACCAATGAACATGATAAAGCTGAACTCTCAAAAGCTCATTGTAAGTGCCCTGATACAGTATGGTATGGTGTCAAAAGTATTTTTCTGGTCTATTCTGCCACCTTGAGGAAGACAGAGGTTTTTCCTAATCTAGACTAAATCAATGCACATATTGCATATCAATCTACTGCCCTGTACATTAAACTTGACATTAGTGCATCTGTTCTGAAATGTCTGTGGTATATCTAGATTTATTTTTTTAAATGTGTGAATAGTATCATTTATAATTTGCCAAAAATGATAAAAAATGATCAAAACCTATTAGGTCTATGTTAAATTATTATTAGATTATTTTTACACTTAAAGTCAACAAAGGTGATATGATTGGGCAATGGGTGCAGCATGCATTGAACATTGCCGACAAAAGCCTTTTAAAATGATATGAGATTACTGTAGTAATCAGATTAGAATGTGACTTGATGGAACATTAATGAATGGTTGCTGATAATGGGCAATGTAGATATTGCAATATCAGCCATTTCTTTCTAATACAGTCGAGAACCCTTTTGCAATTATGTAAGCACATAATGTAATCTGAAAACTGCTGCCCTGATTAAAAAAAAAAAAAAAAACAATGCAACTGATTTTAGCTGGTATTTTGTCTACAATGGAGTGGAATGAAGATATCTAAGTGACCCCAAACTTTTGACCAGTAGTGTACATACTACTGTCATGTTATTGTGTGAAAAACCTCCATCTTACGGGGTTGACACACAACTGACGGTGTTGACACACAATTGACGGTGTTGACAAACTAATCGAGAATCAAACTGATTAAAGATATTTACCTAGTTTTGACATGGCAGTATCAAGGGAAAGGGTATCAAACTTCAAACAAAGAGTTTCTACAGGACCTCAGGCAAGTAAGTTCTATGATTTGCTCCAATTTCTCTCAGCAAGTAAGTAAATCATTACTGCCTTCGGTGTAGAGCCAAGTATTAGATATTTATATATAATAGTTTGTCTCACCTGCGGGACTTGGGCATTGGACAAGAGGTGTTGAACATGCCTACGCTCTATGAAGTCAATAACATCAGGGGCTATGGCATAGAGCTCCCTGGTCTGGCTTGCTGGAAGGGGACAAGCTGGCCCTGTCAGTTTCAAAATCTTTCACTGGACAGAAACAGACATCTCTCCTCCTAGCCTAGTCGCCTGCTGTAGTTTTACTGGTCACCTTGCTATTTTATAGTTGTATCAGGTAGCTTAGTTGACTTTACATTCTCCTATGTGGGCCTACTGTAACACTTCAACAGAAGAACACACCAGAATAGATTTGATGGCTGCATTGATAGATAGATAGATAGATGGATAGATAGATAGATAGATAGATACTTTATTGATCCCCAGGGGAAATTCAAGGTCTCAGTAGCATACAGACAACACACACACATTCACTAACAGCAGAAAAAATAAGCAATAAGGACAGTAGAAGATAAAGAATATACTAAATATACTAAAATACAAAATAAAAACACTTAATCTAAATCAATTCTAAAAACAGTATCCACATAGTGGTGATTAATCAATCAAGAGGCGCTTGCAATGACTGAGGCAGGGATGCTTGCAATTTAATGCGGAAGTAATCCAAGTATTCAGATACTTTACTCAGATTGAATACGTTACAAAATACATATTTGGGCATGTATTCTGTAACAGAATACTTTTTGAAAGTATCCTTCCCAACACTGCCTACATCTCATGAGTCCCATGCGCTTTCCCACCAGTGGAGCTAGTTGGCTAGTTGATCAAACTTTTGTCAACTTAAAAAAAAAGCTTAACTCCAGTCGCGATTCAAAGGCCGCTGTTTTCCAGCAACAGCGCCCATTTTCTTTGTTTTCAAGTAGCAAAGAATTCACGTGGAACCGTCACAACTCTGTCATCATAAGCCCGCCCACCGACTCCACACGATATGATTGGCCTGATCGAAGTTTGATTTTTCCAGCTCACAAGCCAACAGAGAGTTGCTAGACTACCCTGGCTGCAAATTACATTTGCTGCCTCTAGGGTACGTTTAGATTTCTAGGCTACCCTCCTCCCATATTTAGGGTGAAAATTGGCAGTAGGACCACAAGAATGCAAAAACTCAACTTTCACATCTTTGTGTTCTATATCTACATCAATGGACTTTCCTAACCACCAGTGATCATACACCACTGCCAGCTAATCCCCTGTCTCAATACTGTTGATAGTTATATCAACAGTAGCACCCCAGGATCTTTCAATGGCTCCTCTGCCATTTCATCCACCAAATCTTACATTTGATCGACCGAATCCCCTGCTTCTCCCAACTCGTCTTCCATCTCCTGCATCAACATGGCTAATGGAGGGCTCTTCCTGGCCCTTGCATCAGTCTGCTGCTCCTCTGAGCAGTCTCTTATACAAAGAGTAGCTGGGGGAAAGCATTGGCAATCCAATGGCTCACTGCAAGAGCATGATAGTTGTCTGTACCTAACACCAAACTGGCGAAGCCTATGAGGAAGCCAATACTTCTTTAGAACCTTGCCCGATACACTGCAAAAAATTAAATCTAACCAAGTGCTATTAATCGTATAATAAGATCAAAAAATCTATTTGGTATTGTTTCTAGTATGAAAAGACTTACCTAGCGCTCTCTTGAAAGATCATTTTGACTTAATTTAAGAAGACTTATTTTAAGGAATCTTATCAAGACAAATTTACTTAACACACTAGCAGACAAATTGGCTTGCTTTTAGGACAAATTTGCTTAACCCACTGGAAAGACAAATTTGCTTATTTTCAGGATGAGATGTCTTAAAATAATTCAAACATTTCTTAAATTAAGTCAAATGATTTCATGAGAAAGCGCTAAGTCTCTTTATACTGAAAACAAAACAAACTAGTTTTTTATCTTGATATACAGTAAGATTAATAATCTTGGTTAGATTTTATTAGATACGCAGTTTTTGCAGTGTAATGCCAGTTGTCTGTGACCTGATTTTTCAATGGCTCGTTTCTGTGCCACATGAGTTGTATTATTCCTTCTCAGCTCTTGTGGAAAGGAAGATTTCTCCTAATGTTGGGAGTTCCGATGTTGGCTTCCCGTTATCATCCTCTGTTTCTGTTCATGGAGAATCTACAATCATTTTATCTTTTAGTTTGACATTTGACTTTTCTATTTGAGCCTTATTTTTCCGTCATTCCTGCTTTGTTAGTTTGTGTTGCTCTTTTGTTAATTTCATAACCTTTTCTTTCAATGCTTTTATCTTCCTTGCATGTCTTTTCCTGGTTTTTCTCCTCTCTCTCTGTCCTCAACAGCCTGGTCCAGAGGACATTCTGGGGTGGGTGTCTTTAATTTAGCCATCTATTCTGCATAGCTCTGGACCTTTTCTTTGCTTTCCTCCAATACTTTCTGCTGTGCCTTTTTGCTCTGGGTCCTAATTCTCCTACTTGTTTTACTTTTTTGTTTTGGACCCTGTCCTTTCATCTCTGTCTCTCCTTTTCTAACTGCTGTTTACTGTCTAACTGTCCCTTCTGCTTTCTGGGTCACTGTTAATTCTTTGGCATTTGGGTAAATTTAGATGTTTTAAGTCAATCAACATGCATATTTAGATCATATTATCATGTTGTTATACATTACTTAATGAGTATTTGGGAGCACTTTTCCACTCCGTCAGCTTACATGTCAACACCGTCAGACAAAATATCTGACTGAGTTGACAAAACATGTTTTTTTTTAACTTAATCATGTGTAGTAGATGGTAGCCATTTTGATTTTCCTCAGTTGCCAGCTGCCACTAAACTAAACCAAAATATCAACTTTTATTTCGAACTTCTTGATTGAATTCAGCTCTACTTTGAAGACAGTGTTGACACATAAAAGCTGTGACCACAGGGATTTCAACTTGTTTGATGAATATTTTTTTTTTTTTAAACACTTACGAGACCATGTGTTGGACTGCTGCATCCATAAACAGAAAGAAGTCAAAGGGGGTCCTCAGGGTTAAAGCTGACCAAAATATGCCTGATTTATTTCGAATTTGAAAAATATCTGAAAAATATCTGATGGAGTTGACATGAATTGAGGACAGATTTTGAAAGGCTGTTGTTAATGTATAAAATAATGCAATGTTAACTTTAAGTATTTTGTGATATTTTATTAAGCCATCCAATTAACCTCATAATAGCATAATAGCATTTTAAAACACTTTATTTTTGCAGTTTGATGCTGTAACCTCTGCGGAGGACGAGTTCATTTGCATGGGCTTTCATAGTACAGTGCCGGTATTTTATGAAATTACTATGAAATAATATAAATATAGCCAAAACTAAATGTCTAAACATACACAAGTCTTTCATATCCAACTTTTAAAGCCTTTTTAAATGAAATAATTTATTGTTTTTTAAGGGAAATTGCAACATTTTGATGGGGGACATGTTTTTGATGGGGGACATGTTTTGTCCCTTATCTCAAGAATCAGTGATTTACATTTTTTCACTTATCGGTCAATAATATATCGGCCACCAATATACCGTGCGTCCTTATTTACAGTTAAATACCTGACAGCCAGATGAAGTGGTTGGGTACTGAAAGTTTTAGGGTCAAAGGTCACATGTACTCAGAGGCGGACAATACTTAAAGGAACACGCCACCCAATGTCAGTAGTAATATATGTTCTTACCTTAACTTTCACGAGTTGAGTCATACCTCTCCCGTGTCGGTACGTGCACTCAAACGCTCTGGTGCGTGGCTGGACTGTGTTAGCATGTTGCTATGCTAGCGGGCTTTGACGGTAACTAAGCGTAGAAGTAATCAAAAACATCCACGTTTTCCCAACTTAAATACAGTTGCACTAGTAGTTGATAGAAATGCTACAACCACGCAACATGAAACGTGGCGATTTTCCAAGCGAATAAACCGGAGAACTACAATGTGTGGCGCAATAGCACTTGGGAGTACTTCGACCTAGCGTAGTAGTATTGTTAACACCTAATTGTAGATCCTATCCACCACAGAGTTTTGAATCCATGCTGAATCGACCCTCAGCCTCTCCCTCCCCTCTGAGCGAGAGAGAGGCACACACACTAGAGATGCGCTGATGGGCTATTATTTCAACCATAACTGCATAGCAAAACTTGTCATCCATCAGCCATCTATCAGCACCAAAGTTTTTTGACCAATTTTCGAAACCACACCCGCCCACCATCCGCTGGTTGTTTTAATGTAGGCTATGGGTGATGCAGCGCTGCTGACGTGAGGCTAGAAAGCCCTTGCCTGTTCTAGAAAGACTGATCTAATGCAGCAAATATATTAAAAGGCTAAAGTCGTACATTGGCTATGTTGTAGCCTATCCCCAGAATATCAGCAGCAAACTCAGTCTCTGTCTCGCAAAACAGTCTCCAAAAAAAACGCACATCGGCCTGTTGCCTATTCTGCCAGCTTGTGACAATATATCGTCCAAAATGCTTGATTGCATTGCATTCTCCACATTTTTAGCTAAATTTTCATGTACCACATCAGCATTTTTGTTCAGTGAATCTTTTGTAAATTGCTTTACAATAGCGTCGGGCCCTTGTCAGCAGCCTTCGGCTTGCCTCTTGCCACTATTCACTCCTTGTCTTCCGATGTCATTTCTGAGTCATCTACAGATGTTTACACACATTCACCTCCCTAAGGGACCGTTCGTTATTTATAAACGGGGTCACCGGAGGGATTTTGAGTGCTTCAACCAAAAGTTGCATGACCCTCCCCTGCCTGTAAGAACATTTTCAACGACCATCCAGCAGTCTGGATCCAAGTTGCATGACCCTCCCCGGCCAATTGTCGATACTCTCCGCCCACGCTATAGAGCGTTATGAAAAGTTGAACACATCGACTTAAGCAGTCGTTCGAAATTCACCTTCTGCTTTCTGATCTTACACATCACACTTCACCAAGATGGTGGCCATTTCAGTAGATTTACTCACTAACATTGTTGTGGAAACACAATAAGCATGGAAACTAAATGCACACTTCCTGCAACTGCATTAGCCTACTTGAAATAATTTACTCCTCTAGTATTCACATGAAATAAAACAATAAAACATTGAGACCATTCAACAAAGCACACTGGGTAATAACAAATTCAACACATGAACTTGTTGCTATGGACTCGTCTCTAGGCTTCCTCAGTCATTGTAAAGCTGCCGAAGCTGAACATTATCCAACTCAATTTCTCAGACGAGCGTCAATTTGGGAGCTTGCTACACTCCTTCCTTCTCAAATGACTTGAAAAGGCCGTTTGCACAATTTCACAAATAATCACAGGGACCGAAAAATACCTAACATGCAAACTTTTTCTGGGTTTAGGCATATCATTTTAACTTTTCCCCGCTGTCTTGCCGTTTTAATATTTTCCCGTAGAATATCCCATATTACTGTAATACTCTCATAACATTAGTCCTGCATTCTGACCTGTCTCTGTGTTGTCCTGTTGTTACCCCTTGCCCTTCCAGAGAAACGGGTGTATTCAAATCATCGTTTTGCTTGCTTGAATTCGAACTCAGAGTAATGTTAACCTACAGTAGGCCTATTTAAGTTGTCGTGGTTGTCGTGAGCACGATTCATTGGCGCTTGCAGTGTTCGGCCGTAGGCTATGTCTACGTGCGCACCTGCCAATAAGAGCCAAGAAATCCCCCTGTATATTCACTCCAAGTTGGCCTACCATAACTTACCAACTCTAGCCTACACTGTAGACCATAAACTGGCTATTTATATGACCAATGTATTTGTATTCTGTATTCTGCTTTATGAAGCAGAATTACGCACTGCTACTTGGAACATATCGCATTTTTGTTGGCAGGAGAAAGAATGACAGCGATTAACAAATTGCACTTGTTGCTGGTTACCAATAAATAGGGCCTATGCTACTATATATTTTTTTGCAAACAACAAAAACAGAAAGGATGGAGACAGCAAAGCTGGTCCTGGTTGCTGTTTTCATTAATACAAAAGATGGGTGACCCCCCCTCCTAGACAAAAAAAAGTTAGGTGACCCTCCCCTCAACAAAGAATAAAAAGACATGACCCTCCCCTATTTTCCTCCGGTGACCCCGTTTATAAATAACGAACGGTCCCTAAATAGAACCAACTTGACGTTGACTTCAACTTGTGTTATATCCTAGATGAGACTGCCTGGGTTATTTTGTTTCGATATTAGCCTATATATAAAACACATAATTGTAGCCTACCATTCAGGGAATAGGCATTTAAAAGAGAGACAGAGTGATATGACTCAGAAATGACATCGGGCGATGGCAGTGCGAGATGTTCAGAACGTAAGAGCTAGAACTTCTTCAAACTCAATAACATCCAGCGGAAAAAGAAGGTACGAAAAATAGTCGGAAAACTTAGATGTGTAAGGCAAGCAAGCAAGTTTGGCGGTTGTTACTAAAAATGTGAACATGCACGTTGTGCGGTGGACTTTCAGAATGAATGGAGTCGGAGTTTCTTTAATATCGAGGCGTCATATTTGTCCGATGGCCTGCTATAAAATGCTGTCTGTCTGAAAAAGACGCGCTCGTGCAGTCAAAATGAATGGGAGTCTTCAGAACAGGCTTGTCAGTCACCCTGACATAACAGTGTGTAAAGTAGCCTATAATGTGAATGACTTGTTATTTTATCAAGGATTTCTTTCTTTTTGCAAAAAATAAAGTACAATTAGGCATTAATTAGCAGTGTTGGGAGTAACGGCGTTTAAGTATAACGGCGTTACTAACGGCGTTAATTTGTCAATAACGGAGTAATCTAATTAATTACTTTTTACAACGTTACAACACCGTTAACGTTACTGGACGTTAAATGCGGTGCGTTACTTACTTTGCATTGATTAAATAAACTGTGTAATCCGAACGCACCCCTGGCTCACAGCTAGTGAGGAGGTGGGTTAATAACGACGTAAGCGATTATGATTGGCTAAGGCAGAGTCATGTTTCATGATAGCCAATCAGAGCCAGTGTTTTTACACACTTGCCAGCACACGCGCCACACACACACGCAACAGCTAAAGTAGAGATTCGATGAAACAGCAGAGGTCAGGAGCAATACAATGAAAAGTTGGCATTTTCAAGGTGGAGATATAAGCACTACTTCAAATTCATTGTGGTCAAAGGCAAGAACGTTCATGTAATGTGTAGGCTACATTATGTCCAGGAGCGAAGACTTTGTCGACATCCGTTGTGAGCAACTCTTATTTAATGAGGCATCTCACACACGCATCCAAGCTAGTGGCCAAAAACACCGATAGCCTACCTCCACCACAGATGATAGCTCGCCATCCACTAGCAAAGAAGCACTCGGAGCAAAGTCCACCAAGCAGCAAAAGCTAGATCTTTCTGCCTCACAACAAAAACCTATGACACAGGCTGAAGTCAACCGTAGGTCTGTCGATGTGCAATATCTTGAATTTCCCCTTGGGGATCAATAAAGTATCTATCTATCTAATAAATATCGAAAGTTATGTAGCCTACAAACACCTGTCTGTTCTACTAATTTCAACTGGCTTTTCAAAACTGCTCAAAAAATCCAAATTCTTTGACAGATAGCAACTTTTTTTTTAACAGTAACGCAAATAGTTACTTTCCCTGGTAACGAGTTACTCTTATCATAGAGTAATTCAGTTACTAACTCAGTTACTTTTTGGGACAAGTAGTGAGTAACTATAACTAATTACTTTTTTAAAGTAACGTTCCCAACACTGGTTTCCACAACAATGTTAGTGAGTAAATCTACTGAAATGGCCACCATCTTGGTGAAGTGTGATGTGTAAGATCAGAAAGCAGAGGGTGAGTTTAAAACGATTGCTTAAATCAATGTGTTTTCATAGCGCTCTATAGCGTGGGCGGAAGGTATCGACTATTGGTCGGGGAGGGTCATGTCTCTTGAAAAGACTGCTGGAGGGTCGTTGAAAATTTACTTGCAGGCAGGGGAGGATTATGCAACTTTTGATTGAAGCACTCAAAATCCCTCCGGTGACCCCGTTTATAAATAACGAACTGTCCCTTACCAACAAATGATAATGGTCATGGACCTAAAGGAAAGCTGGAAGTAACCAAGTTTGTATTATCAGATTAAAAGATAAATGTTCCTGTATCACTGATTCTTAAGACTTGGAAAATGCTATATGCACCCTACAAGTAGAACAATTAATCAAATGTAAGGTCTGATGTAAGGGTTTTTTAAAGTTTGAAGGGCCTTAAAATGGTCTGAAACCACCCCTTAATTTATCAAAAGTAAGGTCTGATGTAAGGACTTTTTTAAGGGTTGAAAGGCCTTAAAATGGTCTTAAACCACCCCTTATTCAATCAAAAGTAAGGTTTGATGTAAGGGTTTTTAAAGGTTTGAAGGGCCTTAAATGGTCTTAAACACCCCTTTAATTTATCAAAAAATAAGGGATACTGTAAGGATTTTTAAGGACTGAAATTGCGGGGGGGGGGGGGGGGTTAAGGAAAAATCTATAAATTAAGGGGCAATTTCAGCATTTCCCCTTAATCTGCTTTAATCTATGCACATTTCTACTTAAAAATTCCTTAATTTTATAATAATAAAATATAATAATAGAAGGGTTTAAGCCCCAGGCGTGGCGTGACTGGCTGGGGTGCCTGCACCGTACGCCAGTGATGATTGATTCCCGCCCTGTGGTCATTTCTGGATCCCACCCCGACTCTCTCTCCCACTCGCTTCCTGTCATTCTCCACTATCCTATCACATTAAAGGCATAAAAAGGCCAAAAAATATACTTAATAAAAAAAATAATAGGAGGGTTTTAAGGTCAAGAGTAAGACATTTATAAGGGGTGAAATTAAGGGGGTTGGTTTCGTAGTGGTTGGGGGACGAATGTTGAGATTTTCTTACATTTTGGGTGAGAAACCCAGGAAAATCTTCCTTTTGTTTAATGCTCAATGTTGACAACTATGGAATGAAAGGAAATTTGAAGAGTGCCAGAAATCACATTCGCTCTAGAATGTTTGCTAGTGCTAGTACCCTCAGGGCCAGATGTACATTATAACTCGTTTGCGCCCACTTCAGGCGTATTTGTTTCGCAACGTGCGTGTAAAATCATTGTGAGGTATGTACAAACAGGCCGCAATGATGTAAAAGCGCAAACTGCCTGTCGCGGGAGCTGAACATGACTAATTGCGTTTTTCGTGTAATGCATATGCATTCATGGGAGGATCCAGGGGAAAGTGGGAGTTTAGCGTAAAAATATGGGAGGGCAAGCGTAAAGAGCACTTAATTATGTATTCTGCGGTATGTACAAAGACTGCTCCTGAAAGCGCACGTCTATTCTGCGCCTAAATACTTCCGCCTTGTAAAAGCAGGTGTTAATCCAAATTGCAGTTCAATGCGTCAATAAGAGAACCTTTCAAAGACAACAGAATCGCTATTTAGAGCACCAGTTTTGTAAGTATTTGTACTATCAAAAGCAACCTTAACTTTCGTTGGCCTTTTGAATGTCTTACTTTCACTTTCACGTCATTCACTTAAACTTTCCTACTTGCTAGATTTGACCAATTTTCCATAGCCTACGTGCACAAGTACTTTGAGTAAAACTACTGATCTTCATTATCTCCCTGCTTGTTGACATCTTATCATGCAAGGCCGTAGTCATAATGTCAACATTGGGGGGGACAAATCTGTGGTGGGGTCTGTGGGACCCCCAAACAGAATTTCAATACATTTTCCTACCATGTAAAAAATATTATTAAAAATCACAAACAAGTCGTTAAGTCAGTCAATTAGGGTATTCCAAACTTTTGACGGGCATGGCATGGATGGATTATGAACCCCTGGGCACAGATGCCCCCCCCCTCCTCCAGATAGAGGGGTCCTGAGGCATTCTCATTTTTTATTATTATTATTAAAATGACCCTTTTAATTATGACTTCTGCTGAGATTTGTGAAAAGAGAAGGGTGGAGAAGAAGCAACTTCACACAGAGGCTTGGGCTTCAGGGCCCCCTGAGCTCTTGGGCCCAGTAAAGAGATAAAAAGATTTTGTCTTTTAATTTACATTTTATTATGCTGGTGGCTAATCACACAATTTTAATGAAAGGGACAGGATTCAGGAATAGGCTACTAAGACAGGCCCCTCTTCTGTCTGATTCACCTCATGTTACCCCCTGCATAGACTGGCTTCTGACAGAAATTACGTTTTGTGCCAACATGTAGAAACACTTGGCCTACTACAGCCTTTAATTGGTGAATGGAGGTAGCCTGGGTGTTCCCATGCTGCCTTGCGCGCGATTTGATTCACGCTGCTAAGGCAGCCTGGAGACCATGGAGCAAATTTTCGCCTGAGATAGGAGACCAATCACAGAACAAGGGGGAAAGCAAGACGATGATGAGCTATGCACAGACGCATTTGATAGACATCCGTGGCACCCAATAAACAGATCTGGGCATTTTTTTCAAATACGAGAAAATTAACGTTTGGTTCCCAGACCACGTCTCATTGAGAAGTGGTGGCGCTAGCCAGGCTAGAATGGAGGTGCAAATTCCTTTCTTTGGTTATTTACCGCGATTCACATTAACTGTAGGCTATCACCGCCAGTGCAATGTAATTTTTTTTTTTTCAATTTGTGTGCCGTCGCCACATTTGATTCCTACGTTTTGCCAGCATGGATGACCGATTGAGTGCGCATCTAAATATAGCCTATGCAACAACCATTTCTAAGAGGCCTATAAACGGTAATTTCTGGCATTACTACTAGCTTATGAATGCATTATTTATGTTGTAAGACATGTGAAAGAAATGAATGACACAGGCTTGCACAAATTCATCATTTAAAATAAAACGTTTCACTTTGGCTATCATTGCGAGAATAGGCTACAATATGGAAAATGTTTCAAAGTTCCCTTTGAGTCTGATCGGCTCCAAAAATGCATGGGATTTCCTTAGCCTGTGCTACACCTTTCCAACAAGTTTTGTGAAAATTGTACCGATAGCTTTTGCAATATTGTTGACCGCAGTAGGGTGCAGTAAATGGAAGCTTTTGATAGCGCACGCCACTAACGAAAAACGGAAAACCACCAGGACAAACCACTCAGGGTGTAGGCTACTCTGGAACCTTCACTAGGTCACTAATTTGTGCGTTATTTACGTTTGATTACATTTCAGATGGTGGTGCGTGTTGGTTTCCTGTAGGCCTAGTATAGCGCTTTTTTCTTTCTTTATTTTTCTATGTCCGTATATTGGGGGGAACATTTTGTATTTGAATATTGGGGGGAACACGTCCCCCTCAATGTCTATGGTGACGGCCCTGTTATCATGTATGGTATAATTTCATGATCGCTAAACGTTTGATTCTTTTTAATGTTGTCATCAGTTAACTTCATTCAACTGCGCTTGTATAGGCTCTGCCATTCAGTTGTGGGCGTTCGTAAATTGCGTTTATGGGCGGAGAAAAGCAGAGAAAGGCGCAGTTTACACTAGTTTGATAAATACGACGGAAACTTGGGTCTGACAGCGTTTGCAATCTGCGGTTTGTCCATGACGCTGATAACGCTACGTTCGCAAATGTACGTACATCTGGCCCTCAGTCTCTCCACTCGAAAGCCACAGCGCGAGGCCTTTATTTTACTCCCTACCCTGCAAGAGAGAAGGAAATGAAGGATAAATGTGGTGTACAGAGGGGTACCTGAAGTGTGAAAACTGAGACTGTGAGCTACATGGAAAAATATGCACCAAACAAGCCACTTTGAAATTTTGCTGTTTTCATGAATACAAAAGTTGACCCCCCCTCCTAGACTAAAAAAAGTTGGGTGACCCTCCCCTCAACAAAGAATAAAAAGACATGACCCTCCCCTATTTTCCTCCGGTGGTCCATTCCATAAATGCCGAACAGTCCCTTAATGAAATGTTGAATTATTATGTTTATCAAAACTTTATATGTTCTTTGTGGTCATAAAGAAATCAGACAGAGATGTATAATCCAAAATAAGACTAGATAGGCACAGACAGTTACACTATAAGTTCATGCAACCAAATCCTAAAGTATTAGTTACCCTCAATCTCGGAATCTCATCTTTGACCTTACCTCATCCTTACTAATATGTTAACCACATGAAACTTCCGCAACATTGCACGAGTCCGTCCACTCACTGTAGCTGAAACACTCATCCATGCCCTGATAACCTCCAAATTGGATTACTACAAAAGCATTCACTAGGGCTTACAAAACCAAACCATCAATAAACTCATCAATACACCCAGAACTCAGCTCTTTCTGTGTGTGTGTGTGTCTATGATTGCCACTGATGTGAATGATCACACAATATTCAATATTACTGATGGCGTCAAGGTGGTGGGGGCCCCCAAATCAAATAAAAATTTAGAAATCGCAAAAGTATATGAGATTCTTCACTTGGTATTGGTATTGAAACAATAATTTTGGTATTGTGGCAACAGGAGCTGTGGATGTGTCCCCACCAAAGCTGAGACCAAACCTACGCCCTTGAATGATACAGAAAAACAAACATGATTGACAAACAAAACAACTCCTAGCTCACACGGCATGCTGATTACTCATTTATTTGATCATATTTGTATAGTTAGGTTAGATTAGATTAGATTGGATTCAACGTTATTGTCACTGTGCAGAGTACAAGTACAGAGACAACGAAATGCAGTTTCCGTCTAACCAGAAGTGCAGAAACTGCAGAAGTGCAGAACTGCAAAAAGGCAGAAAAGTGCAATGTGATATAAACAGTATGGGCAGGTGGTGCATAAACAGTATAAGATATATAGTGCAGTGTAGACAATAGTGTACAGTTAAGAAGGTGGAATGGTTTACAGTAATATAAATTAACTATAAATATGTGCATTGTATTAGCAGTAACATTATAAGAGTGGAATAGCTACTGTATATATGCAGTATGACAACATGTACAGATATATACAGTGTAATAGCAGTAACACTATAAGAGTAGAAAAATAATATAGATAAATGCAGTGTATTAACAATAATATATGAAGAAAAACAGAATAAATTTGCAAAAGGAAATGAGATAAAGGATTTATCTTGAAGAAGATTAGTAATGGTTTAATATGTTATGCACCTGTATTTCCTGACAGTGCTTGTTGGTGAAATGTTGGTAAAACTTTGTCCCAGGCGAGACATTATTTGCATTATTTTTTATATTAATTTTGTTTGACAGTGACAGGAAGCAAGTGAGAAATAGAGATGGGGTGTGATCGGAAAATGATCCGGATCGGACTCGAACCCAGGCCTCAATGGGCCCGTAGACCCAAATGTGGTTATTTAACCCGGACAGTTATCTGTCTGTTTTCAATTTAGACCACAAGCCATAATTAAAGTAATTAAATTAAATAAATAATTCAACATGGTGCATATACATTTTAAAAACAAAACAAAAATCATGTGTGCTGGAACTGGGAGAAACTTCCAAGAGACAGCTCAAGCACAGATACTTACATAGACACAGAAATAAAATTTGGGTCATTCCACATCAATTCAACCAGGGCCCATGCACTTAGGTCTCATAAACTTCTGAAAAAATTACCAGGTGTACCTATGTTACCCAGGAGACACACTGTAAAATTACTTTTATGTAAGATCAATACTTTCCAAGATACAGCAAGAATAGCCAAGATACCCATTTGGAATGAGAAAATGGAACCTAAACAAAACCACACGATATGTATATTTTATGGATGTCTGAAATACCTAGCACATGCATCATGCATCTCATTCTGCTCTGTAGAAAATGTATCTGACCTGAAAAGCACATTTCCTCCAGTGACAAAGTGCCAACTTGACGTGAATGATCATGTTACAAATAGTGATATCATACTGTGTACTGACGTAAGCTATAGCCTAGTTCCTTATAGTCTAATTGTGAGGCTGTGCTTTTAACACACACACACACCTTCGTCCTATCAGCAGTCACAACAAGAGCAGACAGAGAAGCTTTTCCCTGAACACTTCACAATCTATTCCTCTTTTCTTACATTGTGTTTCCTTATTCCTCATGCAGTACACAAAGGGTTAAATAATTTACCACTTCCCTATAGGCTCCCAAACCTGCTCCCAAAAGCACAATCGGTGATCCCCAAATTTCTCTCTCATATTGCTCCTCATAACCCCTGAAAATGGTCAAAAAATCTAGGCCGACATTTTTCCCCCTTTTTGAGCACGTCTAATCCCAGGACATAAGCACTGACCTCTTCCTGAGGGTAGCCCTACTTCGAGATAATAATTCCAAAGGGGACAGATAGGCTACTACACTTAAAACTTAAAAAGATTGAACGAACCTTCCCAAACTTTGAAATTGTGATCTGGGGCCGTATTCACAAAGAATTTTAAGGCTAAAAGTAGCTCCTAAGTGGCGAATTTAGGAGCAACTCCTAAAAATAATGGGCGTGTCACTCCTAACTTTAGGACTCCTAATTTTTTTCACTAAAAGTAATTCACGAAGCATTTTAGACCTAAAAGTAGCACCTAAGTCTGGGATAGCTTAAAAGAAGTCAAGAGGACTCCTAACTCACTAAGACCTATTCACAAACAGCTTTTTGCGGCATTTCACGTCGCAATGTTTTGAAATGCGTATGCGGCAACAGGAGCTTCCAATCGCGAGGGAACAATTTTGCATTGTAGGCATAAAAGGGATGCAATAACGCCACCAACAACAACCAAAACTACTCATTGTCAACATGTAAATTAAATGTAACGTTTCATTGTGAATCAAATTAAAATGTTCTCCTCTTTGCAAACGTAGGCATATGGTGACAGATTAATTTAATAGGCTAATGTTGCAAAGATACTGCATCAATCCGTAGGCCTATGTTTCATTAGGCTACTAGGCTATTTGTTTTGCCTTACTCTTTATTCATTTAGGCTAGGCCTTTTTATTCATCATCTTCCGTCCTTCGCACTATGTGTAGCGCACGCATTCTCAGACCTGTCACCTGTCACTCATCATCGTAAGGGAGGTGTTTGGAATCATTCCCGCGTTACAATCATCAGCCAATCAAGGTGGTCACTTCAGTCAAGCTCGTGCATGAGTAATGACGTCATCCATAGCAACGAAGACTCACTCTTAGTTTAGGAGTTGTCATTTTTCCTTACTAAGACTAGGTCTGAAAGGCTTTGTGAATAACTTTTAAGAGAAAACTCCTAGCTAAAATCTTTTAGTGCGATTTAGGAGTACTCCTAGTGGTAAGATAAAAGGCTTTGTGAATACGGCCCCAGATCTGTTCGCTTGTTGGTTCGGAGACAAGTTGCCGAAGTAAACGAGAGCTATTCCAGACGTAGTACTGTAGGGAAAAGAAATCGAAGTACGTAGGCAGGCGGAGGCCAGGCTAGCCTAGGCCTACCTTCACTAACAATAACCTATATTAATTTTGTCACCTTTGCTAAATTTAACTTTTGTTTACTTTTATTTTACCATTATGTGTGTAAGCTAACACACATAATGGTAAAATAAAAGTAAACATCAGAAAAGCTTTTTGGGCTTCATTCAGCATTTTGTTCTTCCATTGGAAATGACTCTTCTACATTTGTTGCCTGCTGCATCCTTTCTGTTTTTGTTGTTTGAGACTTTGTTCAAATATCTATGGCTACTGGAAAATGTAAGGTTCATTTATCAAATGTTATTTTGAAGTATTAAAAAACATATTTATTTTAGAATTTCTGAGCGAAACGGGCTGAAACTGAAATTGGAGCTTTTACGATAGTTCTTTAAGTAGCCTAGGCTATTCCACACTATTGATAGCATAAAACGCACTGGCAGGAATAATTTAGTGGGACGCTTGTCTATGTTAATTAACTCATAAGTTCACTTTTAATTTTAGCCAACTGTGCTACTTGGCGACCTCTGGACAGAGTTAGCCTACTGACAGGCAAACATCTTTAATACGGACGTAACCGCTATCTCTAAACTCTGTGTACTAGCAAATACTGCTTTGCTTATATAGCCAACAACGGGTTGACCCTGCCTTCACCTTGACACCACCTCTAGCCCCGCTCTAGTACCAAGTGGCCCAACGTTTAGGGTGGGCCAGTAGCACCAATATAGCTCCCAAGTGGCACCAGTTAGCACCCGCACCTGAACGTGTGAAAGTAATTAGCCCCGCACGGCCTTTGCCTAGCTCGCCTGCCACAAATAGCCAACAGATTCTTGCGTGCGTACATTCTCATTCTCTCTCCAAAATGTGTCCGTTCTATAGGCTGGCCAAGTGCGTAATTCTGCTGCATACAGTAAAGTTGAACGAACACTTGTTTATTGTACAGAAAAGAAAATATAAATAACCTGTCAAGCAGTCAGCTGGCTACAGTGCAGTCAAGAATTGGAAGTAGGCAAATTAATTTACAAACCACAGCGTGGGCCATAGTCTAAGCCTCTATTGCTTGTAGCCTTTTAAAAACGTCCACTAGATAGTTTAAATTGCCAACAACATTGTTTTTTTGCAGAAGCCTACCCTAGGCTACAGATTAGTTCTTAAAAGTTATTTCTCCACTATACTGGCTCATTTATCAAAAAGGTGCTTTCTCTTCGTCCTCCGCAAATTAATCTACAGGTAATTCCATAGAGAGACGTTAGAATAAACTAGACCACATTTCCGGCAGAACTGCGAAAGTGTGCTTGCTCTGGTGCGGTCACTAACGTGAGCAGACAGTGGAATATGCTACGTTGAACCTGGGTTGATCAAAGAATTCTAACAGTGCCTCATTTTTCAAAATCCTCAAATTTTGCAAAGAGGAGAAACAGTTTAATTTGATTTACAATGAAACGTTAGTTTACATGTTGAATGGTTTTGATTGTTGTTGGTGGCGTTATTGCATCACTTAGTTACAATGCACAATTATTCCCTCGTGATTGGGAGCTCGTAGCTGCATTCGCATTTCAAAATATCGCAATGTGAAATTCCACAAAAGCAGCTTAGGATTGTTTGTGAATAGGTCTAAGTTAGGAGCCCTCTCGACTTCTTTTAAGCTGTCCCAGACTTAGGCGCTACTTTTAGGGTTAAAATGCTTCGTGAATTACTCTTAGTCAAAAAAATTAGGAGTCCTAAAGTTAGGAGTGACACGCCTATTATTTTTAGGAGCTACTTTTAGCCTTAAAATTCTTTGTGAAACGGCCTCTGGTTACCAGTACCACCTCAAGGATTCTACAGGTGCGGTCGTTGCACCTACTGTTCCAATTCTAACAACACCAAGCACTTTTCGCATCCACACACTGAAACGATACAATATCAATGCCTTTATTAACTGTAGTACTACCCATGTGGTGTATTTTAAATGTCCTTTTGGTTTGTTATATGTAGGGCAAACCAAACGCCCACTCAAACAGAGGATTGCTGAGCACAAGGCCGCTATACGCGATCATAACATGGACTATGCAATAGCGCGCCACTATGTCTAGCTAATCATGGCTCTTGCGCTACACTGAAATTCTGGGGGATTGACAGAATACTGCCTCCCCAACGAGGTGGAGACATTGTCAAAATGTTACTTCAAAAAGAAGCGTTTTGGATCCACACACTCAACACAGTTGAGCCCCATGGTTTAAATGAAGAATTATGTCTTTCTTTTTTTCTCTGACAATGTCATCTTGTATTCTGATTTATTTAGACAGTGTGTCAAAACGTCAATTGATTGTGCACCATAATAAAACAAGTTTAAAAGTTCTCTGAGTGCTCCGGTCATCCCTGGGTTTAGTCTCTTCCAAGTAGCCCAGCCATATTTCCAAGTGACTTTAATCCATTTCAAGGACATGGTTTTAACTTTTTATGTGTATGTAACGGGAGTATTTTGCTCTCCCTAAATATCCTCGCCTTGTGCCTTGGCCACTGCTATGACGAACAGGTGAGACATCAGACTCAGTTACACCAGTGTGGAAAGGAGAATTAACAGTTGGGTGGGGGTCAATTGATAGAGACTCAGTACACTCGTCAGACACAGCACACGGAATGTTCTCACAGGCTGAAGACACAGAGGTACTCTCCGATTCCACCCCAGCCAGGTCTGGAATTACCTCATTCCCTCTGTCCACTGTCACAGACCCAAAATCTCCTGTGTCACTACGTGTGTCAGAACTACCCGAAAGACCAGCAACCCACCTTACTGTCCTGTCAACAGTGGCATTATCCCCACTGGACTGTGAGCTGTCAGCCTCACTAAGACTGCCACCAGAACATGACAGATGTTCATCATCCTCATCAGCGTTAGGAAGCGGCAAGAAATTCACCGGCATGATGAGGTTCCTATGTACAGTTTTCACACTGCCTGCTGGACTCCTAATTTTAAAGGTGTGTGTGGTGGTATTCACAGACAAAACAGTGTAAATGGTTCCCTCCCACCTATCTGCCAATTTCTTCTTTCCCCGTTCACCTTTGTTGGCCAGCAGTACCCTGTCACCCACACTGACTGGTTGCCCTTTAGCTCTCCTATTATATAGCTTAGACTGCCTACGCTGTTGCTTTTCAGCATTCGACTGGGCTACGGCCATGGCCTCCCGTAGATCCTTCCCCAGGGATGAAACATACGTGTCAATGTCTACTGTATCCCCGTCCAACAAGACACTTTCAAACATCAAGTCTACAGGTAACCTAGGAGTGCGGCCATACATTAAGAAGAAAGGGGGGAAACCTGTGGTTTCGTGAACAGTACAGTTGTACGCAAAAGTGAGACTGTTGAGTAGCTGAGGCCACTTGACCTTTGACTTTGGTGGTAGAGCTCTAATCATACTTCCCAGAGTGTGGTTCATCCTCTCTGCCTGACCATTCCCCCATGGGGTGGTACGGAGTGGTGTGAGACTTCTCCACCCCAGCTAACAGGAGCAGCTCCGCGATTAAAAAGCTCTCAAAATTAGCCCCCTGATCCGAGTGAATGCACGCAGGAAAACCATACACACAGAAGAAATTATTCCATAGAACCCGAGGTACAGACTTAGCAGACTGATTAGGGCAGGGATATGCACACGCCAGCTTAGTGAAGTGGTCAGTGACCACTAAAACATCAATGGACTTGTTGTGCGAATCTTCCGCAGACCAAAAATCAATGCAGACTAATTCTAAAGGAGCTGAAGTAGCAATGGAAACGAGAGGAGCCCTAGCCTCAGGTTCCGGGAGCCTTGCTAACTAAACACCTTTTGCACCTGTGTACATAATCCCTAACGTCCCTTTCAAGCCTGTCCCAGTAAAATCTCTGTCTGGCCAGCCACAGAGTATGCTGCTGGCCCTGGTGCCCTGCCTCATCATGAACCCCTTTTAGAACCATGATCCTCAGCGCCTCAGGTACCACATACTGGAAGGTATTCTTTTTAGACACAGGATTCTTAGACACCCTGTACAGCACACCCAACCGCGTAGTGAGTTTACTCCACTGCCTCAACATTTTAAGCGTCTCACGGGACTCATGCACCCTTTCCCGCCGGGATGGGCGACGTCCCCTGTCAACAAAGAACCTAACTCTGCTGATAGTGGAGTCCTGACACTGCTTGTCATACAGCTCATCATGACTAAGAACAGGCAAAGGATTCTGACCAGTCATAGACATAGACTTTAAGTGCTGAACATGTGAGATAGCCCTAAGCTTAGCACCGTCCTCCCAGTGACGAGAGGACTGCAACACAGCCGAAACCTCTTCACATGAGACCCAGCCTCCCATCCTGAACAACATGCGTGGCCCCAACACACACGCTGTCAGACAAGGAGACCGCTGACCGCCCTCTTGTCAGCAGGTTCTCTGCCTCATCCTGAACGACATGTGTGGCCCCAACACACACGCCGTCAGTCATGGAGGCCGCCCGCTGTTCCCGTGCCTCAGAAAGCTCAGACGACAGGCCAAACATGTCTTGGACTGAGTCCACCTGCTGGTTCTCTGCTTCTTTAAGCAGTTCAGCATAAGAAGTTCTGGTCAAGCGATGCATAATCCTGGGCCTCACAAAAGGCTCTCTGCTAAGGGCATCCGCCACCACATTCTTAGGGCCTGGAATATACAGGATGTCAAAATCAAAAGGGGCCAACCTAGCCACCCAACGCTGCTCACACGCGTCCAGCTTTGGCTTCGTCAATACATACTTAAGGGGGTTAGCAAACTGTGTAACCGATTGGCCGAAGTAGCCTGAGCTATTAATAGCCTACTTGGGAAAATATCCTTTGAACAGACATCAGGAACCACGATCAGTGAGGAACAGGAGTTACCTCCACTTACTTTACTCCTAATTTGCTGTGCAAACAGTCATTTCAGGGTCTCCCATGACGCGTCCATAATGCGCGCTGGCTGCGTTTTAAGGCTAGTGCAAGACGGCGGGGCTTGGATTTAAACACGGAAACAATTTCATCATAGATTGCTTTCAGGAGCTTCTGGTAAATGGAGTTTCCTTAATTTATTTAGAGTGAATAAACTTATGAAACAGAGAAGTATCGTCATGTAATCCATTGATTTCAACAATGTAACTGTATTCTAAATACCAACTATTTAACTTGTAACTGTATCGGAATACAGTTACTCATAATTTGTATTCTGAATACGTAACGCCGGTATATGTATTCCGTTACTCCCCTTACTGGCAAAAGCAATGGGCCGAGCTTTGTCCTCATTGGGCTGCACCTGAGACAGAACAGCTCCAAAACCACTAGTAGATGCATCAACAGACAAAAGGAAAGGCTTTGTGAAGTCTGGATGAGCCAAAGGCACACTACTCACCAGCGCAGACTTAAGATTCTGAAAAGCTTCTGTACACTCAGGGGACCAGTCCTGAGGAGAGAGCTTTCTCTTCTGCACAGGCTTACCTACACCTTTGCCTCTGTGTGGTCGCTTAGACCCACCTGTAAACGAAAACAATGGCCTTGCAAGCACAGAGTAGTTTTCAATAAAATGCTGGTAGTAAACCACCATGCCAAGAAAGGAGCGGATCCTACTCGCTGATGGCGTGACGCAATCAGCCTCCATCAGGTCTGACTGCGAAACATTCACAATAGCCTCAACTTTATCTGGATCGATGATATGAGAAATTTCACAGACCTCCTAAGAAAGTTGCACTTAGCTGGAGACAGCTTTAGGTTGTACTCCTTCAAATGCTCAAACACCATGCGCAAGCGTTGCAAACTCTCTGCCTCAGATCTCCCAAATACAAGGACATCATCCAAATAGCAAATGAGACTTAAGAAATTCTGATCACTAAAGATAGAAAGCATCATCCTCATGAAGGTAGCCGGACTATTATACAGGCCCTGAGGGAGCCTATTATATTCGTGCAACCCTAGTAGAGACGAGAAAGCTGTATATTTCTTATCCTCCTCATGCAACGGCACATTGTAATAGCCAGATGTCAGATCCATGGTGGAGAAAAATACATTACCACCCAGAGCAGCCAGAACATCTGCTTGGTGGGGAAGTGGGTGGGCGTCCTTGACCGTGCGCGCATTCAGCCACCTAAAGTCAGTGCATATCCGCAGGTCTCCATTCTTCTTCCACACTAGCACTAATGGAGGAGCGTACTCACTATTAGACTTCCGAATAATCTCCTTCTCCTCCATTTCATCCAAAATCTCTTTCAACTTCTGATAATGTGCTGGGGACAACCTGCGAAATTCAGGGAAACAACATTAATCCTGCTACATGTAGGCCTATGTGAGGATGTATCCTATTTGCATGACATTAAATATAGCCTACTGGAAAGATTTTTAATTGTGAACTATATGTCATACAAAAAAATCAGGGTTTGAGGATTTGACATACCATACAATCTCCTTCTAATGATTTAACCATATTTAAATGTGAAATGTAATACACTGCAATTCCCTAACACTTTGTGGGAATATACAAAGATTTATTTTATATTTGGTTCTTTATTCTCCAAATCTTCAAATGTGTTTTTATTAAACAAACTTCGATATTGCCTGCAAATAAGAAGCCTATCAGATTTCTGATACTTTCACACAGAAACAGACAACACAAAGGACATCTATATCAACCCAGATCACCCCCTCCACTCACATACTCTCTCTATCTCTCTTTCTTTCTCTCTCTCTCTCTCTCACACACACAGTACAACATGCTTTTGAAACATATATTTCTCTGTCCAAAATTAATACATTCAAAAACGTAGTCAAATATTATACATAGGTGGAGCAAGATCAAAGAAGAATCTGTTATCTTCAGGAAATACAATGAAAATCACTGCCGTGAAACCAATGATCGATAGATAAATAACTCACAAGGAAGAAGAAGGAACTGCTCGTAACCCACACAGCCTTCCTACATAGTGTATTGGGGGCGAGGCTCCAGACTCAGTACTATATAAAGTTAGACCTAGCAGACACTCAACATTCAACTATACTGAAGACTCAGACTGAAGACTGAACAGGTAAGCTTTAATTGTGTTGTATTAGAGTGCTCATATATCAGATGAGTTTGTAGCTTTTTGAAGTTGATAGCTTTAGTAAAGGGCTATATCATGTTGCAGCATCATGGTTATTCAGTAATGGTTTCATGTCATCTATATATTATTGTGTGGCAGCAGTTTTCATGGGATTGAACCTGCTTAGTCAAAATGTATAGACTTGTCTTCAAAGTGAAGTGTATTACATTTGTTCTTTGAAAACTGCACTCATCTATAAATGAAAATGTTTTCTATGATGTGGGACAAGTCAAGTGTCAGCATCAGGGTTAAAACAAATTTAACATAATGCAATGCAAAGATAGGGATGGTAATGTGCCAGCTAACAGTACAACATAACATAGTGCAATGCAAAGATAGGGATGGTAGTATGCCTGAATAGCACTTGCATATCATATCTACTCTCCTACACTATGACTCACAAGAGTACAAAGCAAAGAGGTGGACATGTCATCATAATCAAAGTCATAATTAGGGCATAATAAAATGAAAAGGAAAAAATGGGATCAATTCCCTCAAGCTACTAAACTGTTGATATCTTAATTATGACACATTTTTAGTTTACCTGGCAATCTAAACAGCATTTATTGCACTTTTTTTAAAGGAAGCTCTCAGCCTTCATCTACTGTAATTGTCTTGTTTCAGATATGAATCTGTCTACCTTCCTGTCAATCACTGGGCTCTGCCTGTTGCTCAGCTGGTGTGATGGCTCAGGTAAGTCATTTGATCAAGAAATATTTAAAAAGACATAAGCACTCAGAGGCATTTCAAGTTTTCCAAAAATAAATGGAATATTAAGAAATTTACTTTGCTTGTTGCATACTTGCATTAAATAACATAATAAGGCACTATAAGCGATGTTGGGTAATGTCACTTCTGTCACTACTCCCTCCCCCTCCCTAGTGATGGGCAAATGAAGCTTTGGTGAACCACTGAAAGACAGCAATGTGAAGATAGTGACACTAATGAAAAAAATCCAATATGGCCACCACATGTAGATTTTTGAACATAAAAGTCCTTACCCAAACCAGTATATGTAACCAAAGATATGCAAAATTATATGACATCCCATTTTGTTTATTCACAGAAAACCCTGGTCGACCTTTCAAACTAGAAGCTGTTGAGGAGGCAAAGAAGACTGTGAATGAGGCCTACAAGTATTCACGTGAAGAGTAAGCAAATTCTCATTACATTACATTTGCCTGACGCATTTTTAACCAAAGACAGTTTAAAAACGGTAGAGTACAGTAAGAATAAGTGCATCAGTGAGTGCTGTTTTTAAACAGTTAAGTGTCAGTTCAAGGCAGGTGGTAAGTGCTAGGATCAGCAAGACTTGTTGTAAGTAGTGCTACGAGAGGAGATGTTCTCTAAAGAGCTGGGTCTTCAGGAGTTTTTTGAAAATGGAGAGGGATGTCCCTGCCCTTGTAGAAACTGGCAGTGTGTTCCATCAACGAGGAACAACAGATGAGAAAAGTTTGGATTGGCCTTAGCATACCGGTGGTAGAGCTAGACATTGTTCGTCTGAGGAGCGCAACGGTCTGGAGGTAGTGTATGTCTGTATGAGGGCATTCAAGTAGGTGGGAGCAGAACCGGAGACTACTTTGTAGGCAAGCGTTAGAGCCTTGAATTTGATGCGGGTGGCAACAGGTAGCCAGTGTAGCTGGATGAGCAGCGGGGTAACATGTGCCCTTTTGGGTTGGTTGTAGACCAGGCGCGCTGCCGCGTTCTGGATCATCTGAAGGGGTTTCACTGTGCAGTCTGGGAGACCTGTCAGGAGGGCGTTGCAGTAGTCAAGTTGTGAGATGACTATTGCCTGAACCAGGAGTTGGGTAGGATCTTGAGTCAAGTAAGTCCTGATTTTCCTTATGTTGTAGAGTGTGAAACAGGATGACCGGGTGACTGAGGCATCGTGATCTGAGAAGGTTAGTTGGTTGTCGAGAACAACTCCTAGATTTCTTGCAGTCCTAGGTGAAACAGACAGGGAGTCAAATTTGATGTTGATGTCGTGGTGTATGGTAGGTTTAGCTGGGAGGACCAGCAGTTCAGTTTTTGAGAGGTTCAGCTGGAGGTGATGTGCCTTCATCCATGTAGCTATGTCTGAGAGGCAATCCGAGATCTGTGCTGAAACCAAGGGGTCATCAGGTGGAAAGGACAGATAGAGCTGTGCATCGTCTGCATAGCAGGGGTAAGAGAAGCCATGCGAACGGATAATCTGTCCCAAGGAGGTGGTGTAGATAGCAAAGATAAGGGGGCCCAGCACTGAGCCCTGGAGGACCCCTGTGGTGAGATAGTGAGGTACAGATAGCTGTCCAAGCCATGATATGTTAAACGAGCATCCTGTGAGGTAGGATTCAAACCAGGAGAGAGCAGAACCGGAGATTCCCATGTTAGAGAGTATAGAGAGAAGGATACAGTGATTAACCGTGTCAAAGGCAGCCGATAAGTCAAGCAGAATGAGTACTGATGACCGACCAAAATTCTCCATACAGTCATTGTTATCCATCTCTAGGTGTTATTCAAGTGGGAAAACAGGGGTGAGTTTTTGTGTGAATCAGTATAAAATATAAAAGTATGGTCATGAACGTATGGTCATGTTCTGCCATGTCCCACCCTGTAGGAGTCTGAGCAGAGTGCGCAGAGAGGACAACCTCCCCGCAGATATTTGGCGACTGACGGAGGATCACCTATACAGTATCGAACAGTGTATTCCAAAAGGTATGGAGGAAGGGATGTAGTCAACTATTGTTAATGCGCATACAAAGGGTGTAGGCTTTTAGTTTTAGGGGGGAATTCTCCCATGTGCATAAGGGTGGGTATGTCAGCCTCTGTGAATTCTTCCCTCTGTCATTTACGTGCGATAGAGGGAGTTACCGATTTGGGAGGAGCAACCCCAAAATCTAGGCGTTTCTTATGTAAACAAATCTTGCGCGCATTCTCCCACTGACTTAAGTACCTTTCCAGCTACACGCTTTCCAAGGGCTGTATTAAGGTCGAGCGCCACTACAAGGTGAAACAGTACATTGCTCAATGTCTGCTGTAGGCCTAGTTCTAAATACATGTAGGTTACACAGAACTTTACAAATGAACATTACAGTATCACACAGTGGCATACTGTATTTCCTGACATTCATTGAATGAAAGTGCACTCAGATCTACAAAAAATGAAACAAGTAGCCTATAAGGCTGAGCTAACATATGAGAAAATAAAGAGATACCCACACACTGTTATATAAGCCCCCAGAGTGTTTTATTAGGCTACAACGTTTCGACCAGAGGTCTTCGTCAGATATCAAGCAGATGTTTCCTGACATTACCTTATCCATGCGGCTACATTGTTAAACAGGGAAAACCCCATTAAAATCACCCACTTTGGATATTGGAGCTTACCGACTGTGAATCTTTAGTTTGAATGTGAAGTCATAATCCCATATGAAATCTGTCCATTTCTTTCCAACTTGACCAGTCATCCACACATTTGCACAGGCGTCTGCACTATTGTCAAGCAGCATAGTTTATATTATCCTGTCTCTTGATTTGTTTGTAATGGAGGTTGGCATTGTTATGCCAGTCTCTCTACTGTATTCAAAGCTGCAGGTGTCAGTCTACAAAATCGTTAACATAAATAAATTGATATAATGAGAGGCAGCTGCCATTGACAAGTTCTTTCTCAATACTGATTTTTAAATTATGAATCTACACACCTCAAGAGTGTCTCTTTATAAACTAACCTTAAAGCAAAAGTGAAAATTTGTGAAGTCAATTCTTTGTTAGTCTATGTGATGAAACACTATTTTACTATAGGCCGTTCTCTATTCAGTTCACCGTGCTTACATTTTCAAAATCAAAGACTGGTTTGTGTTCTTTCTGGATTTAAATGACATTCAAAAAGCCAATGAGAAAATCCACATTCCACATTTTCATATCAACCTAAATTAACGAGGTGGTGGATCAGTCTGGTTCTATTTTTTTTTTGCGCGCTGTGGGTGTGACAGAAGTGGGAATGGGAGAATACACGTAACTCAAAAGTGCCCAACTGAAGTGTGTAAAAAAAAAGCTTACACACGATTTACATGTGAATGGGAGGGGTCCAACCTAATTTTGCATGTTTTCCCCCTGACTATTAATGTTTTTACCTTGTTTGTCACAAAAATATGCAACATTATATGACAACATAACATCCCATTTTGTTCCTCCACAGATACCCCTTTTCGACCTTTCATACTAAAAGCTATTGAGGAGGCAAAGAAGATTGTGAATGAGGCCTACAAGTTTTCACGTCAAGAGTAAGCAAATTCTCCATACAGTCATTGTTATCCATCTATTGGTGTTATTCAAGTGGGAAAATCATGTGTGAGTTTTTGTGTAAATCTGTATAAAATATAAAAGTATGGTCATGAACGTATGGTCATCTTCTGCCATGTCCCACCCTGTAGGAGTCTGAGGAGAGTGCGCAGAGAGGACATCCGCCCCTCAGATATTTGGCGACTGACGAAGCAGCCAACAGGGGATACCCTCAATGCAGTACGGGCCGCCGACATCCTGGACATCGCCCTCGGGCTCATTCACGAGTGGGCCCAGATATCGAATAATATCACAGGTCAGACATGAAGAACCCACTGTGGTCATCAAAGGTTCCATGGTGTGGAGCAGCGGTAGCATGGACTACCCTGGGTTCTCTGACACCCATCCATACAGTATGTTCACAAAAATGTCCTTGGCGTTGTGTTATGGTGACTGGAGAACTCACTGTGACTCCCTCTTTCAGACCTGATCACAAAGGACGAAATGCTGTTCATTGAGTGTTTCACAGGCTGTACTAGTCGTGTCCTGACCCCATCCTGCAGAACAACACCCTTAATCAACAAGTACCGTACCACCACCAGTGTCTGCAACAACAAGTGAGTGCTTCAGATCAGTCTCATTTCACTGGATTTCCCTTAAGACTACATCAGGCTGCTGAGTTGTTAGAGTAATGTTCATGTGCCTCTGTCATTGGGAAAAATACATCAGATTGAATTTTGTGTTCCTCTGTTTCCCAGGAAAAACCCATGGCTTGGAGCTTCAAACACACCTTTTGCCAGATGGCTGCCGGCCGAGTATGAAGATGGCATTTCTCAACCAAAAGGGTGGGACCGGAATAGAAAGTACAACAATTTCCTGCTCCCTCTGGTAAGATGATGATGATGTTGATGATGAGATGATGATGGTGGTATCTTCTCATCTGTGGCTCATGCTTATGTATCTTTTCTTTCAGGTGAGAGAGGTGTCCAACCGCATCATGAGCACCACTGACAATGGTGTTGAGAGTGACAATGAGTACTCCTACCTGTTGGCGGTCTTCGGTCAGTTTAACGACCATGGCATGACATTCACGCCTACCTCACCCAGCATACGCTCTTTCAGCATCTTGCCCAGCATACGCTCTTTCAGCATCCCGCCTACCCCCCCCAGCATACGCTCTTACAGCAATGGCCTGGACTGTGAAACCAGCTGCGAGCAGTCCAATCCCTGTTTCCCCATACTGGTCAGTGACATACACTTTCCTCCACCCTTTTCTCTGACTCCTTCTCTTTTTCTCTCTCTGTCTCTCCTTGTCTATTTGTATATATAGATATCTTTTTCTTTCTTTGTGTCTTTCTCACCTGTTTGTTTTTGCTCGTACTTTCCACAGATCCCTAAAGGAGACCCCGTGCTGTCCCAAGAAAAATGCCTCCCATTCTTCCGCTCAGCTCCGACCTGTGGCACCGGGAACAGTGCCTTCATGTTCGGCAGGCAGGCCAATGTGCGTAAACAGATCGACTCGCAGACGGCCTTTCTGGACATGAGCCAGGTGTACGGCTCGGAGGACAAGCAGGCACGCGACCTGCGCGACCTCACCGACGACGGAGGCCTGCTACGCGTCAACCAGAGGTTCCGTGACCCCTCGGGCAACCGGGAGCTGCTGCCATTCTCGAGTGCGGAGGTAAACATGTGCGCTACACGCCGACGAATCACCAATGACACCACTGCAGAGGAAGTGCCTTGTTTTGCGGCAGGTAATAATTTCTTACTTGCTGTTTTCTTCTCTTTTATACTCTTCCATTGTGGGGGGCACTGTGGCTCGAGTGGCTACAGCTTTCATATCACGTTTGGGTCCAAGTGCCCACAAGGACCCAGGTTCGAGTCCGAGCTGCGGTCATTTCCCGACCCCACCCCATGTCTATCTGCAAAAGGCCCAAAAATATATACTTTCCATTGCTCTCCCTCTCCCCCATGGGAAGTTTCATGTTCATAAGCTTCCTGACACAATGCTCTACCCCTGTCCCCATCTGCTGAATATGTGCAGGTGATCCCCGTGTCAATGAGAACCTTGCCCTGACGTCTCTCCAAACTCTGTTCCTGCGGGAACACAACCGCCTGGCCCGGGCCCTGCGGCAGCTCAACCCCCACTGGAGCAGCGAGACCCTCTACCAGGAGGCCCGCAAGATCCTGGGTGGTTATGAACAGGTGGGGCTACTGAGCACACACACCTTCTTCTACTTTGCCTATTTTTAATGGTGAAGAGCTTCACACAGCTTCTTCATCCTCTTCCGGTCTCCTTTACCTCTCCTTCCAACCCATTCTGTGCTATTTCAGGTCATTACATACCGTGACTACCTGTTGCACATCATTGGCCCAGAGGCGCACAGCAGATACCTGGGCACTTACTCGGGCTACAACGACAGCGTGGACCCAAGTGTCGCCAACGTGTTTGCCACGGCTGCCTACCGCTTTGGCCACAACACCATCCCGCCGCTGATGTTTCGTCTGGATGAGAACTACAATGATAACCCCCAGTTTCCTACCGTACCCCTCTTCAAAGCTTTCTCTACCCCATGGAGGGTGGTCTTTGAAGGTTAGTGTGAGCATCTCAAAAGTAATATGGTTCTTCATCTCCAGCCATAGATACATTCGGTATCTAGTCATAATCGTGGGTGCCGCCCCCAAATTGACCGATGTGGGGGAGAAAGTTTGATTCGATTGAGTGCAACCAAATTCCTTTTAGGCAAATCCCTCCACTCGGCGGCCATATTGCAATGCTTTTTGTGCTCTTACCGGGCATCTATTTCGGGTACAATGCTTTACGAATCATGACACACCAACCTCCCTCCAGCTGCAAGATCACAACACATGATTGGCACGATGTATTCACAACATACCAGATGATTGACACAATGTATTCACAACATACCACATGATTGGCACGATGTATTCACAACATACCACATGATTGGCACGATGTATTAACAACATACCAGATGATTGGCACGATTTATTAACAACATACCAGATGATTGGCACGATGTATTCACAACATACCACATGGTTGGTACGATGTATTCACAACATACCACATGATTGGCACGATGTATTCACATATCAACTTTTGGCGGCGGAAGGGGGGGAATATGTGTAGACGACGGCCATGTTTGCTTTACGAACTAACACCGTACATTTGTATGGGAGATTCTTTGATTGCTATGTCTCCTCATTAGAAAGTCTCTGGTGCAACTTAATGGAGGAGTACAGAAAACATTTTGATAATTCCAGTTACACTGTCAGAACTATCTTGAGTGGACTTATAGCGCCTTCATGCCGTTTGTAACGGCTTCTACACACAGTTGCGTGCGTTGCAGTGCTGGAGACGCATCCCATTCACTTTCCATGGGCTCACGTCATCCGTTGCCGAACTGAATTGTGGGTCTGTTGCGTCGCGTTTGTCCCGTCGCTCGCGTTGAGAAGTTCAGCTGTTGCTGCACCGAAAGACGGCACCGGCCAATCAAGCCAATCGACGTACGGCACCAACCAATCAAATTACGGTTATACTTCAAGTCATTTGCATAGCTACCGTCGGGAACACCCACTGGCATGCATTGACGGAACGCAACTGTGTGTAGAAGCCGTAAGCTCAGAGGACCCGACTTTAAAAATCCCGACCTCGGAAAAAAGAGTGTTCATGAGATCAGCTCGGGAAACAAATACAGGAAATGCATAAATAAGTTATTGAAACTGCTTACTATGGTTTAGCAAGCAGTAGCAAAAAATGTCTCGGGTGAGTGTTTCTATCTGTAGTGTTAATTTAGTGATAAATTACCTTGCATATTTGTAATAAGAGTGAAATTCGCCTCGTGTTGTTGCAAGAGAGGCTGCCGTGGTTGGAGAATATGATAGTGATGTCAAGTTGGATACCTCGGGCACAAGACTTCCGCATGAGTCTCCGAGCAAAAAATCCGACCCGACTTTGTGTTCAAGTAATTTTTCCTCTATCAGAGGTCAGATTTTCCAAATATCCAATGTGGCATGAAGGCCCTATCATTGTAGAGCTGTTTTTAATGGTCAGACTGTTTAGCCCTTGAGCCATAACACCACATACTCATAAGTTAATTTATTCTCACATGAATGTACATTCCCTACAATGTCCGTATGAATAGTTTTAACAAGTAATATGTATTGGCTATGTTATACTGATGAAGTTAGCTAGTTAGCAAGCCTATGAAGCTAATATCAAATGTTAGCCATCAGAGAAATTTGTCGTCAACATTGGGAAATCGAGGGTGAATTAGGTTGATAGCATACATTGGACAATTCCTTGAAACTATTATAGAAACAAGCTAAACCCCATCTGTACTTAACAAATGTATAGTAGGGCGGTCAAATGATTAAAACAAATAAACAAATTAATCTCATATTTTTAAATGAAAACATTTAACATTCAAATATAGCCTAAGTCCACAATCTCTAACATTGTTTGTGCCACATGCATAGCACAATAACAATGATAAGCATGATATTAAGTTGGTATAAACAGCTTTCATTCCTTTGGAAATAGCTAGACATTTTGTGTTTGTAATTAATAGTGAATTATAAGCCTGGTAGCCAGTGTTGGGAACGTTACTTTAAAAAAGTAATTAGTTATAATTACTTACTACTTGTTCCAAAAAGTAACTGAGTTAGTAACTGAATTACTCTATGATAAGAGTAACTCATTACCAGGGAAAGTAACTATTTGCGTTACTGTTAAAAAGTTGCTATATGTCAAAGAATTTGGATTTTTTGAGCAGTTTTGAAAAGCCAGTTGAAATTAGTAGAACAGACAGGTGTTTGTAGGCTACATAACTTTCGATATTTATTAGATAGATAGATAGATAGATAGATAGATACTTTATTGATCCCCAAGGGGAAATTCAAGATATTGCACATTGACAGACCTACGGTTGACTACGGTTGTGTCATAGGTTTTTGTTGTGAGGCAGAAAGATCTAGCTTTTGCTGCTTGGAGGACTTTGCTCCGAGCCCTTTTTTGCTAGTGGATGGCGAGCTATCATCTGTGGTGGAGGTAGGCTATCGGTGTTTTTGGCCACTAGCTTTAGATACATGTGTGAGATGCCTCGTTAAATTAGAGTTGCTTACAACGGATGTCGTCAAAGTCTTCGCTCCTGGACATAATGTAGCCTACACATTACATGCACGTTCTTCTTGCCTTTGACCACAATGAATTTGAAGTAGTGCTTATATCTCCACCTTGAAATGCCAACTTTTCATCGGATTGCTCCTGGCCTGCTGTTTCGTCGAATCTCTACTTAAGCTGTTGCGTTGCGTGTATGTGTGGCGCGTGTGCTGGCAAGTGTGTAAAAACACTGGCTTTGATTGGCTATCATGAAACATGACTCTGCCTTAGCCAATCATAATCGCTTACGTCTTTATTAACCCACCTCCTCACTAGCTGTGAGCCAGGGGTGCGTTCGGATTACACATTTTATTCAATCAATGCAAAGTAAGTAACGCACCGCAACTTTTTAAACTGAAACTTTTCACCTACAGTACAAGCTCCTCACGGTTCCTCTCCATCTTCAGCTAACTCATAGACAGTAAAATAAACTCTCAAGCTTGTGGCGTCAGGTTTTGTGGCTTCCGTTAGGGGGGTGATATCAACCCCCTACAAAGGAAGTAGGTAAACAAAATGCGTTTGCGTTAATATTTTGTAACACGTTATATATTTCAAAAGTAATCGCGGCGATTAACGCGTTAATTTTGACAGCCCTAGTATAAAGTGTAACTGCTAGTGATTACACCCATTGTGTGCTTTTAGCAGGCCTTCCCCTCCGTCGGGGCGGTAACCTATATGCCGGATTGATCTATGGTCAGTTGACTGCATGAGCAAAATCCCATTAAATTCCTGTTCCTCCCCACTTCAGGTGGCATTGATCCTGTGATCCGGGGCATGGTGGGGCGAAAGGCTAAGCTAATGACCCAGGACCATATGATGGTGAATGGACTTCGGGAGAAGCTCTTCGAGTTTGCCAAACACGTGGCGATGGACCTTGCCTCCATTAACCTCCAGCGAGGCAGAGATCATGCCTTACCTGGTACTTCACTAAACATGATTGGTTTACTGTGACTTTTACTGTCCAAAGACATTACATGTATTTTGTGCGAGTTAAAGGTTAAAGGTTATGGGACATTTTTTCACATTTTTTCTCTACATAGTGCTTGTCTTCTCAGTTGTCAGCAGATGAACATCTGATGTCTGTTATCTAAGTAGTTGTAACTCATTGTCCCTTTTTCTCACTCTCTCTCAAGGGTATAATGCATGGCGCCGTATCTGTGGTCTCTCTACGCCCAAGACAGAGGCAGAACTGGCTCAGGTCTTGCAGAACAGTGACCTAGCCCACCGGATCCTGGAGCTGTATGGATCCCCTGACAACATTGACCCTTGGCTTGGCGGTGTGGCTGAGCCTTTTGTCCCTGGGGGCCGCGTGGGACCCCTTTTTGCCTGTCTCATCGCTACTCAGTTCCAGAAGGTCCGTGATGGGGACAGGTGAGATGGAGGGGGAACTCTTGGGGGGGTACATGGGGGAGTGTCTATATGGCTTGTGTTAACACGCGCTGTAGGTGCCACATCACATAGTGGGATCCTTCTGTTGTGTTTTCAGGCTGTGGTGGCAGAACCATGGGGTGTTCACAAAGGCACAGATGAACTCGTTGGCCTCGGTCTCTATGGCCCGCATCATCTGTGACAACACTGGTATCAGAGATCTTCCGAACAATCCTTTGCTCTTCAGTTCCCGCGTCTCGGGCTACACCAACTGTGATGACATCCCCCCATTCGACCTCCATCCATGGCTAGAGACAGGTGTGTGGATATGAGTGTGTCAGACTTTTGTCATTAGGAATCGAATCACTTCCTGTCTTCTCGTTTGTTCTGTGTCTTTATAATGATCTAAGAATATGACTGTGGTAAATGGCTAAAATGACATAAAGCTGTTTTGACCTTCCAGGCAATATTTAGAATCACATTATCAACGATGGAAATGCCCCGTTTCGCTTCAGCTGAACGCTGCCCACAACAGGGCAGTGGTGATGACCGCCTTTTCATCCTTCATGGACGGCCGAATCAACTTCACCGGGGATACAGTGGTGCAGCTGGGGCTGGGGGATGAGGTGTGGCTAGAGGCCAGCCAGGGGGGGTCTGGACTTCTCTCAGAGAGTTTCTTTACTGGACACATCCTCTTCACAGTCTAAGGGCAAGAGAGGACAGTATTTACTTTCACTGCTATATCAGGCACAGGCATGTAAACATAAGCTCTCTCTCTATATATATATATATATATTATTTATAGAATGTCTATACTCTCTGTAAACAACCCTCTATACTCCTTATCTGTCACTGTAGACATGTAATCTGGAAAACTATATTTATCTAACTATACACTGTTACATAATTATTCTCTATCGTCTACATAACTGCACAGAATACTGTACTCAACCTGCACTTTGGTATTTAATTTAAAGGTGCCCTGCCACACGTTTTTTAATTACTTTGTGGTAATGTCTGTAGTTTTACCATGGACTCTGTAACATTTTTTTGTGGAAAACATGCCTTGGTTACCTTGTTTCAAGCCATTCTTGGTTACCTTGTTTCAAGCCATTCTATCTTGGTATAGAGAGCCTGCAGGAAGACTCAGCTCGATTTGTGCCAGTTCTCATTAATATTCAACGAGCTAAGCTGCTTGAATCTGATTGGCTAACAAATAGTTGGTTTTGTCCATAACATGACAGCTGTTACCAACAAATTTTAGCTTCATGGCATGAACTTAGCTTGGCAAGCGAGTGTTATCATTGTCCAAAAGGGCATAAAACCTGCTAATCTAGTGCATTAAACCTGTATTAAACCTGTATAACATAGCACTTCCTTGAGTTGACAATAATGTTTTACTTACGGACTGGGCACTGGTCGTAGACTGCCGCGATGGTAGCTTATTGCTCCAGGCTTTAACAGCAACCTTTTTTACAAAACCTGTGGTATTGTTCTAAAACATAAACTGAAGCCATTCGATCCTCAAGTCTGGGTTCTTGGGCAAAATGCATTGTTGAAGTTCTATTCGTGCATAGCGCACAAGCCTATTGACATTCAGCCATCCTTGCCTACGAAAACTGTCACAGAGCTAGACGAATTCTGTGGGCACGGTCTCAACTGGGCGAGCTCATGAATAGTAATGAGCTCATTAAATTCCACGTCAAACTGAAGAGCTTTTGCAATTGGCCTGATTTCTCCACTTTTTTCTTTTCAGTGGCTAGAGCTGACAGAGGAGTTAGCTGTCCATTTTCACATTCACGACAAAGCTGTTAATTTTCACATTCACAAACACATATGGACCTAACATATTTAAAAAAAAATACAAGTAAAAATGATTTTGTGTGGCAGGGCAATGCTTATTTTGCACTTCTGGTTAGATATCAACTGCATTTCAGTGGCTCTGTACTGTACTCTGCTAAATGACAATAAAGTTTAATCTAATCTGATGTAATCTAATACAGTGCAACCGGAAAGTTTTCAGACCCTTTCAAGTTTTCCACATTTTGTTATGTTTCAGACTCATCTTAAAATGGATTCAATAATTTTTTTTCTCAATAATCTACATACTCCAACACTCCACAAGAAAATGTTTTTCGGAGTGTTTTGTAAATGTATAAACTATCAATGGTCCTTGAAATGCTTCTACAACTTGATTGGATTCCACCTATGCCTAAATGAATTCATTGGAATCTATCAAATGGCCATAAGTCACAAACAGAAGTCAAAAGCAAAATTATTCTAACAGAAAAACACCTCCATTTTGCTTCAATATATTATAAAGTTGTCTCATTAGTTTTCCCATAGTGGTGGCTACAGAGGGGAGGTCCATGCTCTCATTACATATTTGGAAATGTTAATAATATGGTCAGTTCAGCAAAATCCCACAGGAGATTCATAGATAAAAAATGAGTAGAGAGACTCCAAGGGCCTAAATTGAAATGACAGGCTATGGGATTTTTACAGGAAGGGGCGTGGCTTGATATGGCACTGCACTTGTTGTATTAACCGTGGCCTACTGGTTAGCACTCTGGACTTGTAACTGGAAGGTTGCCGGTTCGAGCCCCGACCAGTAGGTCGCGGCTGAAGTGCCCTTGAGCAAGGCACCTAACCCCTCACTGCTCCCCGAGCGCTGCCGTTGTAGCAGGCAGCTCACTGCGCCGGGATTAGTGTGTGCTTCACCTCACTGTGTGTACACTGTGTGCTGTTTGTGTTTCACTAATTCACCGATTGGGTTAAATGCAGAGACCAAATTTCCCTCACGGGATCAAAAAAGTATATATACTTACTTATACTTACAGTACTATAAATTAGGAAAAAGATTTTGCCTCATTTATTATGACCGCCACACTAGCGCAGCATATAGGTTTAGTCAGAGTTTTTTTTTTTTTTTGCTCAGTTTTTCTGGACACAGTTTTCTGTGAATATCTCGAGAATAGGACCTAGGATGAATTTTTTTTCATATGTTGGTCTCAAGGGGCGATATCAAAAAATAAAAGCAATAAATAAATACATATGAAACATTTTAAATATACCTATTACTATGAGGGTTGTTATACAATGCCATTATAATCATTTGTCGCATATCTGAAAATTATTTCCCATGATAATGACTGGGAATAATAGTAGATTGATAGCTCTCATATAGCAGAAAGCCCCAAATGCAATTTTTACACACTGTATGCTCCATCGTGAAGTGCTTGTGGCTAAAATAATTATTAGGATTAGCTTAATGTATTTTTACATTTGCAGTAGTATTGTTGATGGGTTTAATAACACATCAAGGGGGTCCTTGGCCAGAACCTTGTGGTATTTGGGGGGCCTTGTCATGGAAAAGTTTGGGAACCCCTGGGCTAGGCCACTGGTGCCAGTAACCATTTCACTTTTCAACTACATTTTCATATATATACAGCAAAGAATTTGGCTCAAGCAACATGGAGAAATCTCATGAGGAAGAAAATTGCCGCTGTGTGACGGAGAGTGCTTTGCATTACACCTTGTCTATGAGTCACCTCGGTGGCCGTTATCCCTTACTTGTCAGAGTAATAACATTCAAAAACATACCTTCATATTACATCACAATTTATAAAGGAACGAATTTTAAAAAGAAAAACAAAATATATCAAATGGATTACACAAATAATTTATAAGAAAAAACAAGATTTCTACCGTAATGTCCTGTTAAATTAAATATTTCATTGCGCTATTGCGCTGCATGGCCACCTGATAACGCCATTTCACTGCTTGTTTTTACATCCAAAAAAGGCCCGAAGTGCAGTGAAATGCCGCCATCTGGTGGCCTGAAATATGTATTGTATTTATATTTAGAAAAGAAGTGACCATCGAAAAATCTTGTACTTCCTTGTCAATTATTTGTGTAATCCATACAGAGATGGGAAGTAACGAAGTACAAATACTTTGTTACTGTACTCAAGTAGATTTTTCAGATATTTTTACTTTACTTTACTATTTATTTTTTAGGCGACTTTTTACTTTTACTCCTTACATTTTAACACGAATATTGGTACTTTCTACTCCTTTTACAAAACTGGCTTGTTACTTTAGTTTCAAATAATTTTAGCCTACCGTTATTATTTTTCGCGTCATCAATAGGGGATCGGAATATAGGCTACTTTGCACTTGACGCACCACTAGGCCTACAAGATGACTTGATTTAGTACAGTACGCTGTGTTTGGAAAATAGGGTCCCGCTGGATTATGTATGGAGTATGTTTTAAAATAAGCGATTATATCTAGTCTGAAAAGTGATTTTCACATTTTCTTCTAATTAAAAGTGATTTTCACATTTTCTTCTCACATAATCTTCTAAGGACCACCATGCCTACAATATGCCGCAGCCTCTTTTAAGTGTCTCCTAGCACTAGCATAGACAGAAGTCAGGTACTCTTGATGTTGCACCACCCAACCAGTCTGTGGACTGTCCCTGTGGTCAGCTCTAGTATTTCCAAGTAGGTGGTCGACTGGTAACTGTGGCTTCTGACCGAACATCAGCTCGTATGGGGAGTGCTGTGTGGACTGGTACACAGTGGTATTATAGGCGAACAGGAACTGAGGGAGCAACTGGGGCCATTGACGCATCTTTTCAGGGGGTAAGGTCCTGAGCAAGTCATGAAGTGTCCTGTTGAAATGTTTACATTGACCATTCCCCTCTGGAGGATAAGTGGTGGTTCTAATCTTTGTTATAATGTAGGTGTCACACAGGTGCTTCAACAGCTCCCCCTCAAAGCTGCGCCCCTGATCAGAGTGGATTCTCCTTGGCACGCCATTCAAATAGAATCATCTCTCAGTTAGAATCTTAGCTACGGTGGAAGCTCTCTGATCAGGGGTGAGAAAGGCCTGGGTAAACTTTGAGAAAACATTTGTGACTACCAGAACATTCGCTTGTCCTGTGCTAGCCCAATCCAAGAGAGTAAAGTCAATGGAGATTATCAACAAAGGCTAAGTGGCTAACATATTTCCCAAAAAGGTTCTGGCTTGGGTTGTCTTGCTTTAGCAACCACACAGTGCTCACACTCAGATCATCACTTCATGCTACATCTGGGGCCAGTAGCACCTCTGTCATATCAAATCTGTAGTCCTGTCCACCCCCAGATGGCCGTGGTTGTTGTGTAGGCTAGTGAGCACTTCGACTCGCAACACCTTTGGCAGTAAAAGCTGCAGCACTGGATCCCTGAAAGGAGGAGCCTGGATCGCTCGGTGCAAGGTCCCATCCATTTTCTGTATCTGGGACCACTGCTTTATCAACTGCGGACTTCCCTTGGTTCACTCCACTTGTCTTAACGGGTATGTGGTCGTCCCTGTCACCAAAACCACAGGTATCTGGAAATACAGGGATCAGTCCCTTGCAGGACTTATAGGTCTCTTTTGGTTCAACCAGGGATGGTGTCCACCATACAAGATTCTGTTATCCAAGAGTCTTGGATGTAGGCATCAGATCAGCTCGAGATTTTGTAATATAGAGGGCAAGCTGAGAAACCCAGCAATGTTCCAGAGCGCCCAGTTTCGCTGACTGCAGGTATTGGAGAGGATTGTTGTTAGTGTACACGGTGAAAGTGTTGCCCAGGAGATACCTGCCTTTTTTGTGTGATTGCCCACTTGACTGCAAGGAGTTTGAGTTTCATTGCACTATAATTTGACATGTTCCTCTCACTTGGCCGCAACCCCCGGCTAGCAAAGGCTATTGGACGCTGTAACCCATCCTTCTCCTGTGACAGAACTGCCCCCAATCCTGCATGGCTTGCATCCATCTCTAAGATAAAGGGACGACTGAAATCGGCATAACCTAGGACTGGCGCTTGAACAAGCCATTCTTTTAAGGCTCTTAATCCAGAAAAAGTTCAGAAGGCAAACCTGAACGTGACTACATTCAATGTTAACTATCCAATATTCAGAATTGAAATGTGTGCAAATTAGTGCATAATTAATGAGATATTGTTAAATTACATCCCTAAACATATATTTTCAGAAAAAAAAAATATTGTCTCTACATAAATAATCAACTAGTAAAGTTTCATAAGAATATCAAGGAGTTACATTTTTTACCCTATTCACCCGTTCTGTTGCCTCATTTGAGGCCAGATTTAGGCCGCAAATGCTAATTAGCAGGTTTAAAACTAAAAAATCAGCTAAGTAAATATGATATTCAGAATCAGCACCCAAAAATTAGGCAGAATACCCTCTTTACCAGTGTTTTCTCACATTTGACCCCCAAGTGATAGTAGTCCCAGTCTTAATTATACATTATATAAATTAGTGCAGTGCCCGTTCAAACATGCCATTCCTGAAGAAAACCCGTAGCTCAATTACATGCCCACAGGTATGCCTGCTTTAAAAATAGGATGATAGGGAAACATCATTCCAGCTAAGCATTCAATAATGAATACTGAATATTATAATATATTAGCCTATAATTAATGTGGCCTCTAATAAATTTAGGCATGGCTGCATGTGACATTTCTACAGGTCAGAATGACATAATGACAACTGTTTTGAGTTAAGGCTAAATGTGTATAGCTTACTAAATAACTTCCTAACGCTATTCGAAGCTTGCACATACTTTTATTTTGAGTGGTCACTACATACCCGTGTTAGCTATGTGGCATTAGCCTATCGCTCGTTTCAATTTGGGACCTTGCAGTCGGAATTGTCGTTTTAGTCAAAGTCTCTTGAAAGTCCAAAGTAGCCTGGGGCTGGGCTTTTCGAGTGGTCACTACATACCCGTGTTTGTTGGCGTGTTGTTGCAAGTAATCATTTTATGCAAGCAAACTGCATACAGGGAGTCTTTATTGTTGAGGTCAGACATGATAATCATCTTGCATCTTAACCCACAAGCGGTTCCCGAGTAATCCGTTTAAATTGCGACTGACTATCATCAAAGTGAGACCTAGCAGAGCCCGTTCTCTGGACCTAGCCAGAGAATGTCTAATAAGGGGATAACTGCCACTCTCGGAAAACTTCGGGTTTCTGAACTGGTTGCAGTTCCTTCTGTGGTTCCACATGAGGGCGCTCGTCCACGAGTGCAGAATGCATGGAGGTCTATGGAGCTGTACCCCTCAAAATCCACCTTTCTCGGGATATAATTTTTTTTCAAGTAATTTGAGTATTGTTTTCGAAAGGGGAGGCAAAGAAAATACACTTGGTTGAGTATTATATTTTTTAAAGTCACTTAATTGTTCTTAAAAGCCTTTCAAATGTGTCAATGACGTCATTCATTAGCACAATGCTAGCGTGTTATGTGCAACAACGACCCAACCTGTAAGAAATCAAAAAGACATAAGTACTCGTTCATTCAACTTTTGACCTATAACCCATGTTGAAGTTATACAAACTACAGTCAAATCTGAGATTTGTCAACGACAATCAGGTGAAAGAGACAATTTTAGCCGTCTAGCTCCATTGACTCCCATTCATTCTGCACTCATGGCGATCGCCCCCAGTGGAACTCTGGTGAAACTGCATCCAAAATTCGGTACAATGGGACTTAATACGGAGTGGCAAGGCTCTCCGTAGACAGGCTCTGACCTAGCTACTGTCAGTACACGATCCATGGGGTGGAGCTCCCCTGAAACTGGTCCCCTTGGGAAATCGATCATGAAAATTTGAAGACAAAAAAAATCTTGTTCCTTAGACTCTATACTAGCAAAATATGCAACAAAAAAAATCAATTTTTACAAGAAAATCCAGCGGAATTACACAAGACACCGTACTAATTTGGGCAGCATTCATTCGCGGCAAATCATTGCAGCTTGATGGCAGTAACATTAACGTTAGCACGTAGTAGCCTATGTCTCCATTAAATTTAGTCAATAGCCTAATGCCCTCCTCCTCTCCTCGCCTTTGGTGCTTCCCTAACTTCTAGCTGCAGTGTAGCCTATATCCTTAGCAATAAGTAGGCTAGATGCACCCTTGGGTCTTGAACAGGGATGTAGACTAGTGGAGGCCGCTAAACGCAAGCAGACTAAACGCAGTTTACCCACCACTGAAATTTCAGAAATAGTTTCTCCACCTCTTATTAGAGTTTATCCACCTCTCAAAAGAGTTTATTCACCAATTACAACTGTTAGCATTTAAAAATCACACTGTATTATCCACAATAACAATATGTACACTCATCAACACTATATGAACCACTTAATGCCACGTGTATTGTTATAAACATTTGACAATAACCGCACCATCAAACATGTTCTGAATGTCTTTTCTAAAAATCTGATACCTTACTGTGATCACAGAATTCTTATTTTACCACTACATTCCTGGTCTTGAAATATTCACATGAATCCATAGGAATTAAATATTTATGTTGTTTTATCCAATATTAGTTGTGCAGATGTATAGTCCATCTTATACACACACATGAAGCCAACAAAGAAAATGCAAAAATAGAGCCTTTTGTGTAATTTTTCCTTTTTGTGTAGTCATTCTATATCAGAACCTGACACACAATCCAAATAGTCTACAACAATCCAAAAAGTCTACGACTTTTATTGTCAGTATGCATTTTGGGTAACCAAAAGTCCTATGAGGAGTTTCCATAAGGCATTACAAAACGCATGAGCATACCTTGGCAAATAATGGTCTAAAATACTGATTTTTCATTTTATATTGATCTACTTTTGCACACAGCTTCACAAGACCTGGTGCTAGAGCTCAATTGTGTTTCTAAAATCATATCAAGTGACCTAGACTACAAGCCATTCAATTAAATAAATAATTCAACATGCATATACATTTTAAAATGAAAACAAAAAAAATCCTGTGTGCTGGAACTGGGGAAACTTCCAAGAGACAGCTCAAGCACAGATACACAGATACAGATACATAAATTAAATTTGGAATGAGAAAATGAAACCTAAACAAAACACATGATATGTATCTTTTATGGATGTCTAAAACCCCCAGCACATGCATCATGCATCTCATGCATGTTCCTTAATGCCACTGGCACATTCTGCTCTGTAGAAAATGTATCTGACCTGAAAAGCTGTTGGATATATTTTGTACACTTTGACGCAAAATGGAGACAGGAGCCTGTGATCCAAAAGACCAATACAATTGAATTATCTTTGCAAAGAGAGAGAATGAGACAAAACAATGGTTCGTACCCAAACTCTGACATGTTCTGCAGGCAAGCTTCTTTTATATCATGAAATCAGGGTGTGACAGTTAACATATGGCCTAAAACATGACATAGCTTGACCCTCAGGTCAGACAGTGCACTCGGAAATTGTGACATGAGCTTCTCTCCGTTCCTCTGTGGTTGATTTTAAACTTTAACTTGGGCGACTCTGCATGTCTGGATATTATGCATGTCTGGATATTAGCAAAAGCAGAACTATAAACAGAACACAAGGTTCATGTTCGTAGACTAAGACACAATAATATACAGAACATAAGATTTATACCTAAAAATAAGAGTCAAAATGACAGAACAGAAGATTTATACTGTATATGTGAACCAAAACAGCAGATACATGTGAAACTAAAACAGCAGATACATGTGACCCAAAACAGTACATCAAAACAGCATCATAAGGATGCATGTGAACTAAACCAGCATCATAAGGATACATGTGAACTAAACTGGATTAATTAACAAAATACTTACCGTATTTTCCGGACTATAAGTCACACTTTTTTTCATAGTTTGGCTGGTCCTGCGACTCAGGTGCAACATATATATATTTATATCAATGTTTCTCTCCTCTTCATGACACATTTTTTTGACTGGTGCGTCTTATACTGTACTCAGGTGCGACTTATTGTCCGGAAAATACGGTATATGTTCTAAGGCCGTGTAGAGCAGTGATAACACTTGTAGAGCAGTGATAACTAAAATCAGAACACTTATAGGTTTCTTTAAGGCACACTGTAAAAAGTTTCTGTAAATTTACACCCAGATTCCAACATTATTCACCGATTTCCTTTAATAAACAGGACTTTCCGGTCATTAGTAAGATAAAATCAGGCTCCAACACTGTTATTTACCACGCCCGTAATGTTTATTCTGGAACAGACGTACTTCCTGTTATCTATTAAAGGCCGTGTTGCAGGGTTCATTTTCCAACGAATTTGCACAATTTGCTTGTTGATAATAAACATTTAAACTGTTATCCATTGTATTAGATGTTGTTGGGTATCACAAAACGGAATATAATACGAAAAAGCAGGTACTATTTCACAGCATTTGAAGTGATTCTCCTTTCCCCCACAATGCATTGCATTACGTCACCTTGGGGAGACTACAGACCAAAGCCCACCTTGAGACCCTTGAGAGTAACGAGAGAGGAGTAAAGAGAGACGAGTAAGGGATTGTTCAGCAGTAGATAGCGCAGATTATAGATAAATAGATAGGCTATAGATAGCCTAGATATGTATATAGACAGATAGATAGCTAGATAGATCATGTCATTATGCTGGTCACAGGGGAGCTCCTCGACCAGCGGCCAAAATGCACTCGCTTCCCTAGTTACTGCAGCTCTCCACCACAGTTTCCATCAGGACGGCACAGCCCACACAAGCACCTGCAAAACTGCGACTTGCCCATATTATCTCCCTCTTTGGTAAGCAGTACCCTGACGATGTCAATGGCAATCAATCACGAGCAGTAGTTATCGAAAATATTCATGCTGAAGACACGACCAGCCTAATCGGCGGCGGCTAGAAGCTAAGTAACTGGGGTGGCTCACAAGTGGGACTAAAAAGTTAGCCCAGCTAGCTATCATGATGCTTCATATTCTGATCTTCTGACTAAGTTTGCCCGGTAGCCTACTTATCTGAACTAACGACATGATCACTATCACTAGATATAAAGAACATGTTGACTTTCATTCGGTGCTGTTCACTGACAGTAACAAAAAAAGTGTCGTAATGTTATAAGCATAATACATTGAACTGAATAGGTGCATTATGTAGCCTCATAATGAGGCCTCTCAAATTCAGAAAATTGCATTAAACTAAAATCGGAAGACATTGTTATCTTTGTTAGACCATAGGGTCGTTGTCATATAAATGCTGTAACGAAATTAGAAGTGTAAATATACAAACTTTATGTTGAAAGTGTAACCGCATCCGTTTCCCATAGGAATTAATGTAAAACATACCCTCCAAAACGAGACCTCCCGAAATTCAGAAACATTACTAAATTGATATCAGGCACTGTTATTACCATTGGTAAATCATAGGGTAGCTGTGATATAAATGCTGTGACGAAATTCGAAGTGTAAATATACAAACTTTATGTTGAAAGTGTAACCGCGATGTCCATTGAAATGCATTGAAATGAATGAAGCGCAGATCAAGTAGTCCCCAAAGTGACGTCATCACCGAATTGCGTACAAAAAACCCGCTAATGCTAAAAACAACAAAAACTGGCATTTAACACCATTTGGAGACATTTTTAAAATGATATACATATATTGAGTGCTTTATGTACCCATTAATCAACAGTGGTGTTTAACCTGCAACACAGGCTTTAACGTTACCTTCGTTCTGGTGATGGGAAGCTGTCTGCTGAGAGAAGACGATAGCCCGTTTACTTTTATTAGACATTCTCTGACGATACGTTGGAATCATACCCAAACCCATCGAAAGCCATCAACACAATAAGGTGAGTTTATCTGTCATCTTTGACCAGAAATACAACGTTTGAAAGCACACTGGTCATGTTTATACAAGTTGTATAATACAACATCTCTGAATGTTAACGTTACCCTGCTGAAACGAAGTTAGTAGCAGTGCTAACGTCAGCAAGACCAAGGAGATTGTTGTTGACTTCCGGAGAGGTCACACCCAACACCTGCCCCTGACCATCGACGGTGCTGTGGTGGAGAAAGTGAGCAGCACCAAATTCCTGGGGGTGCACATCAGTGAAGACCTCTCCTGGACCACCAACACTGCATCACAGGCGAAGAAAGCTCAGCGCCGCCTCTACTTTCTGCAGAAACTCAGGCGAGCAAGTGCTCCACCAGCCATCATGACCACATTCTACCGAGGCACCATTGAGAGCATCCTCTCCAGCTGTATCGCTGTGTGGGGCGGAAGCTGCACTGAATACAACAGGAAAGCCCTGCAGCGCATAGTGAACACAGCTGGAAGGATTATTGGTGCTACACTCCCCTCCTTGAAAGACATTTACACCACCCACCTCACCCGCAAGGCGACCACAATTGTGAGTGATGCAAGTCACCCCGCTCACAATTTGTTTGATCTACTGCCCTCTGGGAAGAGGTACAGAAGCCTGCGCTCCCGCACCACCAGACTCACCAACAGCTTCATGCAGGCTGTTAGGATGCTGAACTCTCTCCCCCCTCCACCCTCAGCTAACATCCTGGACTTTGGACCCACAATGGTTGCCTTGCACTACTCAACTTGCACTACTCCACTTGTACACTTGCACACTTTGCAACTTGTTGTTGTTGTCCTGAAACAGTGTTTCTCAAACTTTTTTTCTGGGGACCCACTTTTTAAAAATGACAGACTATCGCGACCCAACTCGTGACTGTGGTAGTTAACAAACTAGATCAGTGGTTCTCAAACTTTTTCTTTCATTCCCCACTTTTAGCAAGGGGGCATTCTCCAGCCCCACCTGTCCCTCATCGCTCTAAGAAAGTGGTAGGTCAAGCTTAAAATTGTCAAATTTATTGAAATAATGACAAGTTCTAAATATATCCTCTTCAACAGAGTTAAATTCAGCTGGTGCTGCAGATATAATAATAAATAAATAACACACATATTTCTGTTTTCCAGCAACATATTAGGAAGCATAGGCCATTTTACAGCATTGTACAATATATTCAATGAAATACCAACATGCTGCATTAAATGGATCCATAATCCAGTCATACTGAGCACTGCTAGTTGGGAAATATTTTTGAAATAAACTTTGCAGGGATGTGATGTAGGCCTACTGTTTAATACATGGGATCACAAGAGTGGCTCCCAATCAGACGTTTCAGCGATTTTGCTCAGAAATCTCAAGGCATAATAACTGTCGCGATCGAGGCGCCTGTCCCATACTCAAGTTTTTTGGGTGAATGCAGTAATCTTATTTGCTAGGTGAGGTAGGTGCTTGTCTTTGCCTTGTAACTGGACATTTAACTCAAATGTATCGCTAAGATGTATCAAATATATCGCTAAGATAGGCCAGCTTCGTCAAGAAATGTTCATTAGTGAACGTGCTTGCAGATTCAAACATGCGCTCTTCCTCCAAGAAGAGGCGACTCGGAGCTCAAACACGCGCGACAGGACTTTACCTCGGGAAAGCCACCTTGCCTCGCTGTGAAACAGTACAGCCTTTTGGTCAGCTACCATCTCTTCGCAAAGTGCAGAGAATAGACGCGCTTTTAAGGGCCGGGTTTTAATGAAATTCACCACTCTCAGACAACGTTCAAAATCTCATGTAGGTCGGGACTAACTAAGCTGCCTTGACACGAGCGCTTCCATGTGAATAACACAGTGCGTCCATTGCGCATCGGGTGCTACCTGGGCCCAGGCTACAGATAAAAAAATAAATTAAAAAACTCCTGTTTTTCACGTCAGTTCGCGCCCTACCTGGCATGTCTCCGCGACCCAGTAGTGGGTCGCGACCCACAGTTTGAGAAACGCTGTCCTGAAAACACAACACAGCTGCTCTTACATAACTTGCACCACTATGCCACTTGCTTACTTTTGTCAAACAGAACTACCTCAGCCATTTATTGGCCTGACTTTGCACTATTATATTGACTGTCTATGGACAATTGCACAATTTCAACCCAATTTTGCTGCTCTTATTTCTTCATTGTATGTGCCTTCTTATTTACTTTTTATTGTTTACTTGAATGTTATGTTTGTCTGTGGACTTAATTGGTAAAATATGTCTTGTCTTCACCGTGGGATAGTGAGAAACGTAATTTCGATCTCTTTGTATGTCTTGGCATATAAAGAAATTGACAATAAAGCAGACTTTGACCTTTGACCTTTGACTTTGCTATCCAAGACCGCGCTTTCGCCCTTCTTAAGCCATGCGTTATCGTTATTACTTGTTGATCAAATGTTACGTTTCTTCATTGCAATCTGAAGCCATCTAAATGTATTGGTATGTGTAGGGTATGCATAGTTTTTGAAAGTTTAACTTTAAGCGCTTTCAGACATACGTGTAAGACCGGAGGTTCTGCCGATGTTAAACGGTGGGGCCGTATATCTGAACGACATAACCGGTCATATGGAAGTCCGAATTCACCCGGTGTTTATACTACCCCCGACCTAGTATTTCCTCCGGACATTATGTAAATGTGCTGTGTCTGAACGAGGCGTAGAACATGCGGTTAAAATTCACACCTAGTGAGAGGGCGTGTTGGTGACGTTTCTTTCGTGCGTCCATGTGGTTAAATCTGACTTAAATGCCAGTGTTATGATGGAGTGGCATAGTGATTTACCTGCTATAACACGTGCTTGCTAGTTAAGTCTGCTGGGGTCATCCCTATGTTCCCCGCTGTTTTTTTGAAAAAAGGGTCCTATGTTCCCCGCTGCTTCCAAGTAGACTGCAGCCGCACGGCAAGGCGCGGGTTGTTGTTGCTCCGTGCCCACACTTTGTGATGAGGGGAGGAGAGGGGGCGCCGCGAACTGAAGTTCTTTGCACAGAGGCGCAGTGCGGAGCCCAGTGTGATATAGTCACGTTTAATTTATTTAATTGTAACAGTAGCTGCTTGAAAACACAGTGGCGTGAGAGTGGTGAATTTCATCAAAACCCGGCCCTTAAAAGCGCGTCTATTCTCCACACTTTGCGAAGAGATGGTAGCTGACCAAAAGGCTGTACTGTTTCACTGCGAGGCAAGGTGGCTTTCCCGAGGTAAAGTGCTGTCGCGCGTGTTTGAGCTCCGAGTCGCCTCTTGTCATTATTTCAATAAATTTTACAATTTTAAGCTTGACCTACCACTTTCTTAGAGCGATGAGGGACAGGTGGGGCTCAAGAATGCCCCCTCAAAGTGGGGAATGAAAGAAAAAGTTTGAGAACCACTGATCTAGTTTGTTAACTACCACAGTCACGAGTTGGGTCGCGATAGTCTGTCATTTTTAAAAAGTGGGTCCCCAGAAAAAAAGTTTGAGAAACACTGTTAAATCTAGCCGAGTCTGCATGGCTTCAGTCCCAAGCTTGTCATTGTCTTTGCACTTGGCATGTCATTGTTGATTCTTACTGTACAAGAGGTAAGGGAGGTGATCTAAAATAGCCTTTGGTTGAGCTGTCGGAAGAATGGGATTAATTTTAACGGAACAAAGAGATATCAAACTATACTGGGGTGCGTTTCCCGTACAACTACGGAGGTTAGCTTTTTACTAACGTGGTACGATGCATCGTTCAACTAACTAACATGTAAGTTACGACTGTTCCCCAAAGCCGCCGTACTTACATAGTACTTTGTTAGTTTGAACCATGTTGGTTTCAACCAACATAGTTCAGACTACAATGGTTGCAGATGTGTTCGGAGAATGTCGGGCTCTGTCGGTTAGAGCCGAACGCATGAAGTCACGCAAAATGAATGAAATTTGACATTGCATGACGTTTCCTGGGCCCAGCAGTTATAATATAATTAATAATAATAATAATAATAATAATAATAATAATAATGATAATACTTATTACAACAATAGGCAGTAATTTCAATAGGCCCTAGGCTATGTATGCTTTAAAAAAATATATATATATTAGGCTATTAAAAATAATAGGCATAATAATGATAATTTTAATAATAACGTCACAGTCTATTGAACGTAGCCTACTAATGAGCCTAATCAGTGAAGCATAAATCGCCAACCGAGCACATGTGAACAAATAAGTTACACATTTAATGAAACACACCGAATAGCCTATAGGCTAAATACTGGCCAATATTTGGGGGCCAAGCAGCGAAGCTGCGAAGGCACCCATTGTGTTTCTAGCTTTTCCTATTATTGGGGGCCAAGCAGCGAAGCTGCGAAGGCACCCATTGTGTTTCTATCTTTTCTTATTATTAGGGGTCCGAGCAGCGTAGCTGCAGGAACCCTATTGTTTCTGTACCGTTCATTTTTTGACCAAAATTCTGTAAAAGTCATACTGCAGCCTAAACCGTAACTCCAAAACTCTTGAAATTTTCAGGTATGGTTACCAATACCCCCCTCTACCCATAACCCAAAATTTGGGGTACTGCACCCAAAGGTGGCGCTATTGAAAAAAAAAATTAATTATGCTTATTTCTCCTTACCAGATTCACCTAGACTCAAAATTCTTTCAGAATATTAATCTCTAAACTCAGATGCATCTTTTTGGCCCTGGTCTTATGGTCTACAAATGTTTACTTTTTCCACAATTTCATGGAAAAGCCAAACATTATAAAAAGTTTCACACTCTTCAAAAATAATCGAATCTTCACCAAAATTCTCACAGACAATGTTTAGACCAAGCCTCACAAAAGTTATCGCTCAGAATTTTGATATTTTGTTCCATTTCAGAGATATAGGCCAATAAAGTTAGACCACTTAGGCCTTTTTTCCTAGATCACCTATATTCCTATAAACCGTAAGTCCTAGAAACTTGACATTTTCAAGTATTGTTACCAGTACCCCCCACTACCCATAACCCAAATTTGGTGTACTGCACCCAAAGGTGGCGCTCTTGTCAAAAACGCTTATTTCTCCTTACCAGATTCACCTAGACTCAAAATTCTTTCATCATATTAATCTCTACATTCAGATGCACCTTTTTCACCCTGGTCTTATGCTCTAAAAATGTTTACTTTTGCCACAATTTCAGAGAAAAGCCAAACATCATAAAAAGTTTCACAGGCTTCAAAAATTATCAAATCTTCACCAAAATTCTCACAGACAATGTTTAGACAAAGCCTCACAAAAGTTATCAAAAGAATTTGGATACGTTGTTCCATTTCAGAGATATAGGCCAATAAAGTTCGACCACTCAGCCCATTTCTCCTATATCACCTATATTCCTATATGAGTAATTTTTTTTTCTTGGATAACAACCATACAACCATCATTAGGTGGATACCATTAACAGTGCACATTTTCAGATATGTACTCTTTTTTATAAAGCCCTTAATTCTATTGTCAAATGTATGCTAGGAATTTTCTTGATGTTGTGTGTTTGCCAACACACATTTTCACCATTTGAATGTGACTGCTCAATGTGTATGATTGTCAGTGGCTGAGTGGGATAATGCCTAGTGCTGGTGTTTGTTAGGTTGAGAGTTCGAATCCTGCTAGAGCTTTAGGCTCAAGATGCACATGCTATTGGTTATTGAAGATTCACACTATTGAACAGCACCTGAATGACATCAGACAATTAACATTCACACTCATTAGTTGCCAAGAATCAGAATGCCGACACACTCTATGACATATAGGGGAACTTCTTTGTTTACTATTTTTCCTTCATCATTAAGTCTATCATATTTATATTTCATCCATTACTGTTCTTCTCTATAAATGTCTAATTGCCCCAGAATATCCAAAAGTTTTCAGGTATACTCTTTCAGGAAAGCCCTTCATTTTATTGTCAAATGTATACTTGGAGTTTTTCTTGTGTGTTTACCAACACACATTTTCACCATTTGAATGTGACTGCTGAATGTGTATGATTGTCAGTGGCAGAGTGGGATAATGCCTAGTGCTGGTGTTTGTTAGGTTGAGAGTTCGAATCCTGCTAGAGCTTTAGGCTCAAGATGCACATGCTATTGGTTATTGAAGATTCCCACTATTGAACAGCACCTGAATGACATCAGACAATTAACATTCACACTCATTAGTTGCCAAGAATCAGAATGCCGACACACTCTATGACATATAGGGGAACTTCTTTGTTTACTATTTTTCCTTCATCATTAAGTCTATCATATTTATATTTCATCCATTACTGTTCTTCTCTATAAATGTCTAATTGCCCCAGAATATCCAAAAGTTTTCAGGTGTACTTTTTCAGGAAAGCCCTTCATTTTATTGTCAAATATATACTTGGAGTTTTTCTTGTGTGTTTACCAACACACATTTTCACCATGTGAATGTGACTACCCAATATGTAGGATTGTCAGTGGCTCAGTGGGATAATGCCTAGTGCTGGTGTTTGTTAGGTTGAGGGTTCGAATCCCCGGTAGTGCTTTAGGCTCTAGCTCGAATACTATTGGTTATTGAAGATTCACACCATTGAACAGCACCTGAATGACATCAGGCAATCAACCTTCACACTCATCAGTTGCCAAGAATCAGAATGCCGAGACACTCTATGACATTCAGGGGAACTTCTTTGTTTACTATTTTTCCTTCATCATTAAGTCTATCATATTTATATTTAATCTATTAGCGTTCATCTCTACAAATGTCTTATCGCCCCTCCATGCTTGGAGTTTTTCTTGTTTGTTTACCAATACACATTTTCACCATGTGAAAATCCAGAAACATGTAGGATTGACAGTGGCTCAGTGGGATAATGCCTTGTACTGGTGATCCTTAGGTTGAGAGTTCAAATCCCACTTGAAGCATTAGTGAGTTGTGGATGTTAGCATACTACAATAGAATGCTGTTGGGTTGTGGAGGATAACACACTATAACATTACAGCTACTTGTCAATATGGACTTGTAGTGCAGGGCAAGTATTACTGTATAATTATAAGCTGTAGCCTATAATTATTTGTTATTCTTATAATATTTGTCATTTCTTATACATATTTAGTCGGCTCTTCCACTTGACAGAACAACTCAATATCGGTTAAGGATGTCACGCATGAAACAATGCTGCAGAAACATGAAAATACGACTGAGTTTAGTAGGCTATAATTTTCAGTTCCTGTTTATCTATTGCACAATGGGTAATAATTTAAAGGAATCATGTTGCAATCTTGTAAATAGTGACCCTGCAAGATCCCTAGTCATTGCAAAATCATAGTCTGTGACTTAAAACTCTACTACTTGTCTTTAGATGTGAGAGGGTCTGAGACTGTAGTCTTTCAAAAATCTTTCCCAAATCTTTGCAAATCTTTCCAAAGTTTACCCGCTGGGAAACCCTGTAGCTCCGGAGCAGGGGCTCAGACCAGGATAAATTGTTTGCTCGCCCTCAGTTCGCTCTTTTGTTCATCTCAACCCAGCACTCCAGTGTGTCCTGCTCTGTGTGCGTCTTTGAGTTAACGTAAGTCATCACTTTAATCACCCTCACTATGACTTTTGTGATGTTTATCAGTTTGTAGAGTAGCTCTGCCATCATGTGTAAAGTTAAGGTCTTTGTTTGTTGGTTTGGTGTGTTGGAGTCCCATGTGAGAGATGATTAGGTGATGTTGGTTGACTTGGGATGTCAAGTATTGTTTAGTTGTACCTTATATAGCCATATGATTTCAGTTTATTGTTCAAATGTCAATTGGTTTGTTTGTGAGTTGGGATCTGTACTGATTTACCCCATTTCACTGATTACTCCATTTTCTGTTTGTTTCCTCTTTGATGCAGCACACATACAAGTAAAGAACAAAAGAACAGATGCATTGAAACTCAAATAAAGTTAACTTGTGTTGCACCGAAACCTGCCATCTCCGTGTCATCACTCCATACCATTGAGCCTTCTGAGTCACACCATTGAACAGCACCTGAATGACATCAGGCAATTAACATTCACACTCATTACACACTGCTGTTGTTTGTTAGGTTGAGAGTTCGAATCCTGCTAGAGCTTGAAGCTCAAGATGCACATGCTATTCGTTATTGAAGATTGACACCATTGAACAGCACCTGAATGACATCAGGCAATTAACATTCACACTCATTAGTTGCCAAGAATCAGAATGCCGACACACTCTATGACATATAGGGGAACTTCTTTGTTTACTATTTTTCCTTCATCATTAAGTCTATCATATTTATATTTCATCCATTACTGTTCTTCTCTATAAATGTCTAATTGCCCCAGAATATCCAAAAGTTTTCAGGTGTACTCTTTCAGGAAAGCCCTTCATTTTATTGTCAAATGTATACTTGGAGTTTTTCTTGTGTGTTTACCAACACACATTTTCACCATGTGAATGTGACTGCCTAATATGTCGGATTGTTAGTGGCTCAGAGGGATAATGCCTAGTGCTGGTGTTTGTTAGGTTGAGAGTTCGAATCCTGCTAGAGCTTTAGGCTCAAGATGCACATGCTATTGGTTATTGAAGAGTCACACCATTGAACAGCACCTGAATGACATCAGGCAATCAACATTCACACTCATTAGTTGCCAAGAATCAGAATGCCGACACACTCGAAGACATATAGGGGAACTTCTTTGTTTACTATTTTTCCTTCATCATTAAGTCTATCATATTTATATTTCATCCATTACTGTTCTTCTCTACAAATGTCTAATTGTCCCAGAATTTCCAAACGTTTTCAGGTGTTCTCTTTCAGGAAAGCCCTTCATTTTATTGTCAAATGTATACTTGGAGTTTTTCTTGTGTGTTTACCAATACACATTTTCACCATGTGAATGTGACTGGCAAAGATGTAGGATTGACAGTGGCTTAGTGGGATAATGCCTTGTACTGGTCATCCTTATGTTGAGTGTTCAAATCCCACCTGAAGCATTAGTGTTAAAATACTGTTGGGTTGTGGAGGTTAGCATACTAGAATAGAATGCTGTTGGGTTGTGGAGGTTAGCACACTATAACATTACAGCATTACAGCTACTTGTCAATATGGACTTGTAGTGCAAGGCAAGTATAACTGTATAATTATACGCTGTTTATCTTATTGACTCCGACACAGAACCCACCACCACAAATACAATTCAATTCTGTGGGAAACACTGCCTTCCATTATCAAACCCTTCATCTTATCCACAACAAATAAATAGTCCTGTAGAATCAAGTATTGTTAGAATACTGTTGGGTTGTGGAGGTTAGCACACTATAATGTTACAGCACAGGGTAATCCTAATTTTATGCATCAAATTTATTCCAATCCAACTCAAAAGTTTTGAACGACACAAAGTGAAGGTTTTATCCAGATCAAAACCAAGAATAGATTATGTGATCTAATCCAATTTCAGGATCGATCCTTGTTTCCCTTTGAACAACCCATTTTCAAGATTTGATCCAATCCGATAGCTGAAATCCGGTAACTGAAATCTGATAACCGAAATCCGATCACGTTTCTTTTGAACAATTGTGCCCAAACAATCAAAGCATATGTAAAACTAAAAAGCTATGCCATCATGTTCGTTTTGCTCGGACCCCGTAAATCACCGCTTGCGGTTATATTTATACTTTCTTCCGCCATGGAAGTCAATGGCAGCCCATAGAACCGTCTGGTGAAAAGTTGTGAAATTTGGCACACTGATTGGGGACAGTCCAATAATTAATCTCACCAAGTTTCATGCCGGCACCTCCAGCGCTCTAGCGCCACCAACAGGCCAAAGTTGGACTTGCGTTCATGCACGTAACTTCTGACCTGTTGACCCGATTGTCAAAAATGAGGTATCGTTGGAATCTTTGGACCAAGCCGAGTTCAACGCACCCTATGACGTCATTTTCCGCCATGATGGATTTTCCGCCATTTTGGATTTCATCAAAATCACTTAAAACGTATCAGAGGTCACACATTTTGTCCGATCGACACCAAACTTCACAGATATCATCTACAGACAATGCCTCATTAATGCATTGCTTTTTGTCTTCGGAACTAAAACCGTTCGCGCGTAACAGCCAATCGAAATTTGCGGCGAAGCCGCCAAACAGGAAGTGAGCTCATATCTCAGCAACCCATTGATCTATCATAACCAAACTTAGTCCATGGACTCAGGACCCAATCAGGGGGACGCTCAAGAAATCTGGTGACCTTTGACCTCTAGGGGGCGCTGTAATTAAGAAACATGCCTTTTGGCCTGTAGCAGCAGTTGTGCTTAGAATTAAAACGCTCTAGTGGTGTCTGGTACTACTGTTGAAGTTCCTTAGGCCGACCCAAGCCAACTTGTGATATCATCATAATTGATTCGGCCGCCATATTGGATTTAATCAAAAACACGTACAAGTTTTCGGAGGTCACAAATTTCAGCGGATCCTCACCAAAATTGGCAGAGACCATCTTCAGACCATGCCTTATCAGTGCGTTGCTTTCTGGAACAATTGACAGAAGCATTCGGCTGTAACAGCCAATCGAAATTTGCGGCGAAGCCGCCAAACAGGAAGTGAGCTCATATCTCAGCAACCCTGCCATATATTATAACCAAACTTACTACATATATTCATGACCCCATTAGGAGGACGCTCAAAAAATTTGGTGACCTTTGACCTGTAGGGGGTGCTGCAATTAGCAATATTGCATTTTGATGTGTAGTTGCTGATCTGTTATGTCAATCTTTTATTTTTTGATGTGAAACTGATGACAGCATGTTCCATCCAGTTAATTCTAATGCGTGCGTGCAAGGGCAGGGCAGGCAGGGCAGGGCAGGGCAGGACGGGGTGAGACGGGCTGGGGTGATTAGGTGGGGGGGGGGCTGGCTGGCGGAGGCGGTGGCAATACTCAGCCCTGTTTCAGCCCTGTTGATCCCGGGTGTCTGCTGAGTTCTATCTTGTCACCGTGGCTACTCCGGCCTATACTGCTTGGCCCCCTCATTGCTGCTTGCAGCTATATTTGGGGGCCAAGCAGCGAAGCTGCGAAGGCACCCATTGTGTTTCTATGTTTTCTTATTATTGGGGGCCAAGCAGCGAAGCTGCGAAGGCACCCATTGTGTTTGTTAGTTTTCTTATTGGGGGCCAAGCAGCGAAGCTGCGAGGCAACCCATAGTGATTCTACGTATTCTTATTATTATTATTATTATAACGAAACGCTAATTTGCCATTAAACCATACAGTAAAAAGTTGGGATATTCGGCACATTGATTCGGTTCAGTCATATCTTTAATTTATCAAAGTTTCAAGTCTGCACTTTGAGTGCTCTAGCGCCACCAACATTTCAAATTTTTTATTACATCTATGCACATAACGTTTGAATGGTACACCACATTTTGAACATTAAGGTATATTTGGAATCCTTGGATGAGACCGAACTCAACGCAGATGTCAATTTATGGGGTAAACGTAATTGATCAGGCTGCCATATTGGATTTAATCAAAAACACCTAAAAGGCATCAAAGTTCGCAAAGTTTGTCCGATTTTCACGAAACTTGACGCAGATGATCTTCAGACTATGACTCACAAATGTTATTGCTTTTCGGAGCCATATTCAAAACCCATCGCCCGTCGTGACCAATCAAGTTTGGCGGCGAAGCCGCCAAACAGGAATTGAAGTGATCTCAGCAAGGCTTTCGCGTATCAACACCAAACTCAGTACAGGGTCTCAGGACTCAATTAGGAGGAGGCTAAATAAATTTGATGACTTTTGACCTATAGGTGGCGCTATAATTACCAAAATTACGTTTTGGCCTGTAACGAGTCATGTGTTTGGAATTAAAGCATATTAGTGATATCTGTTAATACCTTGAGAGGTCCTTAGGCCGAAACATGCCAACATGTGACGTCAACATAATTCATTCGACCGCCATATTGGATGTCATCAAAAACACTTAAAAGGCACCAAAGGTCAGAAAGTTTCTCCGATTTTCACGAAACTTGACGCAGATGATCGTCAGACCATGACTCATAAACGCATTGCTTTTTGGAGACATATTCAAAACCGGTTGCCTGTGACGACCAATCAAGTTTGGCGGCGAAGCCGCCTAACAGGAAGCGAAGTAATATCTCAGTAAAGCTTTAACGTATCAACACCAAACTCAGTAGAGGGCCTCAGGACCCAATTAGGAGGAGGCTCAATACATTTGATGACTTTTGACCTATAGGTGGCGCTATAATTACCAAAATTACGTTTTGGCCTGTAACGAGTCATGTGTTTGGAATTAAAGCATATTAGTGATATCTGTTAATACCTTGAGAGGTCCTTAGGCCGAAACATGCCAACATGTGACGTCAACATAATTCATTCGACCGCCATATTGGATGTCATCAAAAACACTTAAAAGGCATCAAAGGTCACAAAGTTCCTCCGATTTTCACGAAACTTGACGCAGATGATCGTCAGACCATGACTCATAAACGCATTGCTTTTTGGAGACATATTCAAAACCGGTTGCCTGTGACGACCAATCACGTTTGGCGGCAAAGCCGCCAAACAGGAAGTGAAGTGATCTCAGCAAGGCTTTTGCGTATCAACACCAAACTCAGTAGAGGGCCTCAGGACCCAATTAGGAGGAGGCTCAATACATTTGATGACTTTTGACCTATAGGTGGCGCTATAATCACATGAAGTGGGCTCATATTTCAGCAATGCTTTCACATATTGAAACCAAACTTAGTATATGGACTTGGGACCTCATCCTGAGGACAGACAATAATTTTAGCAACCTTTGACCACTAGGGGTGCTATAATTTGCAACACTTTCTCGTATTAACACCAAACTTGGTATATGGACTCGTGACTACAACCTGAGGACGCACAATAAATGTGGTGACTTTTGACCACTAGGGGTGCTATAATTATCAACACTTTCTCGTATCGACACCAAACTTGGTATGTGGACTCGTGACTACAACCTGACTATGCACAATACATTTGGTGATGTTTGAGGTATGCATATGTATGGGGGGTTATTGGGGTGTGTGGGAGAGGAAGTTTATCTTTGTATATGTGTGTGTGTGGGACGGGTGGTTAATTGGGTGTGTGTATAATGTAGCAACATTGGGTTGCCATGACAACTCCTGCTCAACTGCTTGGCCCCCACATTGCTGCTTGCAGCTATATTTGGGGGCCAAGCAGCGAAGCTGCGAGGCAACCCATAGTGATTCTACGTATTCTTCTTATTATTATTATTATAACGAAACGCTAATTTGCCATTAAACCATACAGTAAAAAGTTGGGATATTCGGCACATTGATTCGGTTCAGTCATATCTTTAATTTATCAAAGTTTCAAGTCTGCACTTTGAGTGCTCTAGCGCCACCAACATTTCAAATTTTTTATTACATCTATGCACATAACGTTTGAATGGTACACCACATTTTGAACATTAAGGTATATTTGGAATCCTTGGATGAGACCGAACTCAACGCAGATGTCAATTTATGGGGTAAACGTAATTGATCAGGCTGCCATATTGGATTTAATCAAAAACACCTAAAAGGCATCAAAGTTCGCAAAGTTTGTCCGATTTTCACGAAACTTGACGCAGATGATCTTCAGACTATGACTCACAAATGTTATTGCTTTTCGGAGCCATATTCAAAACCCATCGCCCGTCGTGACCAATCAAGTTTGGCGGCGAAGCCGCCAAACAGGAATTGAAGTGATCTCAGCAAGGCTTTCGCGTATCAACACCAAACTCAGTACAGGGTCTCAGGACCCAATTAGGAGGAGGCTCAATAAATTTGGTGACTTTTGACCTATAGGTGGCGCTATAATTACCAAAATTACGTTTTAGCCTGTAACGGGTCATGTGTTTGGAATTAAAGCATATTAGTGATATCTGTTAATACCTTGAGAGGTCCTTAGGCCGCCACATGCCAACATGTGACGTCAACATAAATGATCCAACCGCCATATTGGATGTCATCAAAAACACTTAAAAGGCATCAAAGGTCACAAAGTTTCTCCGATTTTCACGAAACTTGACGCAGATGATCGTCAGACCATGTCTCATAAATGCATTGCTTTCTGGAACCATATTCAAAACCTGTTGCCCGTGACAACCAATCAAGTTTGGCGGCGAAGCCGCCAAACAGGAAGTGAAGTGATATCTCAGCAATGCTTTCACATATCAAAACCAAACTAGGTATATAGGTTCAGGACTCAATCAGGAGGACACTCAAGAAATGTGGTAAATTTTGACCACTATGTGGCGCTATAATCACAGGAAGTGGGCTCATATTTCTGCAATGCTTTCACGTATCGAAACCAAACTTGGCTCATTGACTCGGGACCACATCCTGAGGACATACAATAATTTTAGCGACCTTTGACCACTAGGGGTGCTATAATTTGCAACACTTTCTCGTATCAACACCAAACTTGGTATATGGACTCGTGACTACAACCTGAGGACGCACAATAAATGTGGTGACTTTTGACCACTAGGGGTGCTATAATTATCAACACTTTCTCGTATCGACACCAAACTTGGTATGTGGACTTGTGACTACAACCTGACTATGCACAATACATTTGGTGATGTTTGAGGTATGCATATGTATGGGGGGTTATTGGGGTGTGTGGGAGAGGAAGTTTATCTTTGTATATGTGTGTGTGTGGGACGGGTGGTTAATTGGGTGTGTGTATAATGTAGCAACATTGGGTTGCCATGACAACTCCTGCTCAACTGCTTGGCCCCCACATTGCTGCTTGCAGCTATATTTATTATTATTATTTAACATCTTTCTTCCGCCATTGGAGTCTATGGCAGCCCATAGAACCGTCTGGTGAAAAGTTGTGAAATTTGGCACACTGATTGAGGACAGTCTCATGGTCAATTTCACCAAGTTTCATGTTGGCACCTTGACCGCTCTAGCGCCACCAACAGGCCAAAGTTGGACGTGCGTTCACGCACGTAACTTCTGACCCGTATGACCGATTGTCAAAAATGAGGTATCGTTGGATTCCTTGGGCCAAGACGAGTTCAACGCACCCTATGACGTCATTTTCCGCCATGATGGATTTTCCGCCATTTTGGATTTTATCAAAAACACTAAAACGGCTTCTCTGGTCACAAATTTTGTCCAATCGACACCAAACTTCACACACATCATCTACAGAACACGCTACTTTAGCGCATTACTTTTTGTCTTCGGAAATAAAACCGTTCGCCCGTAACAGCCAATCAAATTTTGTGGCGAAGCCGCCAAACAGGAAGTGAACTCATATCTCAGCAACCCTTTCATGTATCATAACCAAACGTAGTATATAGACTACTGACCCCATCAAGAGGACGCTCAAAAATTTTGGTAACCTTTGACCTCTAGGGGGCGCTGCAATTAAGACACATGCCTTTTGGCCTTTAGCTGCTGTTGTGCTTAGAATTAAAATGCACTAGTGGTATCTGACAATACTGTGGAAGGTCCTTAGGTCAACAGAGGACAACTTGTGACATCAACATAATTGATTTGGCCGCCATATTGGATTTAATCAAAAACATGAATAAGTATTCGCAAGTCACAAATTTCAGCTGATCCTCGCCAAAATTGGCAGAGATCATCTTCAGACCATGCCTTATCAGTGTATTTTTTTCTGGAACAATTGACTGAAGCGTTCGCCTGTAACAGCCAATCGAAATTTGCGGCGAAGCCGCCAAACAGGAAGTGAGCTCATATCTCAGCAACGCTTTCATGTATCAAAAACAAAACTTAGTACATGGTCCTCAGGACCCACCAGGAGGACGCTCAAGAAATTTGGTGACCTTTGACCTCTAGGGGGCTCTGTAATTTTATTTTTGATGTGAAACTGATGACACCGAGTTCCATCAAGTTCATTCTAATGCGTGCGTGCAAGGGTGGGGCGGGGTGGGACGGGCAGTGGCGGTGGGTTGGCTGGGTGAGGGGGCGGCGACTCTCAGCCCTGGTTCAGCCCCACAAAATCAGTTATGTTTTGATGTGAAACTTGACCTTGTAACTCAGCCATTCTTGGGTTGTTTGACATGGAACTTGCTTTGACTGCTTAATGCTATATGCCTGATGCCACGGCATTGAGTTGCATGGCAAATCTGGCCTGCTGAACAGTCTGCTTGGCCCCCACATTGCTGCTTGCAGCTATATTTGGGGGCCAAGCAGCGAAGCTGCGAAGGCACCCATTGTGTTTCTATGATTTCTTATTATTATTTAACATCTTTCCTCTGCCATTGGAGTCTATGGCAGCCTATAGAACCGTCTGGTAAAAAGTTGTGAAATTTGGCACACTGATTGGGGACAGTGCCATGATTAATTTCACCAAGTTTCATGTTGGCACCTTGACCGCTCTAGCGCCACCAACAGGCCAAAGTTAGACGTGCGTTCACGCACGTAACTTTTGACCCGTATGTCCGATTGTCACAAATGAGGTATCGTTGGAATCCTTGGACCAAGTCGAGTTCAACGGACCCTATGACGTCATTTTCCGCCATGATGGATTTTCCGCCATATTGGATTTTAGTGAAAGTGAAACTAAAACTTCACAGGTCACAAATTTTGTCCGATCGTCACCAAACTTGACTCACATGATCTTCAGACCAAGCCTCACAAAAGTTGTGGTGTTTTGTCTTCGGAACTATAACCGTTCACCCGTAATATCCAATCGAAATTTGCAGCGAAGCCGCCAAACAGGAAGTGAGCTCATATCTCAGCAACCCATTCATCTATCATAACCAAACTAAGTACATAGACTCAGGACCCAATCAAGGGGACATTCAAAAAATCTGGTGACCTTTGACCTCTAGGGGGCGCTGTAATTTAGGAACATGCCTTTTAGCCTGTAGCTGCTGTTGTGCCTAGAATTAAAACGCACTAGTGATGTCTGGTAATACTGTTGGAGTTCCTTAGGCCGACCCAAGCCAACTTGTGATGTCATCGTAATTGATTCGGCCGCCATATTGGATTTAATCAAAAACACGTACAAGTTTTCGCAGGACACAAATTTCAGCGGATCCTGACCAAAATTGGCAGAGACCATCTTCAGACCATGCCTGATGAGTGCTTTGCTTTCTGGAACAATTGACAGAAGCATTGACCTGTACCAGCCAATCGAAATTTGCGGCGAAGCCGCCAAACAGGAAGTGATTTCATATCTCAGCAACGCTTTCATGTATCAAAACCAAATTTAGTACCTGTACCTCAGACCCCACCGGGAGGACGCTCAAGAAATTTGGTGACATTTGACCTCTAGGGGGCACCGTAATTGACAAAAATGCATTTTGGCCAGTAGTTGCTGATGCGCATTATTTTGCAATGGAAGTCAATGGCAGCCCATAGAACCGTCTGGTAAAAAGTTATACAATTTTGCACACTAATTGGGGACAGTCCAATAATTCATTTCACCAAGTTTCATGCCGGCACCTCAAGCGCTCTAGCGCCACCAACAGGCCAAATTTGGATGTGCGTTCACACATGTAACTTTTGACCCGTATGGCCGATTGTCAAAAATGATGTATTGTTGGAATCCTTGGACCAAGCCGAGTTCAACGCACCCTATGACGTCAATTTCCGCTATGATGGATTTTCCGCCATATTGGATTTCATCAAAAAACCTTAAATGTCTTCACAGGTCACACATTTTTTCTAATTGATACCAAACTTCACAGATATCATCTACAGACCATGCCTCATTAATGCATTGCTTTTTGTCTTCGGAACTAAAACCATTCGCGCGTAACAGCCAATCGAATTGTGCTGCGAAGCCGCCAAACAGGAAGTGAGCTCATATCTCAGCAACCCATTAAACTATCATAACCAAACTTAGTATATGGACTCAGGACCCAGTCAGGGGGACGCTCATGAAATCTGGTGACCTTTGACCTCTAGGGGGCGCTGTAATTAAGAAACATGCCTTTTGGCCTGTAGCTGCAGTTGTGCTTAGAATTCAAATGTACTAGTGGTGTCTGGTAATACTGTTGGAGGTCCTTAGGCCGACCCAGGCCAACTTGTGATGTCATCGTAATTGATTCGGCCGTCATCTTAGATTTAATCACAAACATCAAAAAGTTATCACAGGTCGCAAATTTCATCTGATCTTCACCAACATTGGCACAGACCATCTTCAGACCATAACCTATCAATATATTGCTTTCTGGAACAATTGACAGAAGCATTCGGCTGTAACAGCCAATCGAAATTTGCGGTGAAGCCGCCAAACAGGAAGTGAGCTCATATCTCAGCAACCCTGCCATGTATCATAACCAAACTTACTACATATATTCATTTACCCCATTAGGAGGACGCTCAAAAAATATGGTGACCTTTGGTGACCTGCAATTAGCAATATTGCATTTTGATGTGTAGTTGCTGATGTGTTTTATCAGTCTTTTATTTTTTGATTTGAAACTGATGACATGTTCCATCCAGTTACTTCTAATGCGTGCGTGCAAAGGCAGGGCAGGGCAGGACGGGGTGGGACGGGCTGGGGTGATTAGGTGGGGGGGGCTGGCTGGCGGAGGCGCTGGCAATACTCAGCCCTGTTTCAGCCCTGTTGATCCCGGGTGTCTGCTGATTTCTGTCTTGTCACCGTGGCTACTCCGGCCTATACTGCTTGGCCCCCTCATTGCTGCTTGCAGCTATATTTATTATTATTATTATTACGCTTCCGTCATTGAAGTCAATGGCAGCCCATAGAACCGTCTGGTGAAAAGTTCTGAAATTTGGCACACCGATTAAGGACAGTCTCATGATTAATTTCACCAAGTTTCATACCGGCACCTTGAGCGCTCTAGCGCCACCAACAGGCCAAATTTGGATGTGCGTTCACGCACGTAACTTTTGACCCGTTGATCCGATTGTCAAAAATTAGGTATTGTTAGAATCCTTGGACCAAGCCGAGTTCAACGCACCCTGTGACGTCATTTTCCGCCATGATGGTTTTTCCGCCATTTTGGATTTCATCAAAAACACTTAAAAGTCTTCACAGGTCACAAATTTTGTCCGATCAAAACCAAACCTGACACACATAATCTTCAGACAAAGCCTAACAAAAGTTATTCCTTTTTGTCTTTGGAACTAAACCCGTTCTCCCGTAACAGCCAATCAAAGTTTGCGGCGAAGCCGCCAAACAGGAAGTGAGCTCATATCTCAACAACCCTTGCATGTATCAAAGCCAAAGTTGGTACATGGACTCAGGACCCAATCAGGGGGACGCTCAAGAAATCTGGTGACCTTTGACCTCTAGGGGGCGCTGTAATTAAGAAACATGCCTTTTGGCCTGTAGCTGCAGTTGTGCTTAGAATTAAAATGCACTAGTGGTGTCTGGTAATACTGTTGGAGGTCCTTAGGCCGACCCAAGCCAATTTGTGATGTCATCGTAATTGATTCGGCCGGCATATTGGATTTAATCAAAAATACATACAATTGTTCGCAGGTCACAAATTTCAGCGGATCCTCACCAAAATTGGCAGAGACCATCTTCAGACCATAACCTTTCAATATATTGCTCTCTGGAACAATTGACAAAAGCATTCGCCCGTAACAACCAATCGAAATTGGTGGCGAAGCTGCCAAACAGGAAGTGAGCTCATATCTCAGCATCCCTGCCATGTATCATAACCAAACTTACTACATATATTTGTGACCCCATTAGGAGGACCCTCAAAAAATTCGGTGACCTTTGACCTGTAGGGGGTGCTGCAATTAGCAATATTGCATTTTGATCTGTAGTTGCTGATGTTTTAGCAATCTTTTATTTTTTGATGTGAAACTGATGACAACATGTTCCATCCAGTTAATTCTAATGCGTGCGTGCAAGGGCAGGGCAGGGCAGGGCAGGGCAGGGCAGGGCAGGATGGGGTGGGACGGGCTGGGGTGATTAGGTGGGACGGGCTGGCTGGCGGAGGCGGTGGCAATACTCAGCCCTGTTTCAGCCCTGTTGATCCCGGGTGTCTGCTGAGTTCTATCTTGTCACCGTGGCTATTCCAGCCTATACTGCTTGGCCCCCTCATTGCTGCTTGCAGCTATATTTGGGGGCCAAGCAGCGAAGCTGCGAAGGCACCCATTGTGTTTCTATGATTTCTTATTATTGGGGGCCAAGCAGCGAAGCTGCGAAGGCACCCATTGTGTTTCTATTTGTTCTTATTATTATTATTATTGGGGGCCTAGCAGCGAAGCTGCGAAGGCACCCATTGTTTTAGTAGTTTTTCCTATTATTATTGGGGGCCTAGCAGCGAAGCTGCGAAGGCACCCATTGTTTTAGTAGTTTTTCCTATTATTATTATTATTATTATTACACTTCTGCCATTGGAGTCTATGGCAGCCCATAGAACGCCTGGCTAAAAAGTTCAGATTTTTTCGTCGAAAGTTTCGGGACACTCCACTGACCACTCACACTCATTTACGGACCTCTAAACCCAGCCGTCTAGCGCCACCAACAGGTCAAAGTTTGGCTGAAAGTTGAAAAGCTGGGTTGAAAGGTATTTGCAAGTCATTATTATTATGAAATTTAGCGCCCTGATTCAGGACCGTCCCATGATCACTCTCACGAATTTACAAAGCTCTATGCCGAACACTCTAGCGCCACCAATAGGTCGAATCTGGACTCACATTTACGCATGTAACAATTGAACGGTGTGTTCGATTTTCACAAATTAAGCACCGTTGGAATCCCTGGACTGACTTGAGTTGATTGACCCCTATTACGTCACTTTTGGCCATACTGGACCTCCGCCATATTGGATTTAGTCCAAACTCTACGAAAAGTTTCAGCGGTTACAAATTTCCTCAGATTTTCACGAAACTTGTTGGAGATGATCTTCTGCCCGAGCCGCACAAACGATACTGGTCAGATTTTTCAATTTCATTTTTGTTTGCCCGTGACAGCCAATCAAATATGGTGACGAGGACGCCAAACAGGAAGTGGACAAACATCTAGGTGATGCTTTGAGTTAACATAACAAAACTCGAGACCATTAGTCGGGACACTGTCCCAATCACTCACACCAATTTTCATGCATATACATTGAACACAGTAGCGCCACCACCAGTTTAGTGCTGCACATGCGTTCATGCGCGTGATCCTTGACTCTTTTGTCTGATTTTCACAATTGAGGTAGCATCTGAATCCTTGGACCATCCCGAGTTCATCGACTCCTATCCCATCACTTTCCGCCATATTGGACCTCCGCCATATTGGAATTGGTCTAAACTCTACGAAAAGTTTCAGCGGTCCCAGATTTCATTTGATTTTCACAGAACTTGGCAGAGATGATCTTCAGACCGAGCCGCACAAACGATACTTGTCAGATTTTTTTATTTCATTTTTGTTTGCCCGTGACAGACAATCAAATATGGCGATGAAGCCACCAAACAGGAAGTGGGCTAACATCTCGGCTATGCTTTAATGTATGAAGTCCAAACTTGGTACAGGGACTTTGTATCTGATTGTGAGGACACGGTAAGAAATTGGCATCATTTGGCCTCTATAGGGGGCGCTGTAATACAGGAAGTGAGCTTGTATCTCAGCAACGCTTTGGTGTACAAAGTCCAAACTTAGTATAAGGACCTGTTACCTGATTATGATGATGCACTAGGAAATTGGAATCATTTGGCCTCCATAGGGGGCGCTGTAATACAGGAAGTGAGCTCGTATCTCAGCAACACTTTGGTGTATGAAGTCCAAACTTGGTACAGGGACATATTAGCTGATTGTGAGGACATGAAGGAAAGTGTTCTCATTTGGCCTCTAGGGGTGCTGTAATAATGAAAGTGAGCTCACATCTCAGCAACACTTTGGTGTATGAAGTCCAAACTTGGTAGAGGGACATGGTAGCTGATTGTGAGACCGCACAAAGACATTGGTGTAATTTGGCCTCTTGCTGTAAGTGCTTGCTGATGCCGTGGCAACGCCATTTCTGCTATAGCGCTCTGCTAGGCCCCCGCATTGCTGCTTGCAGCTATATTTGGGGGCCTAGCAGCGAAGCTGCGAAGGCACCCATTGTTTTAGTAGTTTTTCCTATTATTATTGGGGGCCTAGCAGCGAAGCTGCGAAGGCACCCATTGAGTTAGTAGTTTTTCCTATTATTATTATTATTATTATTACACTTCTGCCATTGGAGTCTATGGCAGCCCATAGAACGCCTGGCTAAAAAGTTCAGATTTTTTCGTCGAAAGTTTCGGGACACTCCACTGACCACTCACACTCATTTACGGACCTCTAAACCCAGCCGTCTAGCGCCACCAACAGGTCAAAGTTTGGCTGAAAGTTGAAAAGCTGGGTTGAAAGGTATTTGCAAGTCATTATTATTATGAAATTTAGCGCCCTGATTCAGGACCGTCCCATGATCACTCTCACGAATTTACAAAGCTCTATGCCGAACACTCTAGCGCCACCAATAGGTCGAATCTGGACTCACATTTACGCATGTAACAATTGAACGGTGTGTTCGATTTTCACAAATTAAGCACCTTTGGAATCCCTGGACTGACTTGAGTTGATTGACCCCTATTACGTCACTTTTGGCCATACTGGACCTCCGCCATATTGGATTTAGTCCAAACTCTACGAAAAGTTTCAGCGGTTACAAATTTCCTCAGATTTTCACGAAACTTGTTGGAGATGATCTTCTGCCCGAGCCGCACAAACGATACTGGTCAGATTTTTCAATTTCATTTTTGTTTGCCCGTGACAGCCAATCAAATATGGTGACGAGGACGCCAAACAGGAAGTGGACAAACATCTAGGTGATGCTTTGAGTTAACATAACAAAACTCGAGACCATTAGTCGGGACACTGTCCCAATCACTCACACCAATTTTCATGCATATACATTGAACACAGTAGCGCCACCACCAGTTTAGTGCTGCACATGCGTTCATGCGCGTGATCCTTGACTCTTTTGTCTGATTTTCACAATTGAGGTAGCATCTGAATCCTTGGACCATCCCGAGTTCATCGACTCCTATCCCATCACTTTCCGCCATATTGGACCTCCGCCATATTGGAATTGGTCTAAACTCTACGAAAAGTTTCAGCGGTCCCAGATTTCATTTGATTTTCACAGAACTTGGCAGAGATGATCTTCAGACCGAGCCGCACAAACGATACTTGTCAGATTTTTTTATTTCATTTTTGTTTGCCCGTGACAGACAATCAAATATGGCGATGAAGCCACCAAACAGGAAGTGGGCTAACATCTCGGCTATGCTTTAATGTATGAAGTCCAAACTTGGTACAGGGACTTTGTATCTGATTGTGAGGACACGGTAAGAAATTGGCATCATTTGGCCTCTATAGGGGGCGCTGTAATACAGGAAGTGAGCTTGTATCTCAGCAACGCTTTGGTGTACAAAGTCCAAACTTAGTATAAGGACCTGTTACCTGATTATGATGATGCACTAGGAAATTGGAATCATTTGGCCTCCATAGGGGGCGCTGTAATACAGGAAGTGAGCTCGTATCTCAGCAACACTTTGGTGTATGAAGTCCAAACTTGGTACAGGGACATATTAGCTGATTGTGAGGACATGAAGGAAAGTGTTCTCATTTGGCCTCTAGGGGTGCTGTAATAATGAAAGTGAGCTCACATCTCAGCAACACTTTGGTGTATGAAGTCCAAACTTGGTAGAGGGACATGGTAGCTGATTGTGAGACCGCACAAAGACATTGGTGTAATTTGGCCTCTTGCTGTAAGTGCTTGCTGATGCCGTGGCAACGCCATTTCTGCTATAGCGCTCTGCTAGGCCCCCGCATTGCTGCTTGCAGCTATATTTATTATTATTATTACACTTCTGCCATTGGAGTCTATGGCAGCCCATAGAACGCCTGGCTAAAAAGTTCAGATTTTTTCGTCGAAAGTTTCGGGACACTCCACTGACCACTCACACTCATTTACGGACCTCTAAACCCAGCCGTCTAGCGCCACCAACAGGTCAAAGTTTGGCTGAAAGTTGAAAAGCTGGGTTGAAAGGTATTTGCAAGTCATTATTATTATGAAATTTAGCGCCCTGATTCAGGACCGTCCCATGATCACTCTCACGAATTTACAAAGCTCTATGCCGAACACTCTAGCGCCACCAATAGGTCGAATCTGGACTCACATTTACGCATGTAACAATTGAACGGTGTGTTCGATTTTCACAAATTAAGCACCGTTGGAATCCCTGGACTGACTTGAGTTGATTGACCCCTATTACGTCACTTTTGGCCATACTGGACCTCCGCCATATTGGATTTAGTCCAAACTCTACGAAAAGTTTCAGCGGTTACAAATTTCCTCAGATTTTCACGAAACTTGTTGGAGATGATCTTCTGCCCGAGCCGCACAAACGATACTGGTCAGATTTTTCAATTTCATTTTTGTTTGCCCGTGACAGCCAATCAAATATGGTGACGAGGACGCCAAACAGGAAGTGGACAAACATCTAGGTGATGCTTTGAGTTAACATAACAAAACTCGAGACCATTAGTCGGGACACTGTCCCAATCACTCACACCAATTTTCATGCATATACATTGAACACAGTAGCGCCACCACCAGTTTAGTGCTGCACATGCGTTCATGCGCGTGATCCTTGACTCTTTTGTCTGATTTTCACAATTGAGGTAGCATCTGAATCCTTGGACCATCCCGAGTTCATCGACTCCTATCCCATCACTTTCCGCCATATTGGACCTCCGCCATATTGGAATTGGTCTAAACTCTACGAAAAGTTTCAGCGGTCCCAGATTTCATTTGATTTTCACAGAACTTGGCAGAGATGATCTTCAGACCGAGCCGCACAAACGATACTTGTCAGATTTTTTTATTTCATTTTTGTTTGCCCGTGACAGACAATCAAATATGGCGATGAAGCCACCAAACAGGAAGTGGGCTAACATCTCGGCTATGCTTTAATGTATGAAGTCCAAACTTGGTACAGGGACTTTGTATCTGATTGTGAGGACACGGTAAGAAATTGGCATCATTTGGCCTCTATAGGGGGCGCTGTAATACAGGAAGTGAGCTTGTATCTCAGCAACGCTTTGGTGTACAAAGTCCAAACTTAGTATAAGGACCTGTTACCTGATTATGATGATGCACTAGGAAATTGGAATCATTTGGCCTCCATAGGGGGCGCTGTAATACAGGAAGTGAGCTCGTATCTCAGCAACACTTTGGTGTATGAAGTCCAAACTTGGTACAGGGACATATTAGCTGATTGTGAGGACATGAAGGAAAGTGTTCTCATTTGGCCTCTAGGGGTGCTGTAATAATGAAAGTGAGCTCACATCTCAGCAACACTTTGGTGTATGAAGTCCAAACTTGGTAGAGGGACATGGTAGCTGATTGTGAGACCGCACAAAGACATTGGTGTAATTTGGCCTCTTGCTGTAAGTGCTTGCTGATGCCGTGGCAACGCCATTTCTGCTATAGCGCTCTGCTAGGCCCCCGCATTGCTGCTTGCAGCTATATTTATTATTATTATTACACTTCTGCCATTGGAGTCTATGGCAGCCCATAGAACGCCTGGCTAAAAAGTTCAGATTTTTTCGTCGAAAGTTTCGGGACACTCCACTGACCACTCACACTCATTTACGGACCTCTAAACCCAGCCGTCTAGCGCCACCAACAGGTCAAAGTTTGGCTGAAAGTTGAAAAGCTGGGTTGAAAGGTATTTGCAAGTCATTATTATTATGAAATTTAGCGCCCTGATTCAGGACCGTCCCATGATCACTCTCACGAATTTACAAAGCTCTATGCCGAACACTCTAGCGCCACCAATAGGTCGAATCTGGACTCACATTTACGCATGTAACAATTGAACGGTGTGTTCGATTTTCACAAATTAAGCACCGTTGGAATCCCTGGACTGACTTGAGTTGATTGACCCCTATTACGTCACTTTTGGCCATACTGGACCTCCGCCATATTGGATTTAGTCCAAACTCTACGAAAAGTTTCAGCGGTTACAAATTTCCTCAGATTTTCACGAAACTTGTTGGAGATGATCTTCTGCCCGAGCCGCACAAACGATACTGGTCAGATTTTTCAATTTCATTTTTGTTTGCCCGTGACAGCCAATCAAATATGGTGACGAGGACGCCAAACAGGAAGTGGACAAACATCTAGGTGATGCTTTGAGTTAACATAACAAAACTCGAGACCATTAGTCGGGACACTGTCCCAATCACTCACACCAATTTTCATGCATATACATTGAACACAGTAGCGCCACCACCAGTTTAGTGCTGCACATGCGTTCATGCGCGTGATCCTTGACTCTTTTGTCTGATTTTCACAATTGAGGTAGCATCTGAATCCTTGGACCATCCCGAGTTCATCGACTCCTATCCCATCACTTTCCGCCATATTGGACCTCCGCCATATTGGAATTGGTCTAAACTCTACGAAAAGTTTCAGCGGTCCCAGATTTCATTTGATTTTCACAGAACTTGGCAGAGATGATCTTCAGACCGAGCCGCACAAACGATACTTGTCAGATTTTTTTATTTCATTTTTGTTTGCCCGTGACAGACAATCAAATATGGCGATGAAGCCACCAAACAGGAAGTGGGCTAACATCTCGGCTATGCTTTAATGTATGAAGTCCAAACTTGGTACAGGGACTTTGTATCTGATTGTGAGGACACGGTAAGAAATTGGCATCATTTGGCCTCTATAGGGGGCGCTGTAATACAGGAAGTGAGCTTGTATCTCAGCAACGCTTTGGTGTACAAAGTCCAAACTTAGTATAAGGACCTGTTACCTGATTATGATGATGCACTAGGAAATTGGAATCATTTGGCCTCCATAGGGGGCGCTGTAATACAGGAAGTGAGCTCGTATCTCAGCAACACTTTGGTGTATGAAGTCCAAACTTGGTACAGGGACATATTAGCTGATTGTGAGGACATGAAGGAAAGTGTTCTCATTTGGCCTCTAGGGGTGCTGTAATAATGAAAGTGAGCTCACATCTCAGCAACACTTTGGTGTATGAAGTCCAAACTTGGTAGAGGGACATGGTAGCTGATTGTGAGACCGCACAAAGACATTGGTGTAATTTGGCCTCTTGCTGTAAGTGCTTGCTGATGCCGTGGCAACGCCATTTCTGCTATAGCGCTCTGCTAGGCCCCCGCATTGCTGCTTGCAGCTATATTTATTATTATTCCGCCATTGAAGTCAATGGCAGCCCATAGAACCGTCTGGTGAAAAGTTGTGAAATTTGGCACACTGATTAGGGACAGTCCAATGATTAATGTCAGCAAGTTTCATGATGGCACCTCAAGCACTCTAGCGCCACCAACAGGCCAAAGTTGGACTTGCGTTCACGCACGTAACTTTTGACCCGTATGGCCGATTGTCAAAAATGAGGTATCGTTGGAATCCTTGGACCAAGCCGAGTTCAACGCACCCTATGACGTCATTTTCCGCCATGATGGATTTTCCGCCATTTTGGATTTAATCAAAAACACTAAAAGGTTTTCACAGGTCACAAATTTTGTCCAATCGACACCAAACCTGACACACATGCTCTTCAGACCAAGCCTCACAAAAGATACTCCTTTACGTCTTCGGAACTAAAACCGTTTGCCCGTAACAGCCAATCAAAATTTGCGGCGAAGCCGCCAAACAGGAAGTGAGCTCATATCTCAGCAACCCATTAATCTATCATAACCAAACTTTGTACATGGACTCAGGACCCAATCAGGGGGACGCTCAAGAAATCTGGTGACCTTTGACCTCTAGGGGGCGCTGTAATTTAGAAACATGCCTTTTGGCCTGTAGCTGCTGTTGTGCTTAGAATTAAAACGCACTAGTGGTGTCTGGTAATACTGTTGGAGGTCCTTAGGCCGACCCAAGCCAACTTGTGATGTCATCATAATTGATTCGGCCGCCATATTGGATTTAATCAAAAACACGTACAAGTTCTCGCAGGTCACAAATTTTAGCGGATCCTCACCAAAATTGCCAGAGACCATCTTCAGACAATAACCTATCAATATATTGCTTTCTGGAACAATTGACAAAAGCATTCGCCCGTAACAGCCAATCGAAATTGGTGGCGAAGCCGCCAAACAGGAAGTGACCTCATATCTCAGCAACCCTTGCATGTATCATAACCAAACTTACTACATGGATGTATGACGCTCAAAAACTTTGGTGACCTTTGACCTGTAGGGGGTGCTGCAATTAGCAATATTGCATTTTGATCTGTAGTTGCTGATGTGTTTTATCGATCTTTTATTTTTTGACGTGAAACTGATGGCAACATGTTCCATCCAGTTCATTCTAATGCGTGCGTGCAAGGGCGGGGCGGGGCGGGGCAGGGGTGATTAGGTGGAGGGGCTGGCTGGCGGAAGCAGCAGCAATACTCAGCCCTGTTTCAGCCCTACAAAGTCAGTTATGTTTTGATGTTACACTAGTTGAAAGCGTTGATCGCGGATATCTGCTGAGTTGAGTTTATCTTGTCGCCCTGTCTACTCCGGCCTATACTGCTTGGCCCCCTCATTGCTGCTTGCAGCTATATTTGGGGGCCAAGCAGCGAAGCTGCGCGGCAACCCTTAGTGATTCTACCTTTTCTTATTATTATTGGGGGCCAAGCAGCGAAGCTGCGCGGCAACCCATAGTGATTCTACGTATTCTTATTATTATTATTATTATTATAACGAAACGCTAATTTGCCATTAAACCATACAGTAAAAAGTTGGGATATTCGGCACATTGATTCGGTTCAGTCATATCTTTAATTTATCAAAGTTTCAAGTCTGCATTTTGAGTGCTCTAGCGCCACCAACATTTCAATTTTTTTATTACATCTATGCACATAACGTTTGAACGGTACACCACATTTTGAACATTAAGGTATATTTGGAATCCTTGGATGAGACCGAACTCAACGCAGATGTCAATTTATGAGGTAAACGTAATTGATCAGGCTGCCATATTGGATTTAATCAAAAACACCTAAAAGGCATCAAAGTTGGCAAAGTTTGTCCGATTTTCACGAAACTTGACGCAGATGATCTTCAGACCATGACTCATCAATGCATTGCTTTTAGGAGCCATATTCAAAACCCGTCGCCCGTCACGACCAATCAAGTTTGGCGGCGAAGCCGCCAAACAGGAAGTGAAGTGATCTCGGCAAGGCTTTCGCGTATCAACACCAAACTCAGTATAGGGTCTCAGGACCCAATTAGGAGGAGGCTCAATAAATTTGGTGACGTTTGACCTACAGGTGGCGCTATAATTACCAAAATTACGTTTTAGCCTGTAACGGGTCATGTGTTTGGAATTAAAGCATATTAGTGATATCTGTTAATACCTTGAGAGGTCCTTAGGCCGACACATGCCAACATGTGACGTCAACATAATTGATTCGACCGCCATATTGGATGTCATCAAAAACACTTAAAAGGCATCAAAGGTCACAAAGTTTCTCCGATTTTCACGAAACTTGACGCAGATGATCGTCAGACCATGACTCATAAACGTATTGCTTTTTGGAGACATATTCAAAACCGGTTGCCTGTGACGACCAATCAAGTTTGGCGGCGAAGCCGCCAAACAGGAAGTGAAGGGATCTCGGCAAGGCTTTTGCGTATCAACACCAAACTCAGTAGACGGTCTCAGGACCCAGTTAGGAGGAGGCTCAATACATTTGATGACTTTTGACCTATAGGTGGCGCTATAATAACATGAAGTGGGCTCATATTTCAGCAATGCTTTCACATATTAAAACCAAACTTAGTATATGGACTTGGGACCTCATCCTGAGGACAGACAATAATTTTAGCAACCTTTGACCACTAGGGGTGCTATAATTTGCAACATTTTCTCGTATCGACACCAAACTTGGTATATGGACTCATGACTACAACCTGAGGACGCACAATAAATTTGGTGACTTTTGACCACTAGGGGTGCTATAATTATCAACACTTTCTCGTATCGACACCAAACTTGGTATGTGGACTCGTGACTACAACCTGACTATGCACAATACATTTAGTGATGTTTGAGGTATGCATATGTGTGGGGGGTTATTGGGGTGTGTGGGAGAGGAAGTTTATCTGTGTATATGTGTGTGTGTGGGACGGGTGGTTAATTGGGTGTGTGTATAATGTAGCAACATTGGGTTGCCATGACAACTCCTGCTCAACTGCTTGGCCCCCACATTGCTGCTTGCAGCTATATTTGGGGGCCAAGCAGCGAAGCTGCGCGGCAACCCTTAGTGATTCTACCTTTTCTTATTATTATTATTATTATTACACATCTTTCCGCTGTCATTGAAGTCTATGGCAGCCCATAGAACCGTACAGTAAAAAGTTGTGAAATTTGGCACATTGATTCGGGACAGTATAAAAATTAATTTGAGCAAGTTTTATGCCTGAACCACAGAGAGTCTAGCGCCACCAATGGGTCAAAGTTGACATTGCATCCATGCAATTAACTTTTGAACCGTATGCCCGATTTTGAATATCGCAATATCTTTGGAAGTCTTGGATGAGGCCGAACTCAACGCACCCCATGACGTCAATTTCCGCCATGTTGGATCTTCCGCCATATTGTATTTCATCAAAAACACTTAAAAGGCATCAAAGTTCGCAAAGTTTGTCCGATTTTCACGAAACTTGACGCAGATGATCGTCAGACCATGACTCATAAACGCATTGCTTTTTGGAGACATATTCAAAACCGGTTGCCTGTGACGACCAATCAAGTTTGGCGGCGAAGCCGCCAAACAGGAAGTGAAGTGATATCTCAGCAAGGCTTTCGCGTATCAACACCAAACTCAGTACAGGGTCTCAGTACCCAATTAGGAGGAGGCTCAATAAATTTGATGACTTTTGACCTATAGGTGGCGCTATAATTAGCAAAATTATGTTTTAGCCTGTAACGGGTCATGTGTTTAGAATTAAAGCATATTAGTGATATCTGTTAATACCTTGAGAGGTCCTTAGGCCGAAACATGCCAACATGTGACGTCAACATAATTTATTCGACCGCCATATTGGATGTCATCAAAAACACTTAAAAGGCATCAAAGGTCAGAAAGTTTCTCCGATTTTCACGAAACTTGACGCAGATGATCGTCAGACCATGACTCATAAACGCATTGCTTTTTGGAGACATATTCAAAACCGGTTGCCTGAGACGACCAATCAAGTTTGGCGGCGAAGCCGCCAAACAGGAAGCGAAGTAATATCTCAGTAAAGCTTTAACGTATCAAAACCAAACTCAGTACATGGGGTCAGGACCCAATAAGGAGAAGGCTCAATAAATTTGATGACTTTTGACCTATAGGTGGCGCTATAATAAGCAAAATTACATTTTGGCCTGTAACGGGTGATGTGTTTGGAATTAAAACTTACTATTGGTGTCTGTTAATGTTAATGTTAATATACTAGTGATGTCTCTGGGAGGTCCTAAGGCTGACAGATGTGATTTTGTGATGTCAACATAATTGATCTGGCCGCCATATTGGATTTAATCAAAATCACTTAAAAGGCATCAAAGGTCACAAAGTTCATCCGATTTTCATGAAACTTGGTTCAGATGATCTTCAGACCATGACTCACAAACGCATTGCTTTTTGGACCCATATTCAAAACCCATCGCCCGTCTTGACCAATCAAGTTTGGCGGCGAAGCCGCCAAACAGGAAGTGAAGTGATCTCAGCAAGGCTTTTGCGTATCAACACCAAACTCAGTACAGGGTCTCAGGACCCAATTAGGAGGAGGCTCAATAAATTTGATGACTTTTGACCTATAGGTGGCGCTATAATCACAAGAAGTGGGCTCATATTTCAGCAATGCTTTCACATATTGAAACCAAACTTAGTATATGGACTTGGGACCTCATCCTGAGGACAGACAATAATTTTAGCAACGTTTGACCACTAGGGGTGCTATAATTTGCAACACTTTCTCGTATCGACACCAAACTTGGTACCTGGACTCGGGACCACATCCTGAATAAGGACAATACATTTAGTGACCTTTGACCACTAGGGGCGCTATAATTAGAAAAACTTTATCGTATCGACACCAAACTTGGTACATGGACTCGGGAACACATCCTGAAGACGCACAATATATTTAGTGAGCTTTGACCACTAGGGGTGCTACAATTATCAACACTTTCTTGTATCGACACCAAACTTGGTATGTGGACTTGTGACTACAACCTGACTACGCACAATAAATTTGGTGATGTTTGAGGTATGCATATGTGTGGGGGGTTATTGGGGTGTGTGGGGGAAGAAGTTTATCTGTGTATATGTGTGTGTGTGGGACAGGGGGGGTTAATTGGGTGTGTGTATAATGTAGCAACATTGGGTTGCCATGACAACTCCTGCTCAACTGCTTGGCCCCCTCATTGCTGCTTGCAGCTATATTTGGGGGCCAAGCAGCGAAGCTGCGCGGCAACCCTTAGTGATTCTACCTTTTCTTATTATTATTATTATTATTACACATCTTTCCGCTGTCATTGAAGTCTATGGCAGCCCATAGAACCGTACAGTAAAAAGTTGTGAAATTTGGCACATTGATTCGGGACAGTATAAAAATTAATTTGAGCAAGTTTTATGCCTGAACCACAGAGAGTCTAGCGCCACCAATGGGTCAAAGTTGACATTGCATCCATGCAATTAACTTTTGAACCGTATGCCCGATTTTGAATATCGCAATATCTTTGGAAGTCTTGGATGAGGCCGAACTCAACGCACCCCATGACGTCAATTTCCGCCATGTTGGATCTTCCGCCATATTGTATTTCATCAAAAACACTTAAAAGGCATCAAAGTTCGCAAAGTTTGTCCGATTTTCACGAAACTTGACGCAGATGATCGTCAGACCATGACTCATAAACGCATTGCTTTTTGGAGACATATTCAAAACCGGTTGCCTGTGACGACCAATCAAGTTTGGCGGCGAAGCCGCCAAACAGGAAGTGAAGTGATATCTCAGCAAGGCTTTCGCGTATCAACACCAAACTCAGTACAGGGTCTCAGTACCCAATTAGGAGGAGGCTCAATAAATTTGATGACTTTTGACCTATAGGTGGCGCTATAATTAGCAAAATTATGTTTTAGCCTGTAACGGGTCATGTGTTTAGAATTAAAGCATATTAGTGATATCTGTTAATACCTTGAGAGGTCCTTAGGCCGAAACATGCCAACATGTGACGTCAACATAATTTATTCGACCGCCATATTGGATGTCATCAAAAACACTTAAAAGGCATCAAAGGTCAGAAAGTTTCTCCGATTTTCACGAAACTTGACGCAGATGATCGTCAGACCATGACTCATAAACGCATTGCTTTTTGGAGACATATTCAAAACCGGTTGCCTGAGACGACCAATCAAGTTTGGCGGCGAAGCCGCCAAACAGGAAGCGAAGTAATATCTCAGTAAAGCTTTAACGTATCAAAACCAAACTCAGTACATGGGGTCAGGACCCAATAAGGAGAAGGCTCAATACATTTGATGACTTTTGACCTATAGGTGGCGCTATAATAAGCAAAATTACATTTTGGGCTGTAACGGGTGATGTGTTTGGAATTAAAACTTACTATTGGTGTCTGTTAATGTTAATGTTAATATACTAGTGATGTCTCTGGGAGGTCCTAAGGCTGACAGATGTGATTTTGTGATGTCAACATAATTGATCTGGCCGCCATATTGGATTTAATCAAAATCACTTAAAAGGCATCAAAGGTCACAAAGTTCATCCGATTTTCATGAAACTTGGTTCAGATGATCTTCAGACCATGACTCACAAACGCATTGCTTTTTGGACCCATATTCAAAACCCATCGCCCGTCTTGACCAATCAAGTTTGGCGGCGAAGCCGCCAAACAGGAAGTGAAGTGATCTCAGCAAGGCTTTTGCGTATCAACACCAAACTCAGTACAGGGTCTCAGGACCCAATTAGGAGGAGGCTCAATAAATTTGATGACTTTTGACCTATAGGTGGCGCTATAATCACAAGAAGTGGGCTCATATTTCAGCAATGCTTTCACATATTGAAACCAAACTTAGTATATGGACTTGGGACCTCATCCTGAGGACAGACAATAATTTTAGCAACGTTTGACCACTAGGGGTGCTATAATTTGCAACACTTTCTCGTATCGACACCAAACTTGGTACCTGGACTCGGGACCACATCCTGAATAAGGACAATACATTTAGTGACCTTTGACCACTAGGGGCGCTATAATTAGAAAAACTTTATCGTATCGACACCAAACTTGGTACATGGACTCGGGAACACATCCTGAAGACGCACAATATATTTAGTGAGCTTTGACCACTAGGGGTGCTACAATTATCAACACTTTCTTGTATCGACACCAAACTTGGTATGTGGACTTGTGACTACAACCTGACTACGCACAATAAATTTGGTGATGTTTGAGGTATGCATATGTGTGGGGGGTTATTGGGGTGTGTGGGGGAAGAAGTTTATCTGTGTATATGTGTGTGTGTGGGACAGGGGGGGTTAATTGGGTGTGTGTATAATGTAGCAACATTGGGTTGCCATGACAACTCCTGCTCAACTGCTTGGCCCCCTCATTGCTGCTTGCAGCTATATTTATTATTATTATTACACATCTTTCCGCTGTCATTGAAGTCTATGGCAGCCCATAGAACCGTACAGTAAAAAGTTGTGAAATTTGGCACATTGATTCGGGACAGTATAAAAATTAATTTGAGCAAGTTTTATGCCTGAACCACAGAGAGTCTAGCGCCACCAATGGGTCAAAGTTGACATTGCATCCATGCAATTAACTTTTGAACCGTATGCCCGATTTTGAATATCGCAATATCTTTGGAAGTCTTGGATGAGGCCGAACTCAACGCACCCCATGACGTCAATTTCCGCCATGTTGGATCTTCCGCCATATTGTATTTCATCAAAAACACTTAAAAGGCATCAAAGTTCGCAAAGTTTGTCCGATTTTCACGAAACTTGACGCAGATGATCGTCAGACCATGACTCATAAACGCATTGCTTTTTGGAGACATATTCAAAACCGGTTGCCTGTGACGACTAATCAAGTTTGGCGGCGAAGCCGCCAAACAGGAAGTGAAGTGATATCTCAGCAAGGCTTTCGCGTATCAACACCAAACTCAGTACAGGGTCTCAGTACCCAATTAGGAGGAGGCTCAATAAATTTGATGACTTTTGACCTATAGGTGGCGCTATAATTAGCAAAATTATGTTTTAGCCTGTAACGGGTCATGTGTTTAGAATTAAAGCATATTAGTGATATCTGTTAATACCTTGAGAGGTCCTTAGGCCGAAACATGCCAACATGTGACGTCAACATAATTTATTCGACCGCCATATTGGATGTCATCAAAAACACTTAAAAGGCATCAAAGGTCAGAAAGTTTCTCCGATTTTCACGAAACTTGACGCAGATGATCGTCAGACCATGACTCATAAACGCATTGCTTTTTGGAGACATATTCAAAACCGGTTGCCTGAGACGACCAATCAAGTTTGGCGGCGAAGCCGCCAAACAGGAAGCGAAGTAATATCTCAGTAAAGCTTTAACGTATCAAAACCAAACTCAGTACATGGGGTCAGGACCCAATAAGGAGAAGGCTCAATAAATTTGATGACTTTTGACCTATAGGTGGCGCTATAATAAGCAAAATTACATTTTGGCCTGTAACGGGTGATGTGTTTGGAATTAAAACTTACTATTGGTGTCTGTTAATGTTAATGTTAATATACTAGTGATGTCTCTGGGAGGTCCTAAGGCTGACAGATGTGATTTTGTGATGTCAACATAATTGATCTGGCCGCCATATTGGATTTAATCAAAATCACTTAAAAGGCATCAAAGGTCACAAAGTTCATCCGATTTTCATGAAACTTGGTTCAGATGATCTTCAGACCATGACTCACAAACGCATTGCTTTTTGGACCCATATTCAAAACCCATCGCCCGTCTTGACCAATCAAGTTTGGCGGCGAAGCCGCCAAACAGGAAGTGAAGTGATCTCAGCAAGGCTTTTGCGTATCAACACCAAACTCAGTACAGGGTCTCATGACCCAATTAGGAGGAGGCTCAATAAATTTGATGACTTTTGACCTATAGGTGGCGCTATAATCACAAGAAGTGGGCTCATATTTCAGCAATGCTTTCACATATTGAAACCAAACTTAGTATATGGACTTGGGACCTCATCCTGAGGACAGACAATAATTTTAGCAACGTTTGACCACTAGGGGTGCTATAATTTGCAACACTTTCTCGTATCGACACCAAACTTGGTACCTGGACTCGGGACCACATCCTGAATAAGGACAATACATTTAGTGACCTTTGACCACTAGGGGCGCTATAATTAGAAAAACTTTATCGTATCGACACCAAACTTGGTACATGGACTCGGGAACACATCCTGAAGACGCACAATATATTTAGTGAGCTTTGACCACTAGGGGTGCTACAATTATCAACACTTTCTTGTATCGACACCAAACTTGGTATGTGGACTTGTGACTACAACCTGACTACGCACAATAAATTTGGTGATGTTTGAGGTATGCATATGTGTGGGGGGTTATTGGGGTGTGTGGGGGAAGAAGTTTATCTGTGTATATGTGTGTGTGTGGGACAGGGGGGGTTAATTGGGTGTGTGTATAATGTAGCAACATTGGGTTGCCATGACAACTCCTGCTCAACTGCTTGGCCCCCTCATTGCTGCTTGCAGCTATATTTGGGGGCCAAGCAGCGAAGCTGCGCGGCAACCCTTAGTGATTCTACCTTTTCTTATTATTATTATTATTATTACACATCTTTCCGCTGTCATTGAAGTCTATGGCAGCCCATAGAACCGTACAGTAAAAAGTTGTGAAATTTGGCACATTGATTCGGGACAGTATAAAAATTAATTTGAGCAAGTTTTATGCCTGAACCACAGAGAGTCTAGCGCCACCAATGGGTCAAAGTTGACATTGCATCCATGCAATTAACTTTTGAACCGTATGCCCGATTTTGAATATCGCAATATCTTTGGAAGTCTTGGATGAGGCCGAACTCAACGCACCCCATGACGTCAATTTCCGCCATGTTGGATCTTCCGCCATATTGTATTTCATCAAAAACACTTAAAAGGCATCAAAGTTCGCAAAGTTTGTCCGATTTTCACGAAACTTGACGCAGATGATCGTCAGACCATGACTCATAAACGCATTGCTTTTTGGAGACATATTCAAAACCGGTTGCCTGTGACGACCAATCAAGTTTGGCGGCGAAGCCGCCAAACAGGAAGTGAAGTGATATCTCAGCAAGGCTTTCGCGTATCAACACCAAACTCAGTACAGGGTCTCAGTACCCAATTAGGAGGAGGCTCAATAAATTTGATGACTTTTGACCTATAGGTGGCGCTATAATTAGCAAAATTATGTTTTAGCCTGTAACAGGTCATGTGTTTAGAATTAAAGCATATTAGTGATATCTGTTAATACCTTGAGAGGTCCTTAGGCCGAAACATGCCAACATGTGACGTCAACATAATTTATTCGACCGCCATATTGGATGTCATCAAAAACACTTAAAAGGCATCAAAGGTCAGAAAGTTTCTCCGATTTTCACGAAACTTGACGCAGATGATCGTCAGACCATGACTCATAAACGCATTGCTTTTTGGAGACATATTCAAAACCGGTTGCCTGAGACGACCAATCAAGTTTGGCGGCGAAGCCGCCAAACAGGAAGCGAAGTAATATCTCAGTAAAGCTTTAACGTATCAAAACCAAACTCAGTACATGGGGTCAGGACCCAATAAGGAGAAGGCTCAATAAATTTGATGACTTTTGACCTATAGGTGGCGCTATAATAAGCAAAATTACATTTTGGCCTGTAACGGGTGATGTGTTTGGAATTAAAACTTACTATTGGTGTCTGTTAATGTTAATGTTAATATACTAGTGATGTCTCTGGGAGGTCCTAAGGCTGACAGATGTGATTTTGTGATGTCAACATAATTGATCTGGCCGCCATATTGGATTTAATCAAAATCACTTAAAAGGCATCAAAGGTCACAAAGTTCATCCGATTTTCATGAAACTTGGTTCAGATGATCTTCAGACCATGACTCACAAACGCATTGCTTTTTGGACCCATATTCAAAACCCATCGCCCGTCTTGACCAATCAAGTTTGGCGGCGAAGCCGCCAAACAGGAAGTGAAGTGATCTCAGCAAGGCTTTTGCGTATCAACACCAAACTCAGTACAGGGTCTCAGGACCCAATTAGGAGGAGGCTCAATAAATTTGATGACTTTTGACCTATAGGTGGCGCTATAATCACAAGAAGTGGGCTCATATTTCAGCAATGCTTTCACATATTGAAACCAAACTTAGTATATGGACTTGGGACCTCATCCTGAGGACAGACAATAATTTTAGCAACGTTTGACCACTAGGGGTGCTATAATTTGCAACACTTTCTCGTATCGACACCAAACTTGGTACCTGGACTCGGGACCACATCCTGAATAAGGACAATACATTTAGTGACCTTTGACCACTAGGGGCGCTATAATTAGAAAAACTTTATCGTATCGACACCAAACTTGGTACATGGACTCGGGAACACATCCTGAAGACGCACAATATATTTAGTGAGCTTTGACCACTAGGGGTGCTACAATTATCAACACTTTCTTGTATCGACACCAAACTTGGTATGTGGACTTGTGACTACAACCTGACTACGCACAATAAATTTGGTGATGTTTGAGGTATGCATATGTGTGGGGGGTTATTGGGGTGTGTGGGGGAAGAAGTTTATCTGTGTATATGTGTGTGTGTGGGACAGGGGGGGTTAATTGGGTGTGTGTATAATGTAGCAACATTGGGTTGCCATGACAACTCCTGCTCAACTGCTTGGCCCCCTCATTGCTGCTTGCAGCTATATTTATTATTATTACGCTTCCGCCATTGAAGTCAATGGCAGCCCATAGAACCGTCTGGTGAAAAGTTGTGAAATTTGGCACACTGATTAGGGACAGTCCCATGATTAATGTCACCAAGTTTCATGATGGCACCTCAAGCACTCTAGCGCCACCAACAGGCCAAAGTTGGACGTGCGTTCACGCACGTAACTTTTGACCCGTCAGTCCGATTATCAAAAATGAGGTATCGCTGGAATCCTTGGACCATGCCGAGTTCAACGCACCCTATGACGTCATTTTCCGCCATGATGGATTTTCCGCCATATTGGATTTCATCAAAAACACTAAAAAGTCTTCACAGGTCACAAATTTTGTTCGATCGACACCAAACTTCATGGATATCATCTACAGACCATGCCTCATTAATGCATTGCTTTTTGTCTTCGGAACTAAAACCGCTCGCGCGTAACAGCCAATCGAAGTTGGCGGCAAAGCCGCCAAACAGGAAGTGATCTCATATCTCAGCAACCCATTCACCTATCATAACCAAACTTAGTAAATGGACTAAGGACCCAATCAGGGGGACGCTCAAGAAATCTGGTGACCTTTGACCTCTAGGGGGCGCTGTAATTAAGAAACATGCCTTTTGGCCTGTAGCAGCAGTTGTGCTTAGAATTAAAACGCACTAGTGGTGTCTGGTACTACTGTTGAAGGTCCTTAGACCGACCCAAGCCAACTTGTGATGTCATCATAATTGATTCGGCCGCCATATTGGATTTAATCAAAAACACGTACAAGTTTTCGCAGGTCACAAATTTCAGCGGATCCTCACCAAAATTGGCAGAGACCATCTACAGACCATGCCTTATCAGTGCATTGCTTTCTGGAACAATTGACAGAAGCATTCGGCTGTAACAGCCAATCGAAATTTGCGGAGAAGCCGCCAAACAGGAAGTGAGCTCATATCTCAGCAACCCTTGCATGTATCAAAGCCAAACTGGGTGCATGGACTCAGGACCCAATCAGGGGGACACTCAATAAATCTGGTGACCTTTGACCTCTAGGGGGCGCTGTAATTAAGAAACATGCCTTTTGGCCTGTAGCTGCTGTTATGTTTGGAATTAAAATGTACTAGTGGTGTCTGGTAATACTGTTGGAGGTCCTTAGGCCGACCCAAGCCAACTTGTGATGTCATCGTAATTGATTAGGCCGCCATATTGGATTTAATCAAAAACACGTACAAGTTTTCGCAGGTCACAAATTTCAGCGGATCCTCACCAAAATTGGCAGAGACCATCTTCAGACCATGCCCTATCAGTGTATTGCTTTCTGGAACAATTGACAGAAGCATTCGCCCGTAACAGCCAATCAAAATTGGTGGCGAAGCCGCCAAACAGGAAGTGAGGTCATATCTCAGCAACCCTGCCATGTATCATAACCAAACTTACTACATAGATTCATGACCCCATTAGGAGGACGCACAAAACATTTGGTGACTTGGACATTAAGGTATATTTGGAATCCTTGGATGAGACCGAACTCAACGCAGATGTCAATTTATGGGGTAAACGTAATTGATCAGGCTGCCATATTGGATTTAATCAAAAACACCTAAAAGGCATCAAAGTTGGCAAAGTTTGTCCGATTTTCACGAAACTTGACGCAGATGATCTTCAGACCATGACTCATAAATGCATTGCTTTTAGGAGCCATATTCAAAACCCGTCGCCCGTCACAACCAATCAAGTTTGGCGGCGAAGCCGCCAAACAGGAAGTGAAGTGATCTCAGCAAGGCTTTCGCGTATCAACACCAAACTCAGTATAGGGTCTCAGGACCCAATTAGGAGGAGGCTCAATAAATTTGGTGACTTTTGACCTATAGGTGGCGCTATAATTACCAAAATTAAGTTTTAGCCTGTAACGGGTCATGCGTTTGGAATTAAAGCATATTAGTGATATCTGTTAATACCTTGAGAGGTCCTTAGGCCGCCACATGCCAACATGTGACGTCAACATAAATGATCCAACCGCCATATTGGATGTCATCAAAAACACTTAAAAGGCATCAAAGGTCACAAAGTTTCTCCGATTTTCACGAAACTTGACGCAGATGATCGTCAGACCATGACTCATAAACGCATTGCTTTTTGGAGACATATTCAAAACCGGTTGCCCGTGACAACCAATCAAGTTTGGCGGCGAAGCCGCCAAACAGGAAGTGAAGTGATATCTCAGCAATGCTTTCGCGTTTCAACACCAAACTCAGTACAGGGTCTCAGGACCCAATTAGGAGGAGGCTCAATAAATTTGATGACTTTTGACCAATAGGTGGCGCTATAATCACAAGAAGTGGGCTCATATTTCAGCAATGCTTTCACATATTGAAACCAAACTTAGTATATGGACTTGGGACCTCATCCTGAGGACAGACAATAATTTTAGCAACCTTTGACCACTAGGGGTGCTATAATTTGCAAGACTTTCTCGTATCGACACCAAACTTGGTATGTGGACTCGTGACTACAACCTGAGGATGCACAAGAAATTTGGTGACTTTTGACCACTAGGGGTGCTATAATTATCAACACTTTCTCATATAGACACCAAACTTGGTATGTGGACTTGTGACCACATCCTGAGGATGCACAATCAATTTTGCGACCTTTGACCACTAGGGGTGCTATAATTTGCGACACTTTCTCGTATCGACACCAATCTTGGTACAAGGACTCAGGACCACATCCTGAAGACGCTCAATATATTTAGTGACATTTGACCACTAGAGGCACTATAATTATCAACACTTTCTCGTATCGACACCAAACTTGGTATGTGGACTCGTGACTACAACCTGACTATGCACAATACATTTGGTGATGTTTGAGGTATGCATATGTGTGGGGGGTTATTGGGGTGTGTGGGAGAGGAAGTTTATCTGTGTATATGTGTGTGTGTGTGGGACGGGTGGTTAATTGGGTGTGTGTATAATGTAGCAACATTGGGTTGCCATGACAACTCCTGCTCAACTGCTTGGCCCCCACATTGCTGCTTGCAGCTATATTTGGGGGCCAAGCAGCGAAGCTGCGAAGGCACCCATTGTGTTTCTATGTTTTCTTATTATTATTATTATTACGCTTCCGTCATTGAAGTCAATGGCAGCCCATAGAACCGTCTGGTGAAAAGTTGTGAAATTTGGCACACTGATTAGGGACAGTCCCATGATTAATGTCACCAAGTTTCATGATGGCACCTAGAGCACTCTAGCGCCACCAACAGGCCAAAGTTGGACGTGCGTTCACGTACGTAACTTTTGACCCGTATTGCCGATTGTCAAAAATGAGATATCATTGGAATCCTTGGACCAAGCCGAGTTCAACGCACCCTATGACGTCAATTTCCGCCATGATGGATTTTCCGCCATATTGGATTTCATCAAAAACACTAAAAAGTCTTCAAAGGTCACAAATTTTGTCCGATCGACACCAAACTTCACAGATATCATTTACAGATCATGCCTCATTAATGCATTGCTTTTTGTCTTAGGAACTAAAACCGTTCGCGCGTAACAGCCAATCGAAGTTTGCGGCGAAGCCGCCAAACAGGAAGTGAGCTCATATCTCAGCAACCCATTCACCTATCATAACCAAACTTAGTACATGGACTCAGGACCCAATCAGGGGGACGCTCAAGAAATCTGGTGACCTTTGACCTCTAGGGGTCGCTGTAATTAAGAAACATGCCTTTTGGCCTGTAGCTGCAGTTGTGCTTAGAATTAAAACGCACTAGTGGTGTCTAGTAATACTGTTGGAGGTCCTTAGGCCGACCGATGTCGACTTGTGATGTCATCGTAATTGATTCGGCCGCCATATTGGATTTAATCAAGAACACGTACAAGTTTTCGCAGGTCACAAATTTCAGCGGATCCTCACCAAAATTGGCAGAGACCATCTTCAGACCATGCCTTATCAGTGCATTGCTTTTTGGAACAATTGACAGTAGCATGCGGCTGTAACAGCCAATCGAAACTTGCGGCGAAGCCGCCAAACAGGAAGTGAGCTTATATCTCAGCAACCCTTGCATGTATCAAAGCCAAACTTGGTGCATGGACTCAGGACCCAATCAGGGGGACGCTCAAGGAATCTGGTGACCTTTGACCTCTAGGGGGCGCTATAATTAAGAAACATGCCTTTTGGCCTGTAGCTGCTGTTGTCCTTAGAATTAAAATGCACTAGTGGTTTCAGGTAATACTGTTGGAGGTCCTTAGGCTGACCCAGCACAACTTGTGATGTCATCGTAATTGATTCGGCCGTCATGTTGGATTTAATCAAAAACATCAAAAAGTTTTCGCGGGTCGCAAATTTCTTCTGATCTTCACCAAAATTGGCACAGACCATTTTTAAACCATAACCTATCAATATATTGCTCTCTGGAACAATTGACAAAAGCATTCGCCCGTAACAGCCAATCGAAATTGGTGGCGAAGCCGCCAAACAGGAAGTGAGCTCATATCTCAGCAACCCTGCCATGTATTATAACCAAACTTACTACATATATTCATGACCCCATTAGGAGGACGCTCAAAACATTTGGTGACCTTTGACCTGTAGGGGGTGCTGCAATTAGCAATATTGCATTTTGATGTGTAGTTGCTGATTTGTTATATCAATCTTTTATTTTTTGATGTGAAACTGATGACAACATGTTCCATCCAGTTAATTCTAATGCGTGCGTGCAAGGGCAGGGCAGGGCAGGACGGGGTGGGACGGGCTGGGGTGATTAGGTGGGGGGGGGGCTGGCTGGTGGAGGCGGTGGCAATACTCAGCCCTGTTGATCGATCCCGGGTGTCTGCTGAGTTCTATCTTGTCACCGTGGCTACTCCGGCCTATACTGCTTGGCCCCCTCATTGCTGCTTGCAGCTATATTTGGGGGCCAAGCAGCGAAGCTGCGAAGGCACCCATTGTGTTTCTATTTGTTCTTATTATTATTATTATTATTATTATTATTATTATTATTCCGCCATTGAAGTCAATGGCACCCCATAGAACCGTCTGGTGAAAAGTTGTGAAATTTGGCACACTGATTAGGGACAGTCCCATGGTTAATGTCACCAAGTTTCATGATGGCACCTCAAGCACTCTAGCGCCACCAACAGGCCAAAGTTGGACATGCGTTCACGCACGTAACTTTTGACCCGTATGGCCGATTGTCAAAAATGAGGTATCATTGGAATCCTTGGACCAATCCGAGTTAAACGCACAGTATGAAGTCATTTTCCGCCATGATGGATTTTCCGCCATATTGGATTTCATCAAAAACACTAAAAAGTCCTCTCAGGTCACATATTTTGTCCGATTGACACCAAACTTCACAGATATCATTTACAGACCATGCCTCATTAATGCATTGCTTTTTGTCTCCGGAACTAAAACCGTTCGCGCGTAACAGCCAATCGAAATTTGTGGCGAAGCCGCCACACAGGAAGTGAGCTCATATCTCAGCAACCCATTGATCTATCATAACCAAACTAAGTACATGGACTCAGGACCCAATCAGGGGGACGCTCAAGAAATCTGGTGACCTTTGACCTCTAGGGGGCGCTGTAATTAAGAAACATACCTTTTGGCCTGTAGCTGCAGTTGTGCTTAGAATTAAAATGCACTAGTGGTGTCTGGTAATACTGTTGGAGGTCCTTAGGCCGACCCAACCCAACTTGTGATGTCATCGTAATTGATTCGGCCGCCATATTGGATTTAATCAAAAACACGTACAAGCTTTCGCAGGTCACAAATTTCAGCGGATCCTCAACAAAATTGGCAGAGACCATCTTCAGACCATGCCTTATCAGTGCATTGCTTTCTGGAGCAATTGACAGAAGCATTCGGCTGTAACAGCCAATCGAAATTTGCGGCGAAGCCGCCAAACAGGAAGTGAGCTCATATCTCAGCAACCCTTGCATGTATCAAAGCCAAACTAGGTGCATGGACTCAGGACCCAATCAGGGGGACACTCAATAAATCTGGTGACCTTTGACCTCTAGGGGGCGCTGTAATTAAAAAAACATGCCTTTTGGCCTGTAGCTGCTGTTGTATTTGGAATTAAAATGTACTAGTGGTGTCTGGTAATACTGTTGGAGGTCCTTATGCCGACCCAGGCCAACTTGTGATGTCATCGTAATTGATTCGGCCGCCATGTTAGACTTAATCAAAAACATCAAAAAGTTTTCACAGGTCGCAAATTTCATATGATTTTCACCAACATTGGCACAGACCATCTTCAGATCATAACCTATCAATATGTTGCTCTCTGGAACAATTGACAAAAGCATTCGCCCCTACCAGCCAATCGACATTGGTGGCGAAGCCGCCAAACAGGAAGTGAGCTCATATCTCAGCAACCCTATAATGTATCATAACCAAACTTACTACATATATTCATGACCCCATTAGGAGGACGCTCAAAAAATGTGGTGACATTTGACCTGTAGGGGGTGCTGCAATTAGCAATATTGCATTTTGATGTGTAGTTGTTGATGTGTTTTATCAATCTTTTCTTTTTTGATGTGAAACTGATGACAACATGTTCCATCCAGTTAATTCTAATGCGTGCGTGCAGGGGCAGGGCAGGGCAGGACGGGGTGGGACGGGCTGGGGTGATTAGGTGGGGGGGGCTGGCTGGTGGAGGCGGTGGCAATACTCAGCCCTGTTTCAGCCCTGTTCATCCCGGGTGTCTGCTGGGTGTCTGCTGAGTTCTATCTTGTCACCGTGGCTACTCCGGCCTATTCTGCTTGGCCCCCTCATTGCTGCTTGCAGCTATATTTGGGGGCCAAGCAGCGAAGCTGCGAGGCAACCCATAGTGATTCTACGTATTCTTATTATTATTATTATTATAACGAAACGCTAATTTGCCATTAAACCATACAGTAAAAAGTTGGGATATTCGGCACATTGATTCGGTTCAGTCATATCTTTAATTTATCAAAGTTTCAAGTCTGCACTTTGAGTGCTCTAGCGCCACCAACATTTCAAATTTTTTATTACATCTATGCACATAACGTTTGAATGGTACACCACATTTTGAACATTAAGGTATATTTGGAATCCTTGGATGAGACCGAACTCAACGCAGATGTCAATTTATGGGGTAAACGTAATTGATCAGGCTGCCATATTGGATTTAATCAAAAACACCTAAAAGGCATCAAAGTTCGCAAAGTTTGTCCGATTTTCACGAAACTTGACGCAGATGATCTTCAGACTATGACTCACAAATGTTATTGCTTTTCGGAGCCATATTCAAAACCCATCGCCCGTCGTGACCAATCAAGTTTGGCGGCGAAGCCGCCAAACAGGAATTGAAGTGATCTCAGCAAGGCTTTCGCGTATCAACACCAAACTCAGTACAGGGTCTCAGGACTCAATTAGGAGGAGGCTAAATAAATTTGATGACTTTTGACCTATAGGTGGCGCTATAATTACCAAAATTACGTTTTGGCCTGTAACGAGTCATGTGTTTGGAATTAAAGCATATTAGTGATATCTGTTAATACCTTGAGAGGTCCTTAGGCCGAAACATGCCAACATGTGACGTCAACATAATTCATTCGACCGCCATATTGGATGTCATCAAAAACACTTAAAAGGCACCAAAGGTCAGAAAGTTTCTCCGATTTTCACGAAACTTGACGCAGATGATCGTCAGACCATGACTCATAAACGCATTGCTTTTTGGAGACATATTCAAAACCGGTTGCCTGTGACGACCAATCAAGTTTGGCGGCGAAGCCGCCTAACAGGAAGCGAAGTAATATCTCAGTAAAGCTTTAACGTATCAACACCAAACTCAGTAGAGGGCCTCAGGACCCAATTAGGAGGAGGCTCAATACATTTGATGACTTTTGACCTATAGGTGGCGCTATAATTACCAAAATTACGTTTTGGCCTGTAACGAGTCATGTGTTTGGAATTAAAGCATATTAGTGATATCTGTTAATACCTTGAGAGGTCCTTAGGCCGAAACATGCCAACATGTGACGTCAACATAATTCATTCGACCGCCATATTGGATGTCATCAAAAACACTTAAAAGGCATCAAAGGTCACAAAGTTCCTCCGATTTTCACGAAACTTGACGCAGATGATCGTCAGACCATGACTCATAAACGCATTGCTTTTTGGAGACATATTCAAAACCGGTTGCCTGTGACGACCAATCACGTTTGGCGGCAAAGCCGCCAAACAGGAAGTGAAGTGATCTCAGCAAGGCTTTTGCGTATCAACACCAAACTCAGTAGAGGGCCTCAGGACCCAATTAGGAGGAGGCTCAATACATTTGATGACTTTTGACCTATAGGTGGCGCTATAATCACATGAAGTGGGCTCATATTTCAGCAATGCTTTCACATATTGAAACCAAACTTAGTATATGGACTTGGGACCTCATCCTGAGGACAGACAATAATTTTAGCAACCTTTGACCACTAGGGGTGCTATAATTTGCAACACTTTCTCGTATTAACACCAAACTTGGTATATGGACTCGTGACTACAACCTGAGGACGCACAATAAATGTGGTGACTTTTGACCACTAGGGGTGCTATAATTATCAACACTTTCTCGTATCGACACCAAACTTGGTATGTGGACTCGTGACTACAACCTGACTATGCACAATACATTTGGTGATGTTTGAGGTATGCATATGTATGGGGGGTTATTGGGGTGTGTGGGAGAGGAAGTTTATCTTTGTATATGTGTGTGTGTGGGACGGGTGGTTAATTGGGTGTGTGTATAATGTAGCAACATTGGGTTGCCATGACAACTCCTGCTCAACTGCTTGGCCCCCACATTGCTGCTTGCAGCTATATTTGGGGGCCAAGCAGCGAAGCTGCGAGGCAACCCATAGTGATTCTACGTATTCTTCTTATTATTATTATTATAACGAAACGCTAATTTGCCATTAAACCATACAGTAAAAAGTTGGGATATTCGGCACATTGATTCGGTTCAGTCATATCTTTAATTTATCAAAGTTTCAAGTCTGCACTTTGAGTGCTCTAGCGCCACCAACATTTCAAATTTTTTATTACATCTATGCACATAACGTTTGAATGGTACACCACATTTTGAACATTAAGGTATATTTGGAATCCTTGGATGAGACCGAACTCAACGCAGATGTCAATTTATGGGGTAAACGTAATTGATCAGGCTGCCATATTGGATTTAATCAAAAACACCTAAAAGGCATCAAAGTTCGCAAAGTTTGTCCGATTTTCACGAAACTTGACGCAGATGATCTTCAGACTATGACTCACAAATGTTATTGCTTTTCGGAGCCATATTCAAAACCCATCGCCCGTCGTGACCAATCAAGTTTGGCGGCGAAGCCGCCAAACAGGAATTGAAGTGATCTCAGCAAGGCTTTCGCGTATCAACACCAAACTCAGTACAGGGTCTCAGGACCCAATTAGGAGGAGGCTCAATAAATTTGGTGACTTTTGACCTATAGGTGGCGCTATAATTACCAAAATTACGTTTTAGCCTGTAACGGGTCATGTGTTTGGAATTAAAGCATATTAGTGATATCTGTTAATACCTTGAGAGGTCCTTAGGCCGCCACATGCCAACATGTGACGTCAACATAAATGATCCAACCGCCATATTGGATGTCATCAAAAACACTTAAAAGGCATCAAAGGTCACAAAGTTTCTCCGATTTTCACGAAACTTGACGCAGATGATCGTCAGACCATGTCTCATAAATGCATTGCTTTCTGGAACCATATTCAAAACCTGTTGCCCGTGACAACCAATCAAGTTTGGCGGCGAAGCCGCCAAACAGGAAGTGAAGTGATATCTCAGCAATGCTTTCACATATCAAAACCAAACTAGGTATATAGGTTCAGGACTCAATCAGGAGGACACTCAAGAAATGTGGTAAATTTTGACCACTATGTGGCGCTATAATCACAGGAAGTGGGCTCATATTTCTGCAATGCTTTCACGTATCGAAACCAAACTTGGCTCATTGACTCGGGACCACATCCTGAGGACATACAATAATTTTAGCGACCTTTGACCACTAGGGGTGCTATAATTTGCAACACTTTCTCGTATCAACACCAAACTTGGTATATGGACTCGTGACTACAACCTGAGGACGCACAATAAATGTGGTGACTTTTGACCACTAGGGGTGCTATAATTATCAACACTTTCTCGTATCGACACCAAACTTGGTATGTGGACTTGTGACTACAACCTGACTATGCACAATACATTTGGTGATGTTTGAGGTATGCATATGTATGGGGGGTTATTGGGGTGTGTGGGAGAGGAAGTTTATCTTTGTATATGTGTGTGTGTGGGACGGGTGGTTAATTGGGTGTGTGTATAATGTAGCAACATTGGGTTGCCATGACAACTCCTGCTCAACTGCTTGGCCCCCACATTGCTGCTTGCAGCTATATTTATTATTATTATTTAACATCTTTCTTCCGCCATTGGAGTCTATGGCAGCCCATAGAACCGTCTGGTGAAAAGTTGTGAAATTTGGCACACTGATTGAGGACAGTCTCATGGTCAATTTCACCAAGTTTCATGTTGGCACCTTGACCGCTCTAGCGCCACCAACAGGCCAAAGTTGGACGTGCGTTCACGCACGTAACTTCTGACCCGTATGACCGATTGTCAAAAATGAGGTATCGTTGGATTCCTTGGGCCAAGACGAGTTCAACGCACCCTATGACGTCATTTTCCGCCATGATGGATTTTCCGCCATTTTGGATTTTATCAAAAACACTAAAACGGCTTCTCTGGTCACAAATTTTGTCCAATCGACACCAAACTTCACACACATCATCTACAGAACACGCTACTTTAGCGCATTACTTTTTGTCTTCGGAAATAAAACCGTTCGCCCGTAACAGCCAATCAAATTTTGTGGCGAAGCCGCCAAACAGGAAGTGAACTCATATCTCAGCAACCCTTTCATGTATCATAACCAAACGTAGTATATAGACTACTGACCCCATCAAGAGGACGCTCAAAAATTTTGGTAACCTTTGACCTCTAGGGGGCGCTGCAATTAAGACACATGCCTTTTGGCCTTTAGCTGCTGTTGTGCTTAGAATTAAAATGCACTAGTGGTATCTGACAATACTGTGGAAGGTCCTTAGGTCAACAGAGGACAACTTGTGACATCAACATAATTGATTTGGCCGCCATATTGGATTTAATCAAAAACATGAATAAGTATTCGCAAGTCACAAATTTCAGCTGATCCTCGCCAAAATTGGCAGAGATCATCTTCAGACCATGCCTTATCAGTGTATTTTTTTCTGGAACAATTGACTGAAGCGTTCGCCTGTAACAGCCAATCGAAATTTGCGGCGAAGCCGCCAAACAGGAAGTGAGCTCATATCTCAGCAACGCTTTCATGTATCAAAAACAAAACTTAGTACATGGTCCTCAGGACCCACCAGGAGGACGCTCAAGAAATTTGGTGACCTTTGACCTCTAGGGGGCTCTGTAATTTTATTTTTGATGTGAAACTGATGACACCGAGTTCCATCAAGTTCATTCTAATGCGTGCGTGCAAGGGTGGGGCGGGGTGGGACGGGCAGTGGCGGTGGGTTGGCTGGGTGAGGGGGCGGCGACTCTCAGCCCTGGTTCAGCCCCACAAAATCAGTTATGTTTTGATGTGAAACTTGACCTTGTAACTCAGCCATTCTTGGGTTGTTTGACATGGAACTTGCTTTGACTGCTTAATGCTATATGCCTGATGCCACGGCATTGAGTTGCATGGCAAATCTGGCCTGCTGAACAGTCTGCTTGGCCCCCACATTGCTGCTTGCAGCTATATTTGGGGGCCAAGCAGCGAAGCTGCGAAGGCACCCATTGTGTTTCTATGATTTCTTATTATTATTTAACATCTTTCCTCTGCCATTGGAGTCTATGGCAGCCTATAGAACCGTCTGGTAAAAAGTTGTGAAATTTGGCACACTGATTGGGGACAGTGCCATGATTAATTTCACCAAGTTTCATGTTGGCACCTTGACCGCTCTAGCGCCACCAACAGGCCAAAGTTAGACGTGCGTTCACGCACGTAACTTTTGACCCGTATGTCCGATTGTCACAAATGAGGTATCGTTGGAATCCTTGGACCAAGTCGAGTTCAACGGACCCTATGACGTCATTTTCCGCCATGATGGATTTTCCGCCATATTGGATTTTAGTGAAAGTGAAACTAAAACTTCACAGGTCACAAATTTTGTCCGATCGTCACCAAACTTGACTCACATGATCTTCAGACCAAGCCTCACAAAAGTTGTGGTGTTTTGTCTTCGGAACTATAACCGTTCACCCGTAATATCCAATCGAAATTTGCAGCGAAGCCGCCAAACAGGAAGTGAGCTCATATCTCAGCAACCCATTCATCTATCATAACCAAACTAAGTACATAGACTCAGGACCCAATCAAGGGGACATTCAAAAAATCTGGTGACCTTTGACCTCTAGGGGGCGCTGTAATTTAGGAACATGCCTTTTAGCCTGTAGCTGCTGTTGTGCCTAGAATTAAAACGCACTAGTGATGTCTGGTAATACTGTTGGAGTTCCTTAGGCCGACCCAAGCCAACTTGTGATGTCATCGTAATTGATTCGGCCGCCATATTGGATTTAATCAAAAACACGTACAAGTTTTCGCAGGACACAAATTTCAGCGGATCCTGACCAAAATTGGCAGAGACCATCTTCAGACCATGCCTGATGAGTGCTTTGCTTTCTGGAACAATTGACAGAAGCATTGACCTGTACCAGCCAATCGAAATTTGCGGCGAAGCCGCCAAACAGGAAGTGATTTCATATCTCAGCAACGCTTTCATGTATCAAAACCAAATTTAGTACCTGTACCTCAGACCCCACCGGGAGGACGCTCAAGAAATTTGGTGACATTTGACCTCTAGGGGGCACCGTAATTGACAAAAATGCATTTTGGCCAGTAGTTGCTGATGCGCATTATTTTGCAATGGAAGTCAATGGCAGCCCATAGAACCGTCTGGTAAAAAGTTATACAATTTTGCACACTAATTGGGGACAGTCCAATAATTCATTTCACCAAGTTTCATGCCGGCACCTCAAGCGCTCTAGCGCCACCAACAGGCCAAATTTGGATGTGCGTTCACACATGTAACTTTTGACCCGTATGGCCGATTGTCAAAAATGATGTATTGTTGGAATCCTTGGACCAAGCCGAGTTCAACGCACCCTATGACGTCAATTTCCGCTATGATGGATTTTCCGCCATATTGGATTTCATCAAAAAACCTTAAATGTCTTCACAGGTCACACATTTTTTCTAATTGATACCAAACTTCACAGATATCATCTACAGACCATGCCTCATTAATGCATTGCTTTTTGTCTTCGGAACTAAAACCATTCGCGCGTAACAGCCAATCGAATTGTGCTGCGAAGCCGCCAAACAGGAAGTGAGCTCATATCTCAGCAACCCATTAAACTATCATAACCAAACTTAGTATATGGACTCAGGACCCAGTCAGGGGGACGCTCATGAAATCTGGTGACCTTTGACCTCTAGGGGGCGCTGTAATTAAGAAACATGCCTTTTGGCCTGTAGCTGCAGTTGTGCTTAGAATTCAAATGTACTAGTGGTGTCTGGTAATACTGTTGGAGGTCCTTAGGCCGACCCAGGCCAACTTGTGATGTCATCGTAATTGATTCGGCCGTCATCTTAGATTTAATCACAAACATCAAAAAGTTATCACAGGTCGCAAATTTCATCTGATCTTCACCAACATTGGCACAGACCATCTTCAGACCATAACCTATCAATATATTGCTTTCTGGAACAATTGACAGAAGCATTCGGCTGTAACAGCCAATCGAAATTTGCGGTGAAGCCGCCAAACAGGAAGTGAGCTCATATCTCAGCAACCCTGCCATGTATCATAACCAAACTTACTACATATATTCATTTACCCCATTAGGAGGACGCTCAAAAAATATGGTGACCTTTGGTGACCTGCAATTAGCAATATTGCATTTTGATGTGTAGTTGCTGATGTGTTTTATCAGTCTTTTATTTTTTGATTTGAAACTGATGACATGTTCCATCCAGTTACTTCTAATGCGTGCGTGCAAAGGCAGGGCAGGGCAGGACGGGGTGGGACGGGCTGGGGTGATTAGGTGGGGGGGGCTGGCTGGCGGAGGCGCTGGCAATACTCAGCCCTGTTTCAGCCCTGTTGATCCCGGGTGTCTGCTGATTTCTGTCTTGTCACCGTGGCTACTCCGGCCTATACTGCTTGGCCCCCTCATTGCTGCTTGCAGCTATATTTATTATTATTATTATTACGCTTCCGTCATTGAAGTCAATGGCAGCCCATAGAACCGTCTGGTGAAAAGTTCTGAAATTTGGCACACCGATTAAGGACAGTCTCATGATTAATTTCACCAAGTTTCATACCGGCACCTTGAGCGCTCTAGCGCCACCAACAGGCCAAATTTGGATGTGCGTTCACGCACGTAACTTTTGACCCGTTGATCCGATTGTCAAAAATTAGGTATTGTTAGAATCCTTGGACCAAGCCGAGTTCAACGCACCCTGTGACGTCATTTTCCGCCATGATGGTTTTTCCGCCATTTTGGATTTCATCAAAAACACTTAAAAGTCTTCACAGGTCACAAATTTTGTCCGATCAAAACCAAACCTGACACACATAATCTTCAGACAAAGCCTAACAAAAGTTATTCCTTTTTGTCTTTGGAACTAAACCCGTTCTCCCGTAACAGCCAATCAAAGTTTGCGGCGAAGCCGCCAAACAGGAAGTGAGCTCATATCTCAACAACCCTTGCATGTATCAAAGCCAAAGTTGGTACATGGACTCAGGACCCAATCAGGGGGACGCTCAAGAAATCTGGTGACCTTTGACCTCTAGGGGGCGCTGTAATTAAGAAACATGCCTTTTGGCCTGTAGCTGCAGTTGTGCTTAGAATTAAAATGCACTAGTGGTGTCTGGTAATACTGTTGGAGGTCCTTAGGCCGACCCAAGCCAATTTGTGATGTCATCGTAATTGATTCGGCCGGCATATTGGATTTAATCAAAAATACATACAATTGTTCGCAGGTCACAAATTTCAGCGGATCCTCACCAAAATTGGCAGAGACCATCTTCAGACCATAACCTTTCAATATATTGCTCTCTGGAACAATTGACAAAAGCATTCGCCCGTAACAACCAATCGAAATTGGTGGCGAAGCTGCCAAACAGGAAGTGAGCTCATATCTCAGCATCCCTGCCATGTATCATAACCAAACTTACTACATATATTTGTGACCCCATTAGGAGGACCCTCAAAAAATTCGGTGACCTTTGACCTGTAGGGGGTGCTGCAATTAGCAATATTGCATTTTGATCTGTAGTTGCTGATGTTTTAGCAATCTTTTATTTTTTGATGTGAAACTGATGACAACATGTTCCATCCAGTTAATTCTAATGCGTGCGTGCAAGGGCAGGGCAGGGCAGGGCAGGGCAGGGCAGGGCAGGATGGGGTGGGACGGGCTGGGGTGATTAGGTGGGACGGGCTGGCTGGCGGAGGCGGTGGCAATACTCAGCCCTGTTTCAGCCCTGTTGATCCCGGGTGTCTGCTGAGTTCTATCTTGTCACCGTGGCTATTCCAGCCTATACTGCTTGGCCCCCTCATTGCTGCTTGCAGCTATATTTGGGGGCCAAGCAGCGAAGCTGCGAAGGCACCCATTGTGTTTCTATGATTTCTTATTATTGGGGGCCAAGCAGCGAAGCTGCGAAGGCACCCATTGTGTTTCTATTTGTTCTTATTATTATTATTATTGGGGGCCTAGCAGCGAAGCTGCGAAGGCACCCATTGTTTTAGTAGTTTTTCCTATTATTATTGGGGGCCTAGCAGCGAAGCTGCGAAGGCACCCATTGAGTTAGTAGTTTTTCCTATTATTATTATTATTATTATTATACTTCCGCCATTGGAGTCTATGGCAGCCCATAGAACGCCTGGCTAAAAAGTTCAGATTTTTTCGTCGAAAGTTTCGGGACACTCCACTGACCACTCACACTCATTTACGGACCTCTAAACCCAGCCGTCTAGCGCCACCAACAGGTCAAAGTTTGGCCGAAAGTTGAAAAGCTGGGTTGAAAGGTATTCACAAGTCATTATTATTATGAAATTTAGCGCCCTAATTCAGGACCGTCCCTTGATCACTCTCACCAATTTACAGAACTCTATGCCGAACACTCTAGCGCCACCAATAGGTCGAATCTGGACTCACATTTACGCATGTAACAATTGAACGGTGTGTTCGATTTTCACAAATTAAGCACCGTTGGAATCCCTGGACTGACTTGAGTTGATTGACCCCTATTACGTCACTTTCGGCCATACTGGACCTCCGCCATATTGGATTTAGTCCAAACTCTACGAAAAGTTTCAGCGGTTACAAATTTCCTCCGATTTTCACGAAACTTGTTAGAGATGATCTTCTGCCCGGGCCGCACAAACGATACTGGTCAGATTTTTCAATTTCATTTTTATTTGCCCGTGACAGCCAATCAAATATTGTGACGAAGCCGCCAAACAGGAAGTGGACAAACATCTAGGTGACGCTTTGAGTTAATATAACAAAACTCGAGACCATTAGTCAGGACACTGTCCCAATCACTCACACCAATTTTTGTGCATATACATTGAACACACTAGCGCCACCACCAGTTCAATGCTGGACATGCGTTCATGCGCGTGATCCTTGACTCTTTTGTCTGATTTTCACAATTGAGGTAGTGTCTGAATCCTTGGACCATACAGAGTTCATCGACCCCTAACCTATCACTTTCCGCCATATTGGACCTCCGCCATATTGGATTTAGTCCAAACTCTACGAAAAGTTTCAGCGGTTACAAATTTCATCCGATTTTCACAGAACTTGTCGGAGATGATCTTCAGACCGAGCCGCACAAACGATACTTGTCAGATTTTTTAATTTCATTTTTGTTTGCCCGTGACAGCCAATCAAATATGGCGATGAAGCCACCAAACAGGAAGTGGGCTAACATCTCGGCTATGCTTTAATGTATGAAGTCCAAACTTGGTACAGGGACTTGGTATCTGATAGTGAGGACGCACTAGGAAATTGGCATCATGTGCCCTCTATAGGGGGCGCTGTAATACAGGAAGTGAGCTTGTATCTCAGCAACGCTTTGGTGTACAAAGTCCAAATTTGGTACAGGGACATATTAGCTGATTGTGAGGACATGAAAGAAAGTGGTCTTATTTGGCCTCTAGGGGGGCTGTAATAAAGAAAGTGAGCTCACATCTCAGCAACACTTTGGTGTATGAAGTCCAAACTTGGTAGAGGGACATGGTAGCTGATTGTGAGAACGCACAAAGACGTTGGTGTAATTTGTCCTCTTGCTGCTGAGTGCTTGCGCTGCGCTCTGCTCTATAGCGCTCTGCTAGGCCCCCGCATTGCTGCTTGCAGCTATATTTGGGGGCCAAGCAGCGAAGCTGCGAAGGCACCCATTGAGTTACTAGCTTTTCCTATTATTACACTTCTGCCATTGGAGTCTATGGCAGCCCATAGAACGCCTGGCTAAAAAGTTCAGATTTTTTGGCAGAAAGTTTCGGGACACTCCACTGACCACTCACACTCATTTACGGACCTCTAAACCCAGCCATCTAGCGCCACCAACAGGTCAAAATCTGGCCGAAAATTGAACCGCTGGGTCTAAAGTTATGACATTTGGCACACTGATTCAGCACTGTCCCATGATGACTCTCACCAATTTACAGAACTCTATGCCCAACACTCTAGCGCCACCAATGGGTCGAACCTGGATTGCATTCACGCATGTGACCATTGAACGGTGCGTCCGATTTTCACATATCAGGCACCGTTGGAATCCCTGGACCGACCTAATTTCAATGAACCCTATTACGTCACTTTCCGCCATATTGGACCTCCGTCATATTGGATTTAGTCCAAACTCTACAAAAAGTTTCAGCGGTCAGAAATTTCATCCGATTTTCATGGAACTTGGCGGAGATGATCTTCTTCCCGAGCCGCACAAAAGATACTTGTCAGATTTTTCAATTTCATTTTTGTTTGCCCGTGACAGCCAATCAAATATGGCGATGAAGCTGCCAAACAGGAAGTGGACTAACATCTCTGTGGCATTTTGAGCTAACATAACAAAACTCGGTACCATTAGTCAGGACACTGTCCCAATCTCTCACAGCAATTTTTATGCATACATTGAATACTCTAGCGCCACCACCAGTTTAATGCTGGACATGCGTTCATGCGCGTATTCCTTGACTCTTTTGTCTGATTTTCACAATTGAGGTAGCGTCTGAATCCCTGGACCATCCCGAGTTCATCGACTCCTATCCCGTCACTTTCTGCAATATTGGACCTCCGACATATTGGATTTAGTCCAAACTCTACGAAAAGTTTCAGCGGTTACAAATTTCATCCGATTTTCACAGAACTTGGCGGAGATGATCTTCTGCCCGAGCCGCAAAAACGATACTTGTCAGATTTTTCAATTTCATTTTTGTTTGCCTGTAACAGCCAATCAAATATGGTGATGAAGCCGCCAAACAGGAAGTGGACTAACATCTCCGTGACGCTTTGAGTTAACATAACAAAACTCGATACCATTAGTCAGGACACTGTCCCAATCACTCACAGCAATTTTTATGCATATACATTGAACACTCTAGCGCCACCACCAGTTCAATGCTGGACATGCGTTCATGCGCGTGATCCTTGACTCTTTTGTCTGATTTTCACAATTGAGGTAGCGTCTTAATCCTTGGAACATCCCAAGTTCATCGACCCCTATCCCGTCACTTTCCGCCATATTGGACCTCCGCCATGTTGGATTTAGTCCAAACTCTACGAAAAGTTTCAGCGGTTACAAATTTCTTCCGATTTTCTCAGAACTTGGCGGAGATGATCTTCAGACCGAGCCGCACAAACGATACTTGTCAGATTTTTTAATTTTAAGTTTATTTGCCCGTGACAGCAAATCACACATGGCGACGATGCCGCCTAACAGGAAGTGGGCTAACATCTCGGCTACGCTTTAATGTATGAAGTCCAAACTTGGTACAGGGACTTGGTATCTGATTGTGAGGACGCACTAGGAAATTGGCATCATTTGGCCTCTATAGGGGGCGCTGCAATACAGGAAGTGAGCTTGTATCTCAGCAATGCTTTGATGTACGAAGTCCAAACTTGGTATAGAGACTTGGTACCTGATTGTGGGGATGCACTAGGAAATTGGCGTCATTTGGCCTCTACAGGGGGCGCTGCAATACAGGAAGTGAGCTTGTATCTCAGCAACGCTTTGATGTATGAAGTCCAAACTTGGTACAGGGACTTGGTATCTGATTGTGAGGACACAGTAGGAAATTGGCATCATTTGGCCTCTATAGGGGGCGCTGTAATACAGGAAGTGGGCTCATATCTCAGCAACGCTTCGTTGTATGAAGTCCAAACTTGATACATGGACATATTAGCTGATTGTGAGGATATGCAAGGAAAGTGGTCTCATTTGGCCTCTAGGGGTGTTGCAATAAAGAAAGTGAGCTCACATCTCAGCAACACTTTGGTGTATGAAGTCCAAACTTGGTAGACGGATATGGGAGCTGATTGTAAGAACGCACAAGGACATTGGTGTAATTTGGCCTCTAGTTGTGCTTTAACAAAGTAAATTAGCTTATTTCTCAGCCGTTCTTTATCCAATTGCCATCAAACTTGCTGTGAGTGCTTGCTCATCCCATGGCAACGCCATTCCTGCTATAGCGCACTGCTTGGCCCCCGCATTGCTGCTTGCAGCTATATTTGGGGGCCAAGCAGCGAAGCTGCGAAGGCACCCATTGAGTTACTAGCTTTTCCTATTATTATTATTACACATCTGCCATTGGAGTCTATGGCAGCCCATAGAACGCCTGGCTAAAAAGTGCAGATTTTTTGGCAGAAAGTTTCGGGACACTCCACTGACCACTCACACTCATTTACGGACCTCTAAACCCAGCCGTCTAGCGCCACCAACAGGTCAAAGTTTGGCCGAAAGTTGATAAGCTGGGTTGAAAGGTATTTGCAAGTCATTATTATTATGAAATTTAGCACCCTGATTCAGGACCGTCCCATGATCACTCTCACCAATTTACAGAACTCTATGCCGAACACTCTAGCGCCACCAATGGGTCGAATCTGGACTCACATTCACGCATGTAACAATTGAACGGTGTGTTCGATTTTCACAAATCATGCACCGTTGGAATCCCTGGACTGACTTGAGTTGAATGACCCCTACTACGTCACTTTCGGCCATACTGGACCTCCGCCATATTGGATTTAGTCCAAACTCTACGAAAAGGTTCAGCGGTTACAAATTTCATCCGATTTTCACGAAACTTGTTGGAGATGATCTTCTGCCCGAGCCGCACAAACGATACTGGTCAGATTTTTCAATTTCATTTTTATTTGCCCGTGACAGCCAATCAAATATGGTGATGAAGCCGCCATACAGGAAGTGGACAAACATCTAGGTGACGCTTTGAGTTAACATAACAAGACTTGATACCATTAGTCAGGACACTGTCCCAATCCCTCACAGCAATTTTCATGCATATACATTGAACACTCTAGCGCCACCACCAGTTCAAAGCTGGACATGCGTTCATGTGCGTGATCCTTGACTCTTTTGTCTGATTTTCACAATTGAGGTAGCGTCTGAATCCTTGAACAATCTCGAGTTCATCGACCCCTATCCCGTCACTTTCCGCCATATTGGACCTCCGCCATATTGGATTTAGTCCAAACTCTACGAAAAGTTTCAGCGGTTACAAATTTCATCCGATTTTCACAGAACTTGGCGGGGATGATCTTCAGACCGAGCCGCACAAACGATACTTGTCAGATTTTTTATTTTCAAGTTTGTTTGCCTGTGACAGCCAATTACACATGGCGACGATGCCGCCTAACAGGAAATGGGCTAACATCTCGGCTACTCTTTAATGTATGAAGTCCAAACGTGGTACAGGGACTTGGTATCTGATTGTGAGGACGCCCTAGGAAATTGGCGTCATTTGGCCTCTATAGGGGGCGCTGCAATACAGGAAGTGAGCTTGTATCTCAGCAACGCTTTGATGTACGAAGTCCAAATTTGGTATAGAGACTTGGTATCTGATTGTGAGGACACAGTAGGAAATTGACATCATTTGGCCTCTATAGGGGGCGCTGCAATACAGGAAGTGAGCTTGTATCTCAGCAACGCTTTGATGTACGAAGTCCAAATTTGGTATAGAGACTTGGTATCTGATTGTGAGGACACAGTAGGAAATTGGCATCATTTGGCCTCTATAGGGGGCGCTGTAATACATGAAGTGGGCTCAAATCTCAGCAACGCTTCGTTGTATGAAGTCCAAACGTGATACATGGGCATATTATCTGATTGTGAGGACATGCAAGGAAAGTGGTCTCATTTGGCCTCTAGGGGTGTTGCAATAAAGAAAATGAGCTCACATCTCAGCAACACTTTGGTGTATGAAGTCCAAACTTGGTAGACGGACATGGGAGCTGATTGTAAGAACGCACAAGGACATTGGTGTAATTTGGCCTCTAGGGGCGCTGTAACAAAGTAAATGAGCTTATTTCTCAGCCGTTCTTTATCCAAACTTGCTGTGAGTGGTTGCTCATGCCATGGCAACGCCATTCCTGCTATAGCGCACTGCTTGGCCCCCGCATTGCTGCTTGCAGCTATATTTATTATTATTATTACACTTCTGCCATTGGAGTCTATGGCAGCCCATAGAACGCCTGGCTAAAAAGTTCAGATTTTTCCGTCGAAAGTTTCGGGACACTCCACTGACCACTCACACTCATTTACGGACCTCTAAACCCAGCCGTCTAGCGCCACCAACAGGTCAAAGTTTGGCTGAAAGTTGAAAAGCTGGGTTGAAAGGTATTTGCAAGTCATTATTATTATGAAATTTAGCGCCCTGATTCAGGACCGTCCCATGATCACTCTCACGAATTTACAAAGCTCTATGCCGAACACTCTAGCGCCACCAATAGGTCGAATCTGGACTCACATTTACGCATGTAACAATTGAACGGTGTGTTCGATTTTCACAAATTAAGCACCGTTGGAATCCCTGGACTGACTTGAGTTGATTGACCCCTATTACGTCACTTTTGGCCATACTGGACCTCCGCCATATTGGATTTAGTCCAAACTCTACGAAAAGTTTCAGCGGTTACAAATTTCCTCAGATTTTCACGAAACTTGTTGGAGATGATCTTCTGCCCGAGCCGCACAAACGATACTGGTCAGATTTTTCAATTTCATTTTTGTTTGCCCGTGACAGCCAATCAAATATGGTGACGAGGACGCCAAACAGGAAGTGGACAAACATCTAGGTGATGCTTTGAGTTAACATAACAAAACTCGAGACCATTAGTCGGGACACTGTCCCAATCACTCACACCAATTTTCATGCATATACATTGAACACAGTAGCGCCACCACCAGTTTAGTGCTGCACATGCGTTCATGCGCGTGATCCTTGACTCTTTTGTCTGATTTTCACAATTGAGGTAGCATCTGAATCCTTGGACCATCCCGAGTTCATCGACTCCTATCCCATCACTTTCCGCCATATTGGACCTCCGCCATATTGGAATTGGTCTAAACTCTACGAAAAGTTTCAGCGGTCCCAGATTTCATTTGATTTTCACAGAACTTGGCAGAGATGATCTTCAGACCGAGCCGCACAAACGATACTTGTCAGATTTTTTTATTTCATTTTTGTTTGCCCGTGACAGACAATCAAATATGGCGATGAAGCCACCAAACAGGAAGTGGGCTAACATCTCGGCTATGCTTTAATGTATGAAGTCCAAACTTGGTACAGGGACTTTGTATCTGATTGTGAGGACACGGTAAGAAATTGGCATCATTTGGCCTCTATAGGGGGCGCTGTAATACAGGAAGTGAGCTTGTATCTCAGCAACGCTTTGGTGTACAAAGTCCAAACTTAGTATAAGGACCTGTTACCTGATTATGATGATGCACTAGGAAATTGGAATCATTTGGCCTCCATAGGGGGCGCTGTAATACAGGAAGTGAGCTCGTATCTCAGCAACACTTTGGTGTATGAAGTCCAAACTTGGTACAGGGACATATTAGCTGATTGTGAGGACATGAAGGAAAGTGTTCTCATTTGGCCTCTAGGGGTGCTGTAATAATGAAAGTGAGCTCACATCTCAGCAACACTTTGGTGTATGAAGTCCAAACTTGGTAGAGGGACATGGTAGCTGATTGTGAGACCGCACAAAGACATTGGTGTAATTTGGCCTCTTGCTGTAAGTGCTTGCTGATGCCGTGGCAACGCCATTTCTGCTATAGCGCTCTGCTAGGCCCCCGCATTGCTGCTTGCAGCTATATTTATTATTATTCCGCCATTGAAGTCAATGGCAGCCCATAGAACCGTCTGGTGAAAAGTTGTGAAATTTGGCACACTGATTAGGGACAGTCCAATGATTAATGTCAGCAAGTTTCATGATGGCACCTCAAGCACTCTAGCGCCACCAACAGGCCAAAGTTGGACTTGCGTTCACGCACGTAACTTTTGACCCGTATGGCCGATTGTCAAAAATGAGGTATCGTTGGAATCCTTGGACCAAGCCGAGTTCAACGCACCCTATGACGTCATTTTCCGCCATGATGGATTTTCCGCCATTTTGGATTTAATCAAAAACACTAAAAGGTTTTCACAGGTCACAAATTTTGTCCAATCGACACCAAACCTGACACACATGCTCTTCAGACCAAGCCTCACAAAAGATACTCCTTTACGTCTTCGGAACTAAAACCGTTTGCCCGTAACAGCCAATCAAAATTTGCGGCGAAGCCGCCAAACAGGAAGTGAGCTCATATCTCAGCAACCCATTAATCTATCATAACCAAACTTTGTACATGGACTCAGGACCCAATCAGGGGGACGCTCAAGAAATCTGGTGACCTTTGACCTCTAGGGGGCGCTGTAATTTAGAAACATGCCTTTTGGCCTGTAGCTGCTGTTGTGCTTAGAATTAAAACGCACTAGTGGTGTCTGGTAATACTGTTGGAGGTCCTTAGGCCGACCCAAGCCAACTTGTGATGTCATCATAATTGATTCGGCCGCCATATTGGATTTAATCAAAAACACGTACAAGTTCTCGCAGGTCACAAATTTTAGCGGATCCTCACCAAAATTGCCAGAGACCATCTTCAGACAATAACCTATCAATATATTGCTTTCTGGAACAATTGACAAAAGCATTCGCCCGTAACAGCCAATCGAAATTGGTGGCGAAGCCGCCAAACAGGAAGTGACCTCATATCTCAGCAACCCTTGCATGTATCATAACCAAACTTACTACATGGATGTATGACGCTCAAAAACTTTGGTGACCTTTGACCTGTAGGGGGTGCTGCAATTAGCAATATTGCATTTTGATCTGTAGTTGCTGATGTGTTTTATCGATCTTTTATTTTTTGACGTGAAACTGATGGCAACATGTTCCATCCAGTTCATTCTAATGCGTGCGTGCAAGGGCGGGGCGGGGCGGGGCAGGGGTGATTAGGTGGAGGGGCTGGCTGGCGGAAGCAGCAGCAATACTCAGCCCTGTTTCAGCCCTACAAAGTCAGTTATGTTTTGATGTTACACTAGTTGAAAGCGTTGATCGCGGATATCTGCTGAGTTGAGTTTATCTTGTCGCCCTGTCTACTCCGGCCTATACTGCTTGGCCCCCTCATTGCTGCTTGCAGCTATATTTGGGGGCCAAGCAGCGAAGCTGCGCGGCAACCCTTAGTGATTCTACCTTTTCTTATTATTATTGGGGGCCAAGCAGCGAAGCTGCGCGGCAACCCATAGTGATTCTACGTATTCTTATTATTATTATTATTATTATAACGAAACGCTAATTTGCCATTAAACCATACAGTAAAAAGTTGGGATATTCGGCACATTGATTCGGTTCAGTCATATCTTTAATTTATCAAAGTTTCAAGTCTGCATTTTGAGTGCTCTAGCGCCACCAACATTTCAATTTTTTTATTACATCTATGCACATAACGTTTGAACGGTACACCACATTTTGAACATTAAGGTATATTTGGAATCCTTGGATGAGACCGAACTCAACGCAGATGTCAATTTATGAGGTAAACGTAATTGATCAGGCTGCCATATTGGATTTAATCAAAAACACCTAAAAGGCATCAAAGTTGGCAAAGTTTGTCCGATTTTCACGAAACTTGACGCAGATGATCTTCAGACCATGACTCATCAATGCATTGCTTTTAGGAGCCATATTCAAAACCCGTCGCCCGTCACGACCAATCAAGTTTGGCGGCGAAGCCGCCAAACAGGAAGTGAAGTGATCTCGGCAAGGCTTTCGCGTATCAACACCAAACTCAGTATAGGGTCTCAGGACCCAATTAGGAGGAGGCTCAATAAATTTGGTGACGTTTGACCTACAGGTGGCGCTATAATTACCAAAATTACGTTTTAGCCTGTAACGGGTCATGTGTTTGGAATTAAAGCATATTAGTGATATCTGTTAATACCTTGAGAGGTCCTTAGGCCGACACATGCCAACATGTGACGTCAACATAATTGATTCGACCGCCATATTGGATGTCATCAAAAACACTTAAAAGGCATCAAAGGTCACAAAGTTTCTCCGATTTTCACGAAACTTGACGCAGATGATCGTCAGACCATGACTCATAAACGTATTGCTTTTTGGAGACATATTCAAAACCGGTTGCCTGTGACGACCAATCAAGTTTGGCGGCGAAGCCGCCAAACAGGAAGTGAAGGGATCTCGGCAAGGCTTTTGCGTATCAACACCAAACTCAGTAGACGGTCTCAGGACCCAGTTAGGAGGAGGCTCAATACATTTGATGACTTTTGACCTATAGGTGGCGCTATAATAACATGAAGTGGGCTCATATTTCAGCAATGCTTTCACATATTAAAACCAAACTTAGTATATGGACTTGGGACCTCATCCTGAGGACAGACAATAATTTTAGCAACCTTTGACCACTAGGGGTGCTATAATTTGCAACATTTTCTCGTATCGACACCAAACTTGGTATATGGACTCATGACTACAACCTGAGGACGCACAATAAATTTGGTGACTTTTGACCACTAGGGGTGCTATAATTATCAACACTTTCTCGTATCGACACCAAACTTGGTATGTGGACTCGTGACTACAACCTGACTATGCACAATACATTTAGTGATGTTTGAGGTATGCATATGTGTGGGGGGTTATTGGGGTGTGTGGGAGAGGAAGTTTATCTGTGTATATGTGTGTGTGTGGGACGGGTGGTTAATTGGGTGTGTGTATAATGTAGCAACATTGGGTTGCCATGACAACTCCTGCTCAACTGCTTGGCCCCCACATTGCTGCTTGCAGCTATATTTATTATTATTATTATTACGCTTCCGTCATTGAAGTCAATGGCAGCCCATAGAACCGTCTGGTGAAAAGTTCTGAAATTTGGCACACCGATTAAGGACAGTCTCATGATTAATTTCACCAAGTTTCATACCGGCACCTTGAGCGCTCTAGCGCCACCAACAGGCCAAAGTTGGACGTGCGTTCACGCACGTAACTTTTGACCCGTTGATCGATCCGATTGTCAAAAATTAGGTATTGTTGGAATCCTTGGACCTAGCCGAGTTCAACGCACCCTGTGACGTCATTTTCCGCCATGATGGATTTTCCGCCATTTTGGATTTCATCAAAAACACTTAAAAGTCTTCACAGGTCACAAATTTTGTCCGATCAAAACCAAACCTGACACACATAATCTTCAGACAAAGCCTCACAAAAGTTATTCCTTTTTGTCTTCGGAACTAAACCCGTTCTCCCGTAACCGCCAATCAAAGTTTGCGGCGAAGCCGCCAAACAGGAAGTGAGCTCATATCTCAGCAACCCTTGCATGTATCAAAGCCAAACTTGGTGCATGGCCTCAGGACCCAATCAGGGAGACACTCAAGAAATCTGGTGACCTTTGACCTCTAGGGGGCGCTGTAATTAAGAAACATGCCTTTTGGCCTGTAGCTGAAGTTGTGCTTAGAATTAAAACGCACTAGTGGTGTCTGGTAATACTGTTGGAGGTCCTTAGGCTGACCCAAGCCAACTTGTGATGTCATCGTAAATGATTCGGCCGCCATATTGGATTTAATCAAAAATACATACAAGTGTTCGCAGGTCACAAATTTCAGCGGATCCTCACCAAAATTGGCACAAACCATCTTCAGACCATAACCTTTCAATATATTGCTCTCTGGAACAATTGACAAAAGCATTCGCCCGTAACAGCCAATCGAAATTGGTGGCGAAGCTGCCAAACAGGAAGTGAGTTTATATCTCAGCATCCCTGCCATGTATCATAACCAAACTTACTACATATATTTGTGACCCCATTAGGAGGACGCTCAAAAAATTCGGTGACCTTTGACCTGTAGGGGGTGCTGCAATTAGCAATATTGCATTTTGATCTGTAGTTGCTGATGTTTTAGCAATCTTTTATTTTTTGATGTGAAACTGATGACAACATGTTCCATCCAGTTAATTCTAATGCGTGCGTGCAAGGGCAGGGCAGGGCAGGGCAGGATGGGGTGGGACGGGCTGGGGTGATTAGGTGGGACGGGCTGGCTGGCGGAGGCGGTGGCAATACTCAGCCCTGTTTCAGCCCTGTTGATCCCGGGTGTCTGCTGAGTTCTATCTTGTCACCGTGGCTATTCCGGCCTATACTGCTTGGCCCCCTCATTGCTGCTTGCAGCTATATTTATTACACATCTTTCCTCTGCCATTGGAGTCTATGGCAGCCCATAGAACCGTCTGGTGAAAAGTTGTAAAATTTGGCACACTAATTAGGCAGTGCCCCATGATTAATTTCACCAAGTTTCAAGTCCGCACCCCCAGCGCTCTAGCGCCACCAACAGGCCAAAGTTGGACATGCATTTACGCACGTAACTTCTGACCCGTTGGCTCGATTTTGAAAAATGAGTTATCCTTGTAATCCTTGGACTAAGCCGAGTTCAACGCACCCTATGACGTCATTTTCCGCCATGATGGATTTTCCGCCATTTTGGATTTCATCAAAATCACTTAAAACGTATCAGAGGTCACAAATTTTGTCCGATCGACACCAAACTTCACAGATATCATCTACAGACCATGCCTCATCAATGCATTGCTTTTTGTCTTCGGAACTAAAACCGTTCGCGTGTAACAGCCAATCGAAATTTGCGGCGAAGCCGCCAAACAGGAAGTGAGCTCATATCTAAGCAACCCATTCATCTATCATAACCAAACTTAGTCCATGGACTCAGGACCCAATCAGGGGGACGCTCAAGAAATCTGGTGACCTTTGACCTCTAGGGGGCGCTGTAATTAAGAAACATGCCTTTTGGCCTGTAGCAGCAGTTGTGCTTAGAATTAAAACGCACTAGTGGTGTCTAGTAATTCTGTTGGAGGTCCTTAGGCAGACCCAAGCCAACTTGTGATGTCATCATAATTGATTCCGCCGCCATATTGGATTTAATCAAAAACACGTACAAGTTTTCGCAGGGCACAAATTTCAGCGGATCCTTACCAAAATTGGCAGAGACCATCTTCAGACCATGCCTTATCAGTGCATTGCATTCTGGACCAATTGACAGAAGCATTCGGCTGGAACAGCCAATCGAAATTTGCGGCGAAGCCGCCAAACAGGAAGTGAGCTCATATCTCAGCAACCCTTGCATGTATCAAAGCCAAACTTGGTGCATGCACTCAGGACCCAATCAGGGGGACGCTCAAGAAATCTGGTGACCTTTGACCTCTGGGGGGGGGGGGGGGCTGGCTGGCTGAGGCGGTGGCAATACTCAGCCCTGTTTCAGCCCTACAAAATCAGCTATGTTTTGATGTGACACTTGTTGAAAGTGTTTATCGCAGGTGTCTGCTGAGTTCTATCCTGTCGCCGTGGCTACTCCGGCCTATTCTGCTTGGCCCCCTCATTGCTGCTTGCAGCTATATTTTTATTTGTTGTAGCGTGACAAGGTGGCGTGAAAGGATAGACCTCTGCATTTCGGATCTTGTAGTTGTAGGTTCGAGCCTAGATAATGATAAATGAATAATGATGTTGGAATCTTGGATAGGCTCAGTCACTAAATATTCCTATGATTGTTTAGAACCTGTAGTCCTAGTTTTAACTACTGATTGGAGACCATATGCTTACTAGCCTAGGCTTAGGATAAATTTATATTATGTTCTATGCAAATTGGCATGGTTAGATTAGATTCAACTTTATTGAAATTGTGCAGAGCACAAATACAAATACAACCAAATACAGTTTGCATCTAACCAGAAGTGCCAAAAAGGCAGAAAAGTGCAATGTGATATATAAAGTATAGACAGGTGGTGCATAGACAGGACAATAAATATAGTGCAGTGTAGACAGTAGTATACAGTTGGTTTGCAGAAGGTGGTTTAGAGTAATATAAATGAAATATAAATATGTGCAGTATCTTATCAGTTACCTTACAGTAAGAGCAGAATAAATATGGATATGTAATATGAACAATGTTGAACATGTTGTTATGTAAGTGCTTTGGGTTTCACTCTGTTCTAAAAGCGCTATATAAATGAATACTTTACTTTATGATTGCCCTTCATTTCACTGGAAGTTTTTCATGCCTTTATGCAGCATTTTTCCAATGTTGCCCTTGTTATGTGTTTTCACTGTGACACTGAAAATTGAATACTGTTACCACACACAAGTATTTCATGATATTTTAAATGCACAGATACAGTTTTTTTACCATTACTTTTCATCCATTGTAGTTATGAAGTTGTGTGTTGAATCACAACCACAAAATGACAGTTCACATAGCACAAATGTTTCAATGCTCAAATGGTTGAAGGATCTGCGCCAGCTGTACCAACACACACACACACACACACACACACACACACACACACACATACACACTCACACACACACACACACACACACACAGTGTTACTGTAGGTGCTGCTGAGACAGTAGCAAAGTATATACTGTTCAAATGCATGTCTATATTCCCTGAGTGCACTGACATTTCAAGACCTACTTTATTCCATCAACCCCCTATGATAATACAAGCATGTCAACTGCTCCATCTAGGAGCCCAAAAGCGAGGCAGAGGCACGGTACAACAACGCCCATAGCCGGACCCGCGTTGTTGTGGAGAGGGCCCTGGGCATGTGGAAAGGTGTGTGAGCAAATCCGCTGGTGGCCTGAAGCTCCATCCTGCAAAGGCGTGCAGTGTAGTTTTGGTGGCGGCGCTTCTGCAACATGGCCCTTCAGGATCACATCCCACTGCCGGCTGATGAGGAGCTGTTAGTGGAGGAGGTGGAAGAGGTCATTCCAGTGGCTGCTGCACACCTTCCTGCTGGCCTGGAAGCACACTGGGAATTAGTTGCACATATGTTTGGCCCCTAAACACCCAAACCCCACAATTCCCTGCCACATTACCTGTTTTTTCCCCTTTTGTTTATGTTTTTTACATTTATTTTAGTTTGGTGGGGGTGAGGGGGTAAATGTACTTAACTTTCCCACCATCACTTTCTCCCCATGATCCCTCCCACACACACACACACACACACACACACACACACACACACACACACACACACATGTTCCCTATGAGCCATGACATCAAAATACATACACAGATTGAAAGGTCACAAAGCAAAGGCAACTTACCATTTTTCCGCCTCCCATGACAGGCCTACCCATACCTGGGCCATGAAGGACAAGTTAAATCAGTGAAAATCATGTCACATTTTGACACTGACCACAGCACTCTGCATGCTCACTTAAGTCCCAGAGGTCTTAAAGTTCTCCAAGCGAGAGGCTACTCAACAGCAGCATTCTCCAATGTCATTGTACCAACATAATTCAGCTATGTGTTCAAATATCAAGATCATATAATAACTGAGAGTAGTCTAACTTATACACCCGCTAAACATAGCTTGTGATCAGACAAGATACAACACAAGATACAACACAAACCCCACTCCACAGGCATAGGCTACTCACCTAGTCACTGAAAACAGCTGTTGTAAAGCCACTTCTCAAGAAGAATAACCTGGATGCCTCCATTCTAAACAATTACAGGCCCATATCCAATCTACCTTTTATTGGCAAAATTATTGAAAAAGTAGTCTTTAATCAATTAACCACCTTCCTAACATCAAATGGGTATTTTGATTACTTTCAGTCTGGTGTTCGGGCAAATCACAGCACTGAAACAGCTCTCATTAAAGTTTCCAATGACATACGCCTAAACACAGATTCAGGTAAAACATCAGTCCTAGTGCTACTGGACCTTAGTGCAGCATTTGACACTGTTGATCACAATATTTTACTGGGTTGGATTTACAGGCATAGTTATCAGCTGGCTAAAATCATATCTACATGAAAGGAGCTTCTTTGTTGCCATCGGAAACTGTACCTCAACACCAACGTCCTTGACCTGTGGTGTTCCCCAGGGGTCAATCTTGGGGCCACTATTATTCAACCTCTATATGCTCCCACTTGGACAAATCATTCAAAATAATTTGATTTCATATCATAGCTATGCAGATGACACACAAATTTACTTAGCTCTATCACCAAACGACTATGGTCCTCTTGAATCTATGTGTCAGTGTATAGAACAAATCAACACCTGGATGTCTCAAAATTTTCTTCAGCTGAACAAAGAAAAAACTGAAGTAATTATATTTGGTAAAAATGAGGAAAGACTTAGGGTTGCCACTCTCCTTGGCACAAAAGGGTTGAAGGCAAAGGATACTGTTAAAAATCTTGGTGTATTAATTGACAGTGATCTAAATTTCAACAGCCACATGAAAGCGATAACTAAATCAGCTTTTTACCACCTCAAAAATATTGCCAAACTCAGAGGGCTGATGTCAAAATATGACTTAGAAAAACTCATTCATGCATTTATCTCCAGCAGGGTTGATTACTGCAATGGACTGTTCACAGGCCTTCCTAAAAAGACTATTAAACAGCTTCAGGTGATACAAAATGCAGCAGCTAGGATTCTAACAAAAACTAAAAGAACTGACCACATTACTCCAATTCTTAAGTCCTTGCACTGGCTTCCAGTAAGTCACAGAACTGACTTTAAAGCACTATTGCTTGTTTATAAATCAGTAAATGGAGCAGGACCTAAATACTTGTCAGACATGCTTCAGCAGTACACACCTTCTCGTCCTCTCAGGTCCCAGGTGAAAAACCTACTAGTAAAACCTACAGTTAGAACTAAACATGGTGAAGCAGCTTTTAGCTGCTATGCGGCTCAGCTGTGGAACCAACTTTCGGATGACATCAAAAAGGCCCCAACTGTAGCCAGTTTTAAATCTAGACTTAAGACCAAACTGTTCTCAAATGCTTTCTGCTAACTGTGCCGAGTTACAAATTCTGAATCTGCCTTGATAATTATTCTACTTTGTCTTTTATTACTTTTTTTTTACTACTACTGTTTTGCTTAGTAATTATTCTTTATTTTTAAATGATTTTACCTTGTTTTATGTTTTCTTTTTATTATGATATTTACCTTTTAACTATTCTTTGACTATATTGCCCTTCTATGCTTTTATTTGTTTTTATTGTTTGGTTTTGTTTATGTAAAGCACATTGAATGACCTCTGTGTATGAAATGCGCTATATAAATAAACTTGACTTGACTTGACTCACACCCATCGACTCAGTCTTGAACCCCTGACCTCTCTCATGTAAAGCACACACGCTACAGTCTCTGCCACAGCACAGTCACTTCACCACATCATAATGGGCTGTAGAGTCCATATACCTAGCTATGTGTATGATTAGCAGATGCTTCATCCAAACACACTTAACATACAACTACAATGTAACATTATCCTTTTATAACAATTACAATGCTAGCCTCACATAACAATACCGTTGGCATTCAAAAGCTTTATCACCAGATAACTTAACGGGTGTTCGAAAGAATCTGTGCTGACACATTAGCATTAGGCTACATGTAAATTCACGAATAATAACAACACAGATGATTGCGGTCATCATAGCACTTCACCACAGGCCGCTCTGTTCTAGGCTAACTCCACAACACTTCACTTTCCACTGTACCACATAACGTTGTCCAGTAATGTGCAATTGTAGCTTCCAGCAATGCTATGGTATGGTATCCCACAGCAATGTTATGGGATCGTTTAATGGCTACCTCTCATCCATCTGTCCTCTGCGTGTTCCGTCATCAGGGTTGGTTACGTCGTCTACTATGGTTCTTACTACTTACTACAGGTCGAGAGGTGTAGTTGTAACTACACAACTTTACGATAGTGGTTGCGAACGTTAGTTGCTACTATGGTTTTGGGAAACACTGACGCAGTGTCACGATGCATCGTACTATGTAAGTTCCACCACTATAGTTCACACTATCGTTTTGGGGAACAGTTGTGTCGTACTTACATAGTTGCAACCATGTTAGTTGCTACCGTAGTTAGCAACGATGCTTTTGGGAAACGCACTCCTGGGCTGTAGACCCAAAGGGACATTTTTGGATTATTGACGAGTCAGACCAAAGGGGCTTCGGAGCAACGTGCAGTCCCCCCTGCAGCGTGCCAGCGAACGGAAAAATGAACAAAACAAACCAATTAAATATAAACTTAAAAAGGCATGTAGTTGTAGCGCGTTTCTTTTGTGAGAGGTGCAGCTCGTGTGTGTTGCTGTCCTCAATTTAGTGCTGAAGCGGACAATGCGAAGTTACCTAGAATGTTAACTTTGAACTCGTTATATTCAGTAAAGAAGCACTACACAAGTAAAACCATTGTAGGCCTATGTTATAAAAAAATTTCTTCATCTATTCTTTTACTCCGCTATACTCAACTTGGAAGTTAGGAAAATCGCCCTTCTGGCTTGTGTCAATATTGCACCGTGCGCATATGTGTAGGTCTACCTGGTATGCTACGGCAAGCAACATTGATAGAAAAATACACTTTGCTACCGTTTGTGCACGAAATGTGCACTCGCAAGCATATCCCATGCAATTTCCGTGGCCAGATACAAGGCGGGGAACGTTCCCCGGTCCCATACAAATAGCGGGGAACATAGGACCCGGGGAACATAGGTATGCTCCCAGTCTGCTTAGCATCATCAGTTTAATAAACAGGTGGCCAAATAAACAATATGGCACAAAACGGATCAGTGTTGACTGCTGCTTTCAGTATTTACTTGTATGCATGGATTTCGCCCGTGCTGGTAATTACTTAAAGTTGTGTTAAGTCCTTCAGTTGACAGTTTAGAAAGCTAATGCTAGTTAGTAGCCTAGCTAGCTCTCCATAGCAGAGGTGGTTGCATGACACGCGTATGGTATTCCTCCTGAGTTAATTTGAGCTAGCGGCATGCAACAGGAAGATGTTTACATGTCAGATATGTGGGCATTAGTCCACTGCGTCTATTTATGTGAGCCATACCTCAATTCATGACAATATACCCAATATAGACCTTCCATGCTGTGTTCCAGATTGTCAAATGAAATTTAAGACATATGCAGGTCTTGCATTTCCCCTGGGGATCAATAAAGTATCTCTATCTATCTATTTATCTATCTAGTTCTTAAGACGCACATATATAGAAACTGTGGTGATTTTATCTAGACATAATAATAATACTTGTGTGTGTGTGTGTGCTGGTTTATTGGAAAACATTCCATTTACTATAAAGGTGTTGTTTGTGCAACTGTTATGCAACATTTACTGGAAGTCATGAGACTGAGCTGTCAAAGGCTAAGAGTGAAAGTAAAAACAGGGCCTGGGAGAGAAAGGTGCTTACCAGAAGGGCATAAATAGAAGGGGCTAGCAGAAGAGGAGATGCAGGGACCTTCCAGAGAGGGGAAGTGAAACCAAAGTTGAAGTGACACATAGAACCAAATCAAAACATACCCTGCCTGGCAACAGATTACACATAGAACTTGATCACATGTATTCTGCCTAGCAACACACATTTTTTAATGTTTGTATGAGAAGGAGTTTCCACCAATATCTCAAGTCCCAAAACGTTCTGATTGGCTAGAAGGGGCCTGGTGACGCTCCTGATGATAGGAACGCCTCTCAGGCCCCTGAGAGCATAAAAGAGAGAGCTCAGGCACATTCAGATCAGATCTCATCGGGGTAGCAGCTGCAACTCATCACTCTCTTGCCTGACGGTTCAGTCCTGACATTGTTTGGATTGTATCATCACTGCAATACGGTGAATAAAGGATCAACAGTCTTCAGCATTTCTCGTCTTGGTGTTCTCCTTCGGGTCTTTGATATCAGAGTGCTAGTTGGATTGGAGGTTTCGGGAAGTGGATAATTTCCACGACAGATCTGGAGGTTCCTACCGAGATTTGAAAGGATTCAACAGGGGAAGCAGTTCCGTCCCGGGTGAAGCAGACTTCTCCAGTGCAGCTCTCAGGGCCCAAAATAAGGTAAGCGTTTTGCTTATTATTAGGAGAGCTGTACTGTGGGAGTCGGTGGGTAGGCCGGGAAGGGGTGTTTTACCAGAATCCTCAAAAGAATAGTGGAGACACAAGACAGAGATTGGGTTGTACTGTTGATCTTAAAAGCGTTTTGTGATTGTGAAAACCGGTTAAAAATAGTTTTCAAGGAGAAAACTGAGTTAAATGGCCATGTAATGATTTCCAAGGAGGAAATCTAGTTTTCAAGGAGAAAACTGAAATAGTGTTTTAATTTCCAAGGAGGAAATCTAGTTTTCAAGGAGAAAACTAAAATAGTATTTTGTGTAAAGGGAGCACGGGCTGCCCTAAAATATATGTGTGTCTCAGAAAAAAGAACGGGTTAATAGGTAAACTGCAATATTAGCTGTGAGTTAAAATATGTAAAAAACCGTCCTGAACAAAAGGGTGATGAACAAAACATATTTTATCATAATTTGTTGTTGTTTCTGTAAAAGCTGAGTGTGCGCCGTTGTGTTTTGTTTTGTGGCCTGGGCATGGGCCCACAATAGATGCAAGACAAGTACACATACACATTTGAGGTAGAGGAGCTCGGCGAGGGAAGGAGGATCGTCACACTGACAGACGGACGTCAGACTCACATAATCGAAGCCGCCGCGGGCATTTTCATAAGAAGGTTGCACAACAACCATAGTCTGAACATAAGAAGATTGTTGCAGCTATTGGAGGTTTTTGCAGATGCCCCCCCCGAGCCCCGTGCTAGAGCAACGGTGCCCAAGCTTAGGATTGTGAGAGACCATAGGCCAGAGACCCTAGGAGAAATCCTTTACCGCCTTGAAGTTTCTGACGATTCAGGTGAGGGAGAGCCCGACACAGACTCCTCAGAGGAGTTCACTCCAAACAGTAGTGTGGGGGAGATAGAGGCAGACGTTGGACAGGGGGAAGCCAGTGCCCCACCAGAGACAGGCTACAGCAGCTTAGGGTCAGAAGAAGAGGGGCGCCAGGAGCCAGATCAGGGGGGTCCAGTGAGAGCTCCAACTCCCTATCCAGGTAACACCGTATCCCACCAGTTGATCCACAGCCCATTCCGTATAGTCAATAGCCCAGCCACTCCCCGATATAACCCACCACCCTCTGTAAGCTACAGCCCAACCAATCCCCAGTATAGCCCAAGCCAAAGCCCCACTGTGTCTCAGCCTGAGCAGGAGCCAGAGCAAGAGAGAGAGCAGGGAGAGGTTCACGGCCCGGCTGAGCCCCAGTCAGTGCAGGATATAGAGCGGGAGGTGAGGGAGATAGTTGGCCGAGACAGAGGTAGGCTGGCCAGTTTCATGAGAGGGTCTTTGTCAGTGTCAGTATTCTGGAACAAGGAAGGAAATAGCAGGGACAAGTATTCGGTTCACATTGATCAGTTTGACAAATACGGAGGAACCCACTCCAGGCTAGGCACCCGCGTAGCGCCATTGGCCCTGCAGACAGTGATAGAGCAGGTAGGAAAGTTTGTGGGGGTAAACACAAGGCCAGTGGTTGACCAGCTCTTTGCCCCACCTGAGGGCAGAAAGCGCAAGTTTGAGAGAGATTCTCCAGCTACAAGGAGGAGAAGGACAAATAACTAGGGAAGAGTAAGAAGGGGGAGGTACTGCTGCAAGACCTCTATAACGACTGCTTAGCTGAATAAAATTCCATAATAACTGCTTAACAAAAACTTGTAATCTGCTGATTTTGCTTAAAAGTGAAAGGTTTTGTACTTGCTTCAATAAATAAAAGAGGAAAATAAAGCCAATAAATGTACTTTGTGAAAAACAAAATAAAAGGTTAAAAGGTAATTTTGAGTGAAGAAATATTATTGAAAAGAAAGGTAAGGACTCAAAGTCCCCGCGGATAAAACAACGGTGGTAAAATAAAGAGGATAGTTATAATAATAGATAAAAGTAAGGATTTAGAGAGAATAGGCAGAGTGACGCCCACAAATAGCGAATGAACTTAGAAAGTAAGTGGCATATCACTTTCATTCGACAGCGGGACAATAAGTGGTGCATATTCACAAGAAACCGAGAGGGCCTTGTGAGCGGTGCATATCGGTGCCATAGTTACACAGAGCTACTAGAGAAAGTAGAACATCTGATAGGGAAAGCTTACCCATTAGAATTAGGAACGCCTATGGACACAAGGAGTGACGATAGCGATACATCAGATTAGCAAAGCTCAGAAACTCAGTAGCTAGGTCCAGGAAAGACTTTGAGAGTATATGGAACATCAGCAACAAAACGTAATCTGGACCATAGATATCACTGAGTACGGCGAACACGATTGGAAAATAAGCATCCGAGACCGAGAGGATCAAGAGCAAGTGGGGTACGTAGGGCGGTTCCCCTTTGGGTGCAGATTCCCTTTCAGGTGCAGATACCGGGACGAAATAGACGAGAAGGCAGCACTTCCCCTGGTGTATGAGCTGACCCCTTTTACCCTGCCGCAGGAAGAACCGGAGGGAGCACAGCCCCAAGCAGCCGGGAGTGAGGAAGGGGCCACATCTGGCGGCTCGGAAATAAAAGAGACGTGGACAATAAGGGTCGCCGAAAGCGGGAACAGGGGGTGGAGCGTGAGCGCCATAAACAATAGAGGGGAGGTACTCGAGGGAGGAAGAGCTGAACTAAATACGGTCCTTGAAGATTGGGGAGAAGTAAGGGACACTATACTATATACGGTAAGCGACCTTCGACTGGACTGGGAGGAAAAGGACCAGAACAGGTGTCAGAGGGAGAGAGAGAGGCAAGACAGAGAGGACTCCCTCAAGTTCAGCCGAAGGGAAGAAGAAGACAGGGAGTTTGAAGGAGACTACTTCAAGTCTATATGGGGCAATAAGGTCTACCATTTCACCAAAGACGCTGACATCTAAAAGGAAAGTGACACATCAGACTAACAGAGACTCAAGAGCTCCGTGGACAAGGACAGAAAGGATTCTAAGAGGTGTATGGAACAGGGACAGCAGAACGTGCTCTGGGCCATAGATATCGTTGAATACGACGAACACGATTGGGAGATAAGCGTCAGAGACGGAAAAGGCCAAGAATACGTAGGATACGTGGGTAAAGTCCCCTTTGAGTGCAAACTCCCGTATAGGTGCAAGTATCGAGACGACATAGACCTAAAAGCAACACTTTCTCTGTTGGGGGAATTAACCCCTAATAGCCTGCCAGTGAGGAAGCAGGAGGAGCCACAGCCCCAAGCAGCCGGAAGTGAAGGAGGAGCTACATCGGGTGACCTGAAAATAAAAGAAAAGTGGATAATAAGAATCTCCGAGCACGGGAGTAACGGGTGGAGCGTAAGCGCAGTGAACGATAAAGGGAAGGCATTTGAAGAAAGAAGAGGCAAACTAAATACTGTCTTCAAGAAGTGGGACGACGTGCGGAATTCTATACTATACTTAGTGAGCGACCTACGGCTGGACTGGGAAGAAAAAGACCAAAACAGGTACAAGAGGGAGAGGGAAAGGCGATACAAGAAGGACTATCTTATGTTCTGCACTGACCGTGAGGACATAGCAGAACAGGAAAGGAGAGACTACGGTTTGGACCTCTAAGAAGGATGGCGACTAGAGTAATGACACCCCTGGAGGAAGTAGTAAAGGAAAATGCCATTGCTGAGAAGGATGTAAAGAGCATCAACCATAAATGGTTCCTGAGATACAAAGGAGACCACACAGCATGGCCAAAGGAAGGATCACTCAACCCGACAATAATTGCGCAGATGAGGGAGAAAATTATGAACTACAAAGGCTATGACAAGAGCACACGGAGGCAGGAAAAGAGAGAGAAGGAGTTGAACACTCTGGAGGCCTTCACAAAAATATCGGAAAGGAAGAGGAGGCAGAGGGCTGACCAGAGTGACACACCGCCCGACACTCCGCCCACAACGCCCATCACAGAAAAGTGCCCCCAACTACAGCCCACGAGAAGGGAACTGGATGCTTTGACTCAAACATCAGAACCAGGGGCTCCACCCATGGAGGAGCCACGTCCTCCCCCATACAGGGAAAAGGACAAATTATACCCGGATGTGCCACGAGAGGAAGATAACGCGCGGGAGATATTCCGACGCCTGGAGGAAAGAAACCCGCGGGCCCTGGCGATACAAGCACCAGTGTATGGATCACAGGCCCCAACGGTGCACCTGGCAGTGCAGGCCCCGCTAGTAGTGAAAGGAATCACACTGGAAGGATCCTGCGCGGAGGTACTGAAGGAAATAAAGAGGATAAGGAGAGAGCAGGCTCACCCCCAGTCAAGGCCATCAACACCCCAGCCGGCGTCTGCACGACCATCCCCACCATCATCCCCCACCGGGACAACAATCCCAGAATACCTCCTGGAGGGCACAATGCCAGATGGAAGGAAGGAATGGACAGGAGGAGAAGAGGCTACGGAGGAGCAGGTGGTAAGTGACTTCCACGCAAGCACAAAAGGACATTGGGAGACAAATGGATCTCCGGTAACCAGCCCCCAAAGGCCCTACTGGGAGAGCCAGAAGACGGGTGCGGGTGACCCGGAAACTGGAAGAAGCGAACCCCCACGCCTCCCAGGCCAAAGGGAGGAGCAGGCCCCTGAGGGGGGAGAGAAGGAACAGAGACAGTGGTATGTAAAGCTGTGGGACCACCTGGAGGCAGTCATGAAAAAATGGGTGAACGCCACAGGGGACGAGGAGAAAGAGGCCCAAGATAGAGAGGCCCTGAAAACCCTGGCCTGGGTAAGGTCACAGGTGGACAGGGAACCTGTGATGGCGGGGTGCAGAGAGCTATGGCGGGAGCTCGAGAAATACATCCAGGCATGCTGGAAGGAAGTGGAAGAGGCCGTTAGACAAGCGGAGGAGAGATACCAAAACAAGAGAAGAAAAGAACAAGGGATTGAAGAATGGTATGAGAAAAAAATGATGAGAATGGAAGAAGGTCTGAAAAGGTTGAAAGCTGCCAGGAAAGTCGGATCAGAAGAGGGAAAGCTGGCCGAGGAGATTATGGAGAAGATAACAGAGGTGGAGGAGTGGGGAGACAAGGGGGCAGGCCCAGGGAGCACACCAGAGCACGTCAAATATAAAAAAGCCTGCAAGGACTGCGGCGAGAGCCTAAGGAGGGAGATGACAGAAGTCCTGAAAAGAATGGATGCCATGATAACGCAAGAAGAAGGAGAAAGAAAGCTCAGAGAGGAAGAGATGAAAAAGAGCGAGGAACTGAGAAGAAACCGTCAAGGACTCGGACGGGAGTCCTCCGAAAAAAAGGGGGCCCGCCGACTAACCTTCAAACTATCCTGCAGTCCAACCACGATAGCGGAAGATGAAGGGGAAGACACGGACGGGGCAGACAGCCAGGCTGGCTCGGGAGAAGACTATGAGTCAGCAGGAGAGGAGGAGGAAGGACTAGGTGTCGTAGAACAGTTCCTCACAGAACAGGTTCAAAGAGAACTGCCACAGGCCCCGAAAGAAGCGGACCCCGCAGTGTGTCTCGGCTGCGGAAGAGCGTTCAGAGGAGTACAGGGTGTGAGGGCCCACCAGCGACAAACAGGCATGTAAAGGACGGGCCGGAATGCTCCCAATGATGATCCCACCCAGTGTGCTCGCCACAGGGCTGTTCGGAATCAGTAGGGTAAAAAAAGGAGTGGAGAAAGGCCTGGACGAGATCAGAAAGGGGGTGCGGAAGGGACTCAACGAGATTCAAGGAGGAGTAAAAAAAGGCCTGAAAGAAAACAAAAAGGAGCTGGAAAAATTGGAAAAGGAGGGAAAAAAGGAGAGAGAGAGAGCCAGAAGAGAAAAGGAAAGGAAGGAAGCCATCCCAGAAGAATCGGATGAAGAAGAGACAGTGGTAATGGCACCATTGATAACAAAGAATCAAACGGCCCACTACCAGCCGTGGACCCACTCAGATGTGAATGGCCTCATTTCACGACTCCCTGTCCTGCATGAGGGTGCGGGCCGATGGATAAGTCGGCTAGAATCAGAAACTCAAGGCCGAAATCTGGCCGTGGGAGACATAAAGTATCTACTCGGCCTGATATTGGGAAAGGCAGACACAGAGGCTGTACTGGAGAGAGAGAACCTAGGGCGGTTGATGAATGCCAACAGGGATGCCCTGTGTTTCGACAGTGTCCGAAATTATGTATGGAAAGCCTTGAGGGCAGCATACCCCAACCAGTACAGCCCCTCAGCCGTCTGGATAGAGAAGCTCAAAGATAGTGATAATCCCGCAGCCTTCGTGGAAAAGGCAGCACAGGAATGGACGATAAGGATGGAACAAAGGCCAGAAGACTCAGGACCCCTCACCATGCAATTCAGGAGAGCGGTCATGGACGCCCTGCCAAAGGAAGTGAGAACACAGTTGGAAAATGACTGGCGCGTGGCAGCCATGCCCAAAGAGGAATTCAGGCTGGCAGTAGTGCACCATGTAACTCTGTACAGACAAGGGAAAGACAGGGAGGAGCAACAAGAAAAGGAGACCATAAGGAAGCTGACCCATGTGCAGCTCCAGGAAGCAAAGGGGGCAAAGAAGGCAGCCACCCAAGCTCCAGTGATGCCCACTACAGCCCCCGTCCCACAGCCACAACAGCCAGTGGCACAACAACCAGTGGTACAACAACCCATGATGCAGCAGCCAGTAATGATGCAACCACAGCCTGTGCAGCCCATGATGCAGACCTGGCAGCAAGCGCCATATGGACCCCCACAACAACAGCAACAGGGACAACAATGGTACCAGCCAAGAGGCAGAGGAGGATCCCGCCAGGGAAGAGGAGGACAAGGCAGAGGAGGCTATGGAAGAGGACAATACCAAGGCCAGCAAAACCAAGGGAACAACATTGAATGTTGGATATGCGGAGGAATAGGCCACATCTCCAGGAACTGCCCAACAAAAGCCAGAGGCCAGAACAACCAAGGAGGACAGGCAAACCAAGGACAAATGCAAGGGGGAAATTATGCTCCCCAACAAGGGAGAGCTCCACAGCAAATGCAGGCACCCTCTGGTCCAGTCTCCCCTTACGGGGGAAGCTGGAATTGACGAGGCCCAGAAAACCCAGGGGAGGGTCAGTTCCCCGCCCTGACAAGGGGAGCTGACGCAGAACCAATGCTGCAGGTTCTAATCGAGGGCATGGAGGTAGAATGTTTAGTGGATACAGGGGCAACGTATACTTGTCTTCACCCAAAAGATGCCCAACACCTCCCCAGGTCTTCAGGAAAGTTTATGAAGACAGTGGGTTTTTCGGGGAAAACGCAGCTAATTCCAATGACAGCCCCAGTATCAATCCAAATAGAAGACAAGGAAATCAGGATACCAGTCTTAATAGCAGAACACACGCCCGTCAACCTATTGGGACGAGATGCGCTGTGCAACCTAAGACTCCAAATTGAGTGTTCCCCAACAGGAGTACAGATAACAGGACTGGCAACACAAATGGCCCTAAGAATAAGTGCCCCATCTCAAACTGAAACTCACCAGGTCTACTGGATTGGACGATTGGAACCAAACATAGAGCGAGTGGTCTACAACGAGCATGCCTTTCAAATAAACAGCCTTCATGCTCAGTTGAGGACGCCGAGATGCCCTTTTCACTGCATGATAAAATTCGACCAAACGCCAAACAAAGAGAGAGAGGAAAAATGGAATAGGGAAGTGGGTAAGTGGGGACGTATCCCACTTGACATACGCGCACTAGTGGTGGCCAAAGAAGGAGTAGCCGCTGAGGTGAAATTTGTGGAAGGATGGGATCTAGGCGTAATCTTCAACATGCCCGGAACCATGCCACACATCACCCTGAGAGTGGCCAGAGGTCACAGAGCAAGAGAAATGGGCCTAGTAATGCTCGAGGCCAAGTGCATCAAATGGAAAGATACAGGGAATGACCGACTACAAACGGCCATAAGCTGTGAAGGAGAACCAATGTTCAGGATAAAGTTGGACAGACCAGTCACCGTGTGGGGAGTCCCACAAGTGATCGAGATCATGGACACAGAACCGCAGGAGAAAGAGGAGATACCCTATGCTAAAGGGTGTCCATATGGGAATCAGTTCTGTCTCTACCGCCTATTCCCAGGAGCGGGGCGCCGCTGCTGGGACAAAACGAGACATGTGCCATTCAGCAAAGAAGATGCGGAGTGGAGTACATACATGCGACACCTGTCATGGTGCCCCAAGAAAAGGACAGCACAACCAGCAATACAGTCCCAGGAAGGCCATCAGGGCGGACAAATGGCCTCGGAGGAGGTTCATGACATACCCTACGTTAAGGGATGCCCCTATGGCAACCCATACTGCATGTATGGCCTACTGGGAGGAGCAGGATATCGATGCTGGGATAAGGAGAACCATGTGCCCATCAACAAATCTGACCCAGAATGGGAGGAATACAAGAAGTACTACATAGACAATGAGACGGATAAAAAGACAGGGAGGCCGGGACCGACCCCCTGGAAAATGATGATGCTACAAGAAGCGACAGAGACAGGCACCGAACGAACAGAGAGAATATTGAGAAAAGTGCCGCCTGTGGTATGGTCGCAGGGAGATGGTGACATAGGATTGGTCAAGTCAGCGAGCCCTGTGGAGTTCAGACTGAAACCAGGAGCGACGCTGCCTTTCCAACCACAGTACCCCATTTCAGCAGAAGCAGCTGAAGGAATAAGAGGAACAATTGAAGATCTCCTGGGAGCAGGAGTCTTAGAGGAAGTCCCAAGTGCGAGGTGCAACACACCCATATTTCCTGTGCTAAAGGCAGACGGAGTGCGATGGAGAATGGTCCAGGACCTCAGACCTGTTAATGAACGCATTGAGGACTATCCAGCGGACGTCCCACATGCTAACGTACTGATGACCAACATCCCGGCGAGTGCAACAACGTTCTCCGCCATTGATCTGGTTCAAGCATTTTTTACGATACGAGTGGCCCCCGCAAGTAGGGAGTTCTTTGCATTCAAATATCAAGGCAAGACGTTCCAGTACACAAGGCTCCCACAAGGGTTCAAGCACTCACCGCACATTTTCAACCAGGCGCTCAAGGAGGACTTAAAACACATCGTGTGCCGGAGCACGATCCTGCAGTATGTTGACGATGTCTTGGTATGCTCCCCGGACCAGGAAACGTGTGAGAAGGATACAGTCCATGTGCTGACCGTTCTGGCCGAAGGGGGGTACAAAGCATCGAGGAAGAAGCTACAATTTGCACAGCCCCAGGTGATCTACTTAGGTCGCCGAATTTCGCATGGGCACAAGGGCATCGCCCCAGAACACATTGAAGCAATTACCAAAGCACCGAAGCCAAACACAGTGAAGCAAATGATGTCGTTCATTGGACTCATAGGTTTCAGCAGCGACTGGGTGGAGTGCTATGAACAAAAGATAGCCCCACTACGAGCCATGATCGTGCAAGCAGGAACCAGCCACCTGAGGAACCGTCTCACATGGACAATGGATGGAAATGAAGCGTTTGAACGCATCAAAGGAGAACTACAGCAAGCACCTGCACTTGCACTGCCGGATTACGGAAGACCCTTCTATCTGTACGTGTCGGTCAGGAAGGAAGCAGGAAAAGACGCGTACATGACCGCGATCGTGGCACAGACACAGTGTCATGGACGCGGCAAACAGGCAATCGCCTACTACAGCTCAAAGCTGGACGCGGTGGCCCAAGGCTACCCACCATGCTTCCAGGGTCTTGAAGCAGTATATTCGGCATACGTCAAAGCTTCCAACATTACCATGGGATGGCCAGTGGTGATACACACCAGCCACGCAATAGCGCAGTTAGTGGAACAAGGGAAGTTCTGCGTGACGCCTCAGAGGCAGTTGAGGTACTACAATCTGTCACTCTGCCCAGATGTCACTATAAAGGCATGCGACACGGCAGGAAACCCGGCGGATCTCATCCCGCTTGACTATGAGGGCGAGCCACATGACTGTGTGGCGGACTCAATCGCCTTCTCCAAGCTGAGGGAAGACCTGCAGAGTGAGCCGTTAGGACAAGGGATCACCTACTTTGTGGATGGTTCTAGCCATAACTATGACAACAAGACGCATGCAGGGTTTAGCGTAGTACAGATGAAAGGTCCAGAAACCTTTGTGACAGTTATGAGCGAACCGTGCACACAACCATGTTCAGCGCAGCTAGCTGAATTAAAGGCGCTGACAGCAGCATGTTCTTTAGCAGAAGGGCAGGATGCAACCGTACACACAGATAGCGCCTATGCCCACAATGTTTGCCATGTGCATGGCGCCCAGTGGAAACAGAGAGGGTTCAAGAAATCGGATGGGAGCCCAATTCAGCATCTAGAGCAGATTCAGTTGTTGTTAGCAGCCATGATGCGTCCAAAAACACTCGCAATATGTAAATGCAAAGCGCACTGTAAGGGACAGGACTACATTACCCTAGGGAATGCACAGGCAGATGAGGCAGCAAAGGAAGCGGCGTTAGAGGCTAGGAAGTTGAATACAGCCCCTAAATCCCCACAGGATAATGAGCCGCACAAAATACTGCTTAACAGAGCGATGCACAGTATGCCTTGCCCTACAAAATGCCCCTACCCCTACAATACGTGTATGTGGTGCTCCCAATGGTGTGATGACGACCATGAGCACCAGGTAGATCCCGCCTGTTGCGCGCTATGCCAGAGGGCCAGTTGCCCTGAGTGCTGCGACAAGCCTTGTGAAACTAGATACTCACCGAGCGTAATTGATCGCTATTTCACAGCAACCGACACAGTGATACAAGCCCCAGTGGTCCGAACCTTGCCTGATGGACGAACCTTTAGGATTGTGGATCCTTTACTCACGCTTAGCGCTATTAAAGACGCACAGAATGCAGCTCCGCAGGCCGAAACATTGTTATGGGAAGAGAGGGGTGCGTCGAAAGGCAGGAATGGGGTGTGGCGAAGTCATGACGGAAGGGTGGTGGCCCCAAGTGGGCTCCTTGATCTCCTCATTCATGATGCGCATGATGTGGATCATTGCGCAAGGGGGGAGGTCAAGCGGCAGATACTTGACAAAGGGTTCTGGGCCCCATACCTTCAAGATCGCATCAATTACGTGTTAAGAAATTGCCACACTTGTGCCACACACAATTACAGAAACAACATAACAATAGGCATAGGACCACGGCCCCTGGGACACGTGCCACTCCCAGAGGGACCGTTCAAACACCTGGTGATGGATTACATCGACATGGGTCGAACGGTGAACACGTACAAACACGTACTGGTAATAATATGCCGCTACTCACGATGGGTAGAAGCCTGTCCAAGCCGAGGGCAGGACGAGAAAACGGTGATTCGATTCCTAGCAAGGGAGGTGATACCCAGGTTTGGGATCCCAGAAATAATCAGCAGCGACAATGGCCGAGCGTTTACGGCCAACACGTGGAAAAAGATTGCACAGGCGCTGTGCATCAAGACTCGGTTTGGTTGTGTTTACCACCCGCAGTCTCAGGGGATGGTCGAAAGAGCGAACGGAACGCTGAAGAATAAAATAGCAAAGATCGTCCGAAGCGCGCACAACGATCCAAACCTGCCAAACCTAAATTGGGTTGACGCACTACCAATCGCGCTGATGAAAATGCGTTGTGAAAAAAATCGAACCACGCATCTGACCCCGCACGAAATGGTGACGGGGCGGGCGATGCCCACGCCACGGTTCAGAGGGGATCAGAGGCCCCCGCTGGAAATTCTGGAACAAGAGGTGAGCAGTTATATTAAACAGCTTTCTCAAGTTCACAGGGCAGTTTTCAACGAGCAGAAGAGAAGAGAAAGAGCGCGGGAGCGGAGGACTGAGCCAGGACCGATCCAAGTGGGAGACTGGGTGTACCTGAGGGTGTTTAAGAGATCGTGTCTCGACCCCAGAGCAGAGGGGCCCTACAGAGTGACCCAGGCTACCCCCCGGGCGGTAAGAGTGCAAGGATCAGATTTGTGGTATCACCTTAACTCTTGTTACAGGGCGGTGCCACCAGAAGGAGCGAGAGGTCCAGAGGAGTCGGAGGACGATGACGGGGACCAGAGCCCGCCAGGACCCCCACCAGACTCCCCCGGGGAGGATGATGGTGGTGGGGAACAAAGGGGAGGACCGAGTACGCGTAGGAGTACGAGGCGGAGGATACTGCCGGCTCCTGCTGATGGCCCTGGGCGCAATGTACCTAGGGTGCCTGCTGTTCTCCCTCCCCTATCTGTGCCTACAGGTGCTGGCGATGCTGAGGCCGAGCCAGGCTCGAGGAGGAGAGGGCGACATCCACCTGAGATGGGAGCCACTCCCGAATCCCAAGTACCCAGACCTGCCACAGCCTCAACCAGCGGTGGTCCACCAGCCGACCCTACAGCCCACTCTCATGCCACGGACACACCCGACCTCACAGGAGGCGACGCCGAAGAAGCGCCGAGGCCGGAAGAAGAAGCACCGCCATCGCCACCATCACACCAGCAAGGGAACGACACCATCGACTTTGGGGACTTCTACAGCGACTGGGATTACCCATACCCAGCCAACGCCCCTGCCGACGACCAGAGTGGAGCGCAGCCATCTGCCGCAGAAATGGCCGAGGCCCTCGACGCACTCAGACTACCCGCTGTCCTTACGCCTCCCCCCGGACACCTCCTCAGCAAGGCTCGCGACTTCCTGCGGAGCCTGTGGAGAGGCCGACGGACTCAGAGCACGACACGGGCGGCCCCCACTTCGGGGATGACCGCCCAGGGACCAGCCAAGAAACAAGACGAATACTCCAAAGGATCAACTGGGACGGTTCCCCCAGTACCCACTGGACTGGAGGCTTCGAAGAGACCCTTGACTGGCCCCTCCAGGGCTTCCCAGAGGACGACGAGAGCGACGGAGGGGGTGCGGACTGCCACCCCCAATAACGCTCTGCGAGGAGACGGAGAGGAGCTGCTTGACGACAGTGCCTTAGACACGGACAATGTTTTGTACATAGAAGGGTCAGGAGATGAGATATGCACACCAGAACCAGAAGCATCAGGGAGTAACGCATACATCCCGGTGCTGGACAGTGCAGTGACTCAAAGCAGAAATGAGAGCAAAATTGTAAATAGTACAGACACGCTCCCCAAAACCCTGTCAAAGAACCAGACTAGCGAGGATCAGGCCAAGAAAAGAGGAAGGAGATCAACCAGCACGCTGAGTGCCTGGGAGGACAATTCATGGATGCAATGGGCCAAATACACAGCAAAGACAGTAAAACCAGAAGGAGGATGTTATGTGTGTTCGGCTGTAAAACCAAAGCTGACAGTGCTGCCAGCACCAGGAACTGGAGAAGAAGATATAGTGCACCAAGAGTCAGGGAAGCAGTACACAGAAGACAAGTTCTCCCCGTTTGGATGTCTCGTGCGACTGGGAAGCGAGGAGCTACGGAAGATATGGACTAAGATAGGCCCACTATCCGGAAAACAGACAGGGAAAGCGCACGAGCTCCAGCAGAACGAGGCGAGGTGCAGGAAGGACTACCCAGGCACGGGGACCAGGGTGATAAAGAAAACCCATCATCTCTACGAGATTCCAGAGGATGTAGAGTTCGAGTGTTTTGAAGTACACCCCACGGCAAACACAGTCAAGGAAGGTGTGAAGGATGTAGGAGCATTCGAAGGACGCTGTGCAGCCAAGTGGGTCCACGAACTCAACAACTTCTACTTCCGCCTGGTGGAGAATAGCGACCACGGGAAGAGGATTGGAGTCGAAGTAAATACCACGATGCTGAGCGTGAATTGGATGTACGAACAGGATATTCCGCTGGCAGACTTATGGTGGGCCTGTGGAAGGCGATGGGGACTGCGAAACACCCTTCCAAAATACTGGAGAGGAAAGTGTGCCAGGGTCACCCTGGCCCAGCAAACCTACATAGTCCCGTGGTCAGAACGCAACTCAACACTGAACTCAACCAGCCTAGGGGCCAACCAGCAAACGCCGATAAAAGGGAACCTGAGGAGAAGCCGAAGAGACACTGACGATGGAGTGTATATGGACGTATTCGGACAACCCCACAACGTCCCGAGACAGTTCAAGGCACGGGACGAGGTACTCGCCGGATTTGAAGCCGCCCTCCCCTTCTACGGAGCATCCGTAGGCATCGCCAAGAATGTTCAATGGATCAACTACATCCACTACAACGCCCTGCGGTTCATGAATGCCACTATAGACGCGTTCAACGCGTTTGACAGGAGGTTGAACGCCACCACAAAAATGGCAATGGAAACCAGGATAGCAGTGGACTGGATACTAGCAAAGGAAGGTGGAGTGTGCGCGATCGTTGGAACAGACTCGTGTTGTACGTACGTCCCAGGTGAAGGCGAGAACATGGACGACTTCACAAACGCAATGAAAAGACTCAAGGCTGTAAACAAGGAAGCCCACGAGAACTCTGGAAAAGGACTGACGTTTGATGGAATCCCGGATATCTCAGGAATCTTTGCCCCTGTAACCCGGTGGCTGACGGACACCTTTGGGTCATGGGGGGGTAAGATTGTAGCATTTCTAGGGAAGTTATTGCTAGGAGCAGCCTTAGTGGTAGTAGTACGGTGTCTTGTGTAATTCCGCTGGATTTTCTTGTAAAAATTGATTTTTTTGCATATTTTGCTAGTATTGAGTCTAAGGAACAAGATTTTTTTTGTCTTCAAATTTTCACGATCCATTTTCACACTTAGATGACATCATCATTTATATAATGCATAATTAAGACTGGGACTACTGTCACTTGGGGGTTAAATGTGAGAAAACACTGGTAAAGAGGGTATTCTGCCTAATTTTTGGGTGCTGATTCTGAATATCATATTTACTTAGCTGATTTTTTAGTTTTAAACCTGCTAATTAGCATTTGCGGCCTAAAACTGGCCTCCATAGGCAACATAGAATGGGTGAATAGGGTAAAAAATGTAACTCTTTGGTATTCTTATGAAACTTTACTAGTTGATTATTTATGTAGAGACAATATTTTTTTGCATTACAAGTTTTCTGAAAATATATGTTTATGCATGTAATTTAACAATATCTCATTAATTATGCGCTAATTTGCATACATTTCAATTACAGACATCTGAATATTGGATAGTTAACATTAAATGTAGTGACGTTCAGGTTTGCCTTCAGAACTTTTTCTGGATTCAGAGCCTCAAAAGAATGGCTTGTTCAAGCACCAGTCCTAGGTTATGCCGATTTCAGTCATCCCTTTATCTTAGAGACGGATGCATGCCATGCAGGATTGGGGGCAGTTCTGTCACAGGAGAAGGATGGGTTACAGCGACCAATAGCCTTTGCTAGCCGGGGCTTGCGGCCAAGTGAGAGGAACATGTCAAATTATAGTGCCATGAAACTCAAACTCCTTGCAGTCAAGTGGGCAATCACAATCAAAATGGCAAGTATCTCCTGGGCAACACGTTCACCGTGTACACTGACAACAACCCCTCCAATACCTGCAGTCAGCGAAACTGGGCGCTCTGGAACAGTGCAGGGTTTCTCAGCTTGCCCTCTTTATTATAACATCAAATATCGTCCTGGGACAGCTAATTGCAATGCCGATACCCTTTCTAGGCTTCCCACAACTCTTTGCGATCTGTGTCACACAGCCTGGACGTCCCCCTGCCGCTTGCCATAGCCAACATGCAAGCCTCGAGTGCACCTATCCAAGACTCTTGGATGACAGAATCTTGTATGGTGGACACCATCCCTGGTCAAACCAAAAGAGACCTGAAAGTCCTGCTAGGTACTGATCCCTGTATTTCCAGATACCTGTGGTTTTGGTGACAGGGACGACCACATACCCGTTAAGACAAGTGGAGTGAACCAAGGGAAGTCCGCAGCTGATAAAGCAGTGGTCCCAGATGCAGGAAGTGGATGGGACCTTGTACCGAGCGATCTAGGCTCCTCCTTCCAGGGATCCAGTGCTGCAGCTTTTGCTGCCAAAGGTGTTGCGAGTTGAAGTGCTCACTAGCCTACACAACAACCACGGCCATCTGGGGGTGGACAGGACCACAGATTTGATATGACAGAGGTGCTTCTGGCCCCAGATGTGGCATGAGATGCAAAAGTGGCGTTCTGAGTGTGAGCACTGTGTGGTTGCTAAAGCAAGACAACCCAAGCCAGAACCTTCTTGGGAAATATGTTAGCCTTTGTTAAGCCTTTGTAGATAATCTCCATTGACTTTACTCTCTTGGATTGGGCTAGCATAGGAGAACGTTCTGGTAGTCACAAATGTTTTCTCAAAGTTTACCCAGGCCTTTCCCACCCCTTATCAGAGAGCTTCCACCGTAGCTAAGATTCTAACTGAGAGATGGTTCTATGTGTATGGTGTGCCAAGGAGAATCCACTCTGATCAGGGGCGCAGCTTTGAGGGGGAGCTGTTGAAGCACCTGTGTGACACCTACATCATAACAAAGACTAGAACCACCACTTTCAACAGGACACTTCATGACTTGCTCAGGACCTTACCCCCTGAAAAGAAGCGTAAATGGCCCCAGTTGCTCCCTCAGCTCCTGTTCGCCTATAATACCACCATGTACCAGTCCACACAGCACTCCTCATACGAGCTTATGTTCGGTCAGAAGCCACAGTTACCAGTCGACTACCTACTTGGAAATACTGGAGGTGACCACAGGGACAGTCCACCGACTGATTGGGTGGTGCAACATCAAGAGTACCTGACTTCTGTCTATGCTAGTGCTAGGAGACACTTAGAAGAGGCTGCGGCATATCGTAGGCATGGTGGTCCTAACACTGTAGTCCTCTTCAAAGTGGTTGTATGCACATCCAACCTCACTGAGGCCAGGTGCAGGACAAAAAAGCTTATCAAGGAAAGAAGAGTAGTTGTCCGCACACTGCAATCATAACACATAACGCAACGTTTCGACCCACCAGGGTCATCAGTTATGTTTTTAACTCAGTAAATGTAGTTCTTCTGGGAGATTGCAGTGTGCGGTCCTGACACTGTACCCATATTACCACCTGGCACTCTAGTCTTTCAAGTGGGCAGTGGTAGTGTAGTGGTTAAGGAGCTGGGCTAGCGTGCAATTGCCTGAAAGTTGTCGGTTCAATTCCCGGCTTTCACTGTTATGCCCTTGAGCAAGGCACTTAACCCCAAGTTGCTCCGGGGACAATGTGATCCCTTGTAATATAGCTGACATACAGTATGTAAGTGACTTTGGTCAAAAAGTGTCTGCTAAGTATAATGTACAGTGACTCTTTTGCAAGAACCATTTTAACGGTCGCCACAAAATCCAGGATACATGGGTGTCTACCAAGTATGAAATTGTGGAGTGTCTTGATAGAATTGGCACACACTATAAGATCAGGCCGTATGGGGAAGAGACCTTCCACTCATAATACTGCCGGACAGCATTCAAACCCCTTCCACCTCCCACATTCTGTTTCACATGAGTTCTCTGCCAGTGTAGCAGAAGTAAATATTCTCCCCGTCCCCTTCAGGCCTTGGCAGTAGATAGGTATGCTACCAGGAGGGTGAACTTTAAAGCCAGATGTGTATGTGGAAAGGCTGACCTGCAGCGCTGGCTTACACGCCCACCCGTGGGTGGTGATCATATACGTAGCTTTCTCTCTGGGAGAACACAACCGGTCATTTGATATTTTTGCCGCATGGGTGTTTGTGGTTGTTGTTGTTGGAAGAACATGGCTTCATTCTTAATTCTAAAACTTCATTGCTTCTCTCGCACGCCCGGCCTGTTGGCTGTGGATAACCCGTTGCTTTTAAAGAGAGCAAATGCACATGATTTAGTGTCTAAGCAATGTTTTCCCTTGAGTTTTTTTTTTTTTGTATTAGTTCAGGCTGTGAGAGGGCCATCCGTGGTTTGTCTGTTTGTTTGTACCTTATATTCTTTTGTTTCTTAATTTTGCCTACTGTTACTCAACTACCCATGCCTATGACACCTAGTGGTGTACTGTGTTGCCTGTACTATTTTAGATTATTTCCAAGACAAATTTATCTTAAGGTAGACAATAGAATGACATGGCAGGTCAAGGAAAGCATCAAGAAAAGCAAAGATTAAGAAATCGTTTTTGACATAGGCAACAAGGGTGGAGGTGTTTTTACACTTTTCAGACACTCAAAGTTTGAAAACTATGGATATTGTTTTAGAACCAACAACCTTTCTACATTATCTGGGGGTTTTGTGTGCAAAAAGTGGAATTAATTGTCAAAAAAATAGAAGAAAATGTGAAAATCACTTTTCGTACTAGATATAATCACTTATTTTAAAACATACAGAAAAAAACACTAAAGATGGATCGTGAAAATTTGAAGACAAAAAAAATCTTGTTCCTTAGACTCTATATTAGCAAAATATGCAAAAAAATCAATTTTTACATGAAAATCCAGCGGGACCCTATTTTCCAAACACAGCGTACTGTACTATAGGAATGTTTTGCTGTATTACTCAATGTTGTGGAAAGGTTTGCTCAAAGGTGGTTGCTAGACAGCTCATGGTCCAGAATGTAATGATACCGTGGGATGAGGAGGATGAAAGTGAGAGAATTCTTTTAGTGCAAACTAGTGTGGGACGAATAATGGAAGACGAGTTCAACGAGGGTCATGTAATGGAGAGCGACTTCCTCGCCCGAATGCTGGAGCAGGAGCGGGAGCAGGAACAGGAGTTTCCTCCCCCGGAGTTTCCTCTCCCGGTCATGTACGAGTAGAGGTGGGGTCCTGCGAGTCACCCATCTCTACACACACACACACTGACTCACACTCACATACACAGCACTGACAGGTAATTCACAAGACACATGCCTGCACGCCCAGGTGACAGAGTAAAAAGTAGGGTTATGGGCTGTGACCTGACACGAATAAGTCGCATTAAGTAATCTTGATTCAATTTTATATGAGGTTTAGCCCTCAACTGCAAGGCCATCCAAACCCGGCCAGGTATAACCAAAGCTTGCTACTAGAAGCGCTCACCTCACCCCAACTTACCGTACGTCGGGCCTGGCCCGCCTAGTAGGTGTGGCAGGTGTGTGGCGCGGTCAGTGCTCAAGGACGGGTACGACCCCAATGGCCAGCAGGGGCAACCTAAGGCAGAGCATGGCGGCCCGTCCCCTCGGTGTGGCGCGCCTGCGGCCGGCGCGCTCACCCGTTCTCACGCTAGTGTGAATGCCCGGAGGAATCCGGAGGAGTAAGGGGATGACGTTGCGAGTAACAAAGGGGGGTGGTGCGTAAAGGCCAGACAAGGGCCATATATACACCATTTACATACTCTATATAAGAATTTACTTAAGGAGCCATATACCTGGAAGAAAGATGGGTGTGACGAGTGGGATCATGAAGTTGTTATGTAACTCCGATTTGGCACCGATGGCCGTTGCATGAAAATTCTTTTATGCTCAAAGTGACTAGCACATTAGCCGCTTTGGGGACAAATCCGTCTCGGGTCCTAGCCATATGTTCATAACAAGGAATTGATCGTTCTGTCACCTGCTCTGGGCGTCCAGGGCTCTTGATTTATCATTTACTCTTATATATAAGGTTTGCGGAATGACCTTGCGCCCGTAGGGTATAGATGAGTGACGGATTAGGCCGCGCCAATGCCTGATACCATACCTAGTGCATTGAGTGCCATGAAGCATGGGGTTTTACTTAACCTCGTGTGCAAAAAGTGACTGGTTGAAATATATGAGGTTTCAGGTCACTTTGGGGACGTATCCGTTTCGGGTCCCAGCCATTTGTTTTAGTCGATAAATGGGGAGATTTCACAACTCGTTCTTACGAGTAATTGGTCCTTCTGTCACTTGATCTGGGCGTTCGGGGTTTGCTTACCAATGTTATTACTTACTCACATAAGGGCAGTGATGCCGACACATTCCTATTAGTTCTTACATAAGGTTTAAGGTTTCATGTTTACCATTAGGTTTTTAATAATAAACGCTATTCCCCTGTAACTTGCTCATGTGCATCTAGCCTGAGGTGTCGCGACGATATATAAGGGGTCATGACACACTCCTGTGTTTAAATACTGCTTATGCTGCATAGTGAGGCTAATTTAGCCTCAAAGGGGGGAATATGTGGTGATTTTATCTAGACATAATAATAATACTTGTGTGTGTGTGTGTGCTGGTTTATTGGAAAACATTCCATTTACTATAAAGGTGTTGTTTGTGCAACTGTTATGCAACATTTACTGGAAGTCATGAGACTGAGCTGTCAAAGGCTAAGAGTGAAAGTAAAAACAGGGCCTGGGAGAGAAAGGTGCTTACCAGAAGGGCATAAATAGAAGGGGCTAGCAGAAGAGGAGATGCAGGGACCTTCCAGAGAGGGGAAGTGAAACCAAAGTTGAAGTGACACATAGAACCAAATCAAAACATACCCTGCCTGGCAACAGATTACACATAGAACTTGATCACATGTATTCTGCCTAGCAACACACATTTTTTAATGTTTGTATGAGAAGGAGTTTCCACCAATATCTCAAGTCCCAAAACGTTCTGATTGGCTAGAAGGGGCCTGGTGACGCTCCTGATGATAGGAACGCCTCTCAGGCCCCTGAGAGCATAAAAGAGAGAGCTCAGGCACATTCAGATCAGATCTCATCGGGGTAGCAGCTGCAACTCATCACTCTCTTGCCTGACGGTTCAGTCCTGACATTGTTTGGATTGTATCATCACTGCAATACGGTGAATAAAGGATCAACAGTCTTCAGCATTTCTCGTCTTGGTGTTCTCCTTCGGGTCTTTGATATCAGAGTGCTAGTTGGATTGGAGGTTTCGGGAAGTGGATAATTTCCACGACAAAACCATAAACAATGTGGTTTTGATAAGACAGACACAATTTCAAAAGCAAGCACCCTCACTTTGCACACACATACACACATTCCTCACACAAACATCTTATCACACCCGCCTCATCACTGTTAATCATTCAATGGCAGACACACACACACACACACACACTCACACACACCTTTCATACTCACCTTGCAGACAACTCTCACATTCACTTACTCCTTACATACATACATACACACACACACACAGATTCCATTCACTTTTACACACACACACACACATCATGAAGAGTTGTTGAGTGCCTTTCTTTTCTTTTGCTAAGGGATGTGCGACTGTAGCTGATGTTGAGTCTTCCAAGCCTACCTGTGACGCTTCGCCTGATATTACTAGGTATTGTTTGTTTTCATTCACTAGAGTAATAATGATCAACATATACATATTTAAATCAACTTTTGAACACTAAATGAATTTTTTTCTGTATTGAATTTTGTTTGGACAAAATCCTAAAAGGAATCTAATCATAGTTGACATGTGGATCTATATCTTAAATTGAATATGATAAATTATTTTTTTCAGGTGAACGACAAGGTAATCATCAAAAGTGGATGGTCAGCATTGAATCCTTAATCGTTTGTGAAGGGTCCAACCTTGGCACATTTATAACAGGCCTTGCGACATGTTTCTCCACCTTCTACATTCTGAATCTGCAATATCAGGAGGAGGCAGCTTGCACCCTTGAATTCATCCAGAGGTAAGTTCATGTCACACTTTCGGACCAGAATTTGTTTTATGTGTGGTATGTATTAGGGGGGTTGTGTAGTAGTCTACTATGTAGTTATAAGCACTACTATGCAGGATTACACCCTCTGAAGAGAGCAATCATGCATAGTACTGCTGTAATAACCACAGAACACTATACTTCTACTTCATACAACTGATTAAATCAAATATAAATGCAGTTACAGTAAGTAATAAATGTCAGTTTAAAAGCACAATTTTCCTCTACATTAATCCTAGTGTACCCTATCATTTTTTGTAACTCTCTCTTTCTCTCTCTCACAGAGAAAAGGCACAGAAGAAGCCTAAGAACAATCACTAATAAGTAAAGTGAATGTTATACTTGATTTCTCATGAATGTTACTTGATTTCCTCCCTGATTATCATTTATACTCATCTCTGTACTTTAAATTCTTCTGGACATAATCTGTCAGTTTATTCATTCTCACATGTACACAAGCCCAATGCGATGCAATGATATTGATAATTGATAAATATCTGTGATAATTATTCTGTATCTTATTTGATTTTGAAATAGTACTACTGTAGATAACATGTCTATATTTTACATACATATGTGATACACAAGCCTAATGCGATGTTTTTATTTTCCATGATAATTCTTTTGTACCTTATTCCCGATTTTTGAAATACTACTAGATCACGTGTCGTATTGGTCTTATTACTTATTTTATTTATTATTGTATTATATTGTGTTATATTTACTACTCCTCAGCTACTTTATTAATCTAAACACTCTACTGAGTGCTAATGTACTTTTATATTAACTTAGTAGGCTATTTTAAATTTATTTTTTTATTATAACTTAGTTTTCTCCTCTTCTGCTTTGTACAAGTGCAGTGCTTGAATGCTTGATTGTGTATTGTGGGATTATTGTTTATGTTTATATGTCTGTGGTGAAACTGAAGACAAATTTCCACTTTGTGGACAATAAAGTATTCGTATTCGTATTCGTCTACATTTTACATACATACGTGATACACGAGCCTAATGCTTTGTTTTTGTTTTTCATGATAATTCTTCTGTACCTTATTCCTTGTTTTTTGAAATACAATTTTCAAAATACTACTAGATAGCGTGTCTACATTTTAAACGGGCCTAATGCAATGTTTTTGTTTTCCATTGTAATTCCTCTGTCTTATTGCCTGTTCTTTGAAATCCGATTTTCAAAATACTACTATGTATCTACATTTTACATTCAAACATGATACACGAGCCTAATGCGATGTTTTTATTTTCCATGATAATTCTTCTGTGTCTTATTCCCTGATCCTGAAATACGATCATAGTCAGTCTACATTTTCCTAAATTACTATTTACTATTATCTTGCTTCATGTCCCTTCATCTTTCAAAAAGATTACTGTTAGACTGTCAAGTAAGTGCTGTGAAATAAAATATCTGTTAAACTACAAATAAGTAACTGATGTCACGAATCGTCCAGGACCTTCCAGATCCTGAGCCAGGTTTTCCTGTACCTACCCGGCTGGCGGCACTTTTAGGTGCTCCATTCCCAGGTGGTCAACTCCATGCCATGTTTTGCTGCTGACCTACTGCATCTCCTGTCTCCCTGCTCTGCTGCTCAGCACACCTGTGTGATTACTTAATCAGGCACAGTATTTAGGCTGAGCTCTTGGAATCCTTCAGTGCGGAGTTATCGTGCTATGTCATCTGGATGTTACTGCTGCTCTGCTACTCTTTCCCTGTGGAAATACGTTTTGACCTTTTTGGACTGAACTTTGTTACTGAACTTTGGACTGATCTCTGACCACGATTTTGGATTACTGTTTTTGGATTGTTTGCCCTTGACCTTGTGTGTTGTGCTCACTCATTGACTTTCAATTGTGCTCTGCCATTGCCTGCTGTTGCTTGAAGCGGTTCTTGTTTTTTCACTGAACATTAAATTACAGTTTAACCCGTTACCATTTTTGCTTGTGTCCTACTTCGGGGTCCAACCAGTACCTCTGGCCTACTGGCCGTAACAGAATAACTCCGCCACCATGGACCCAACGGACCAATCAGACATGGATTTTGTCAAGACTGCTATTGAGAAACAAGGTTCTTTCCTGAGTTACCATCAACAGGAGCTTACTCAGATCCGCCAAGGCCTCGCCACGTTTGAGCAGACCTTGCTTGGTCTTACTGCCCAGATCCAGACTCTCCAACAACCCACTCCAGCGGCTCCAGCTGAACCAGTGCCTCTCCAGGTAGATCCACCTGTGCCTCCTGCACGTGAGCCTCGTCTTCCCCCTTCTCAGCCATATGCTGGTGAACCTGGTACGTGCCGCTCTTTTTTATCCCAGTGTACTCTGTCCATGGAGTTACAAGCCTCTGCATATCCCACGGATCGCTCTCGTGTAGCCTGTCATCTCCCTCCTGACAGGGAGGGCACGGGAGTGGGGAACCGCAGTGTGGGATGCTGGTGTGGTCAAAAATATCCAGGCAACACTCAGGTGTGAGGAACCACTGCAGGTTTATTCACGATACCGGGAGCAGGTCACTAGCAACATGATGTTCCAGTAACACTACTCAAAGTTCTCTAGGGCGAAGCCCCATCTTATGCATGTTAATTACATTGGTAATACAAATCACATGAGTACAATGGTCTTTTGCAAAAATCCTCATACATGCAGAAATACAACAATACATATACACTTCTTGGACATAGCATGTGATCCATGCGCCATACGCAAGTCATGGGGCTACTCCAAGTAAGTAGATAATTGGTCAATACAATACATATACATCCTTCAGCATTCTCTTGCCATAGTCTAGTTCCTGTCGGGATATTCCTAATATTACTGCCTCAGGCAGAATACCCTTAACTCGTGACAAAGGGGGTCGCATGACCTTTATTAGAAAATCATGACATGGAAAGAGCAAATGACAGACAAAGCAAAGTTGATGCACAGTATTGAATGTATAGAAAGCATATACAGAATATAAAAAAAATTTAGTAATCCAAAATTTCTCCTTCATTTCCCCCCTTTGGGGCTTAAGGCCACAAAGAAATTTTAGTAATCAAAAAGAAATAAAAAAGAAAAATCCAATTTCCAATAACACTGTCCAAAAACATTTTCGGTCATCATATCAGGGTAAAACTCATTCCACATTTCAATATCATTCTATCAAATATTTTGTCCAGTTTTATTTATCCAAACAGAATCCATTAATGTTAACATAATATTCAAGGACGAACCACCTAAAAATTGTTCTATCCCTGTCACACCTACTATGTTAAGGCAATCTTTACTAGTACACAGTCGAGATGCAGAGCATGCAGAATCATCAGAAGTCCTGTAGGGAAAAACACGCATTTGAAAAGACTTTTCTTGGCACACCCAGCAGGTCTCATTCGTCCCTGCTACAGTTGTTCTAGCTTGGAAAGCCACTTCACAGGCTTTATTAGTACCACAGATCTCCTCCTCTGGAGAAGTGGGCATAATCAGTAAGAACACACAGAATAACAACACTAGCCCCACTCTACTCCCAGTTACAAAACAACAAAGACTCTATTCTATCTTCAACAGCAGAGCTGGCTTGGGTTTTTTAGGCCCTCCCAAGGTCACTGTCCAGCGATGATGAAATATCTAGCTAAACTGGAAATAAAACAGTGCTAATTTAATGTATACTGATATCTTGTTTCTACTTTTAATATCCACCACTGATTTGGATGATGGATGGTTGAATCCACTAATTTTAATGGACACTGGTGTACCACACTAATTGATTTCCCTACCCTCAAAAAGGAATGACTTCACATGTGTACTTAGTAAAATGTGTAACAATCAGAGCATACTTCCCTACATTTGTAGTCCAATACTTTCTAGTTGTAATGCAGGTTAAAACAGCAGGATCTTGCAACACTTCCCTTATCCCCGATGGAACATATATCCAAAGGCCTACTGGTGAAGTTTGCCAAAACCTCCACTGGTCAACCTCAAGCATAAAGGCACAATCTGTTGAGATAATGTTCCGGTTCTTTCACCACTCTGCAGTGTGACAGATGAATCCAAGAGTCTCTTTCCGCAATTCTCACTGCGGTAGGTGTAGACAACAGAACTTGATACGGTCCACGCCACCGTTCTTCATTCCAGCGTTTTCTTCGAAAGTCCTTAACAAGCACTGGGTATGTATCCAGAAAACTTTGAGGCAAAGTCAACTGCACCTGTTAAGAAACAAAAGATAGAGCAGCAATCAGTTCTCGCATGTAACCAGACAAGGTAACAACTACATGAGGTTAGGATTAGGTAAACCTGGAATTGGCATGGGACGGGCAGTCAAAATCTCAAATGGGCTTAACCTTTTGATCTTGATGCACGGCCTCTGAGGTAGAGGAGAGCCAAAGGTAGAGCAGTCAACCAATTCCATCCCATTATTTTAGTCAATTTATCTTTCAACATTCCATTAACATTCTGGGCATTTTGAAAACATAATTACAAGGCAATATTCATAACTTTTGCATTTTGTTAATTGATCAATTGAATAAAATCCATTATAATATATTCAAACGGGTCTGATGGTGGTGGGTGATGCCCTCCTTGGGTTCTCACTGTGGGTGCGGTGTTATGTTTAACAGGTAATGCACCTATCACAGTAAGCAGCTGCCGCGGTGGTGAATCCTGGTGCAAAATAAAGTTGTTCTATTGTTTTTACCATAGCTGTTGCACTCGCATGATCTAAACCATCTCAACTATATGAAAACATGGTTTTGGTAGAACAGGCTTGCCTGTTGGAGTATGTAACCACAAATCATCATTATTCTTTTTACAATTTTTCCATTTTCATCTTTCTTTTATATCTATTTTATACATTTAGAAACACTAAAATTCAGAATGTCTTACAAACTCAGGTGGTATCTTCCTCTCAACTCCCCCCTTCGCGGCACTTTTAGCAGCCGAGTCAGCCCTCTCATTACCAAGGCTGACCTCATCAGCGCCTCTAATATGCACTGCACACTTAACCACTGCTAAAGCAGAAGGAAGCTGAATTGCCTCCAGCAACAATACAATGAACTCTTTATGTTGTACAGGTTTACCAGTAGCCGTAAGAAAGCCTCTTTCTTTCCATATTGCTCCATGGTCATGAACAATTCCCCAGCAATAACGACTATCAGTGTATATGCAAACAGATTTTCCAGCTGCCAACACACAAGCTCAAAAAAGTCCAATCAACTCAGCAGATTGGGCAGAAAAAGTTGGAGGGAGCGAGTAAGATTCAACCACTTCAAATTGATTCACCACAGCGTAGCCACTCCCTACCTCTCCAGATTCCAAGCGTAATGAGGAACCATCGACATAAAAATGAAGTCAGGGTTAGTAAGGGGTTCCTCAGATATATCAGGACGAGGTTTAGTACAAATTGTTATGACATCACAGCAATCATGGCTTTCGCCATCTTCGGCGGTAGGTAATAATGTCGATGGGTTGAGGGTGGTACAACGTACAAGTGTGACATGTGCTAAAGTCAATAACACATGTTGGTACGAGAGGAGGCGGGCAGTTGTCAGATGTGATGTCTTTGCTTGTAAAAGCAATGCATGCACGTCATGTGGAACATGAACAGTCAAAGGATGCATTAATACTAGATCCGCACAAGCCATTACTGCATTTGAGGCAGCTGCAACAGACTTCAAACAAGGCACCCAGCCTCTTGCTACCGGATCCAGTCTCTTTGACAAATAGGCTATTGGTCTATACTGTCCACCATGCAACTGACATAATACCCCAGACATGTAACCTCCTTTTTCACACACAAACAAATGAAAATCAAGATCATAATTAGGCAATCCCAAAGCTGGAGCTAAAGCTAAAGCTATTTTCAAAATCACAAAAGCAGTCTCACAGTCGTCAGTCCAAGTTACAATGTCAGTCAAACTCTTACAAGCATTTGCGCATGCCCGGAGAGGTTGTGCTTTCTCCGAGAAGTCTAAAATCCAAGCACGACAATAACCAATCATTCCTAAGAAGCTTAACAATTGCTGCTTTGTCCTGGGTCTCGGACAGCCAGTAATTGCAGTGATGCGTGACGCATCCAGGGCCCTGCAGCCAGGAGTAAGTATATGACCCAAGTACTTAACTTGCTCTTGGCAGAGTTGCAACTTTTCTTTAGGAGACTTTAAGTCCCTCCCTGGCCAGGTATTTCAGCAATGCCACTGTATCAATCAGGCATGATTCTTTTGATGGACTTCCTAATAAAACATCAACATAAGAAATAACAGTACTTCCTGCCAGTGGAGTAAATTGTGTCAGACAGGCCACTAATGCCTCATTAAACACTGAAGGTGATTCTGTGTATCCCATAGGCAAATGACTCCAAGTATACCTTTGACCTTTAAAGGTGAAGGCAAACCAAAATTGAGAGGCAGGATGTACTCTTATCGTAAAAAACGCATTTTTAATATCAATGACAGAATAAAACTTCGCAGTGGATGGCAGACTAGAGAGAATTGTGCAAGGATTTGGCACAATAGGATGCCTCGGGTGAATAGCGTCATTAACAAGTCTTAAATTTTACACAAATCTCCAAGTGCCATCAGACTTCTTAACGGGCAAAATTGGTGTGTTAACTGGGGAGGAACTGCAACGCACAATAGCTCCCCTGTCCAATAATGATTTGAATACGGGCTCTATTCCCTGCTCAGCCTCTTTCGACAACGGATATTGGGCTTTCGACGGGTAATGCAATGTTTTTGCGCATATCCTTAATGGTTGAGCAGTAGATAGAGTCCCAAAGTCATAACTATCAGCTGCCCAGAGATTATCTGGAACAGCGGCTAACAGATCTGCTTTCTCTTTTAAAGAGAGAACCCTCCATTTATTGGGTTGGGTTAATGAGGGTATTAAACATGCAGAGAGCTCTTTCTGCACAGGAGTAACTTTCAAAGAACACTATGCATCTTGCATGCATCTTGTGATGGCTAATAAAACAAATTTAGGGTTTATTGGACTCCTGTCCAATCTTTAGCATTAACACACGCTTCACAAACGGCCCTAAATCAATCCAATTATCTTGGGCTTTCACCAAAGCAACATGTGGATAAGAATTTGGGTTTGCAAACAAATATTTCAGACCTGGAGACAGGTCTACTACTACTGCAGAGTAGATTTTAGAGGTCAATACGCCGGCTACATCAATAGTCTCAATACTATTTCCTATCTGGTACCACTCTTTCACATACAGCTGATCTGGAGAGCCTTGAAAACATGCGATTGTACACTGAAATTGCTCAGGGGTTTCTGTCTTTTCTAGAACCGAGATCGGAGATTTTAATGCTAAACCAATGTCTTTACACTCATATCCTATCCATGTGGGGTTAACTTTCTGACAATACAGATAAATGGGCCCTTCTAGACCTACTCCTTCAGGAGAAAGAAAAAGTGTAAGATTTAATTTACACATTAGATCTCGGCCTAGTAAATTTTCAGGGCAAACACTGCTCAGGAGAAAAGAATGTTCTACTGTCTGATGTTCATATTGAACCACTAAAGGGGTAGAAACTGGTTCTGCCACTGATTGGCCTGAAGCTCCTGTTACATATATAACTCTATTGCTTTTTTAATGTTAAAAAAAAGTACTTAACGTAACTATCTTTCCTTCCAAGTGTACTAACATCTGCTCCTGTATCAACTAAAAAGATACATCATTACCATTCAGAGAAAGAGTTAGCTTAGGTTGTGCGGCAGCATTCAAAGTCTGTTGGGGATAAAGTTCATAGGGTGATACAGAAGTGTTGGTGAGGGGTCCCGGAGTCCCCTGTTCAGAGTCTTCTCTGTCCTATTCAGAATTTCCATTCTGTGTCCAGACCGGACCCTGAGGGCGTCGTTGTGATGATTTATCCCCGTCTTGTCTCCAATCACCCTGCTTCGGACAATATCTCGCTATGTGTTTTACGTCTCCACAATTCCAGCAACCGTTTCTTTCAGTCCACCTAAATCCTGCTCTCCTTCCTCCACAAAGTTTGTTTACTGCTGAAGCCACTCTTCCCAAGAATTCTCTAGCAGTCTGTTGTAAGCTGAGAAATAGCCATTTTAGTCCAATCTTCAGTAGGTGAATACTTGCAGGGGCTTAGGGGCAGGAACAGCCACAGCTGGTTGTGGTGCAGGGGGTGATGAAGGGAATGGTGGTGGAGATTTACAGACTATAGGGGCTGGATTGTCAGGTTCACTCGTCTGCACATAGACTTCAGTTGAAATGTCCATAGCTCCGCACAAACCTTCTCTCTCTCTCTCTGGCCCTGCTCTTTCTGTTCCATAACTTTTCTCTTCTCCTCTCTTTCCCTCGCTTCTCTTTCCCACTTATCAAACAAATCATACTTAAAAGGCCTAACCTTCCTTTCCATCATAGCCCTACATTCAGTTAACCTTTCCAAACTTAACGTACCATCTAAAGAAAATGTTCCTTCAGTCCATCTACTCCACTTATTCAATAAACATTCATCTACACATTCAGATCCATATTTCTTATACATAACTTTTAAACATCCATAATTATGTATACCTTTAGGCAATTTAACAGTTTAACTATTCCCCATAGCAGTGTCCCTTTAATATATTTTTATTAGCCAAATTACCTCACGCCTAAAACAGAGCAAACTATCAGAGTACAATAGCAATGTTCTCAACCAATCCAATCCCCGTATCAAGTGCTTTAAGCCAATCCTACCGATTGCTTCTCTTAGCAGATCCTTTATCGATTGCTCTTCGGCTGTGCTCACAAGCCAACCTTTCTACCTTCCTACAAGTAGAGCAGATTGCTTCGGTGGCACCCCGGCACACAAGCCAATTCTTAACTACAAAGCGGTAGAAAAAAATCGCTTCCCACTCACCACCTAGGTGCCTGTGACCACAATATGGTAATACCGTATCCGAGACACAGGATGACTCCCTTCCGGCAAGGATGGGTCCCGCGGGCAATGTTGCCTTTTTTCCACGGTATTGTCCCAAAATCAAAAATAGATCTCCCGTAAGGCCTTTTCGGGTCCTACGCCTTCCAGGTTTCACCGCCGCGTCTCAGAGTTAGGTATCCCAACCGCTGTCACCAAAATGTGGTCAAAAATATCCAGGCAACACTCAGGTGTGAGGAACCACTGCAGGTTTATTCACGATACCGGGAGCAGGTCACTAGCAACATCATGTTCCAGTAACACTACTCAAAGTTCTCTAGGGCGAAGCCCCATCTTATGCATGTTAATTACATTGGTAATACAAATCACATGAGTACAATGGTCTTTTGCAAAAATCCTCATACATGCAGAAATACAACAATACATATACACTTCTTGGACATAGCATGTGATCCATGCGCCATACGCAAGTCATGGGGCTACTCCAAGTAAGTAGATAATTGGTCAATACAATACATATACATCCTTCAGCATTCTCTTGCCATAGTCTAGTTCCTGTCGGGATATTCCTAATATTACTGCCTCAGGCAGAATACCCTTAACTCGTGACAAAGGGGGTCGCATGACCTTTATTAGAAAATCATGACATGGAAAGAGCAAATGACAGACAAAGCAAAGTTGATGCACAGTATTGAATGTATAGAAAGCATATACAGAATATAAAAAAATGTTAGTAATCCAAAATTTCTCCTTCACTGGCGCACCTTTTTGCTTCAATTTTAAGAATTTCTCTGATGAGATGCTTAAAGTGTTTGACCGATCTCTGAAGGGAAGGGAGGCAGCTCGAGAGTTAATGTGCCTAAAACAAGGAGACAGATCGGTTTATGATTTTGCCATAGAGTTTCGTACTCTAGCCGCTTCTGTGGATTGGAACCCAAGTGCTTTGACTGATGCTAACTAACAACTGAACTAACAATTCTGTAGCTGATGAGATTTCTGCTCTTGAATTGCCCAGCAGTTTGGATGGCCTAATTGACCTAGCTGGCCGTGTGGATTCTCGTCTTAGACGCAGAGAGCAGAGAAGATACAGACCTCAGTTCTGGACCACACCCCCACCATCTGATCCCACTGTAGGGCAGAGAAGATAACAGACCTCAATTCTGGACCACGCCCCCACCTACGGATCCCATTGTCTCTGAAGTTGAGCCCATGCAGATTGGGAGAACCCATATAACTGCAGAGGAGAGAAAGCGCCGCATTGAGACCAATTCCTGCTTTTATTGCGGCAAGTCTGGACATTTTGTCTCTCACTGTCCTTTAAAAGGAACAGCCCACCAGTAGTTGTGGGACTGCAGGTGGGCATGCTTGGACAGTCTTCCCCCTCAGAAAGAGCTATTTTTCCAGTTGGATTGCTTATTCATAATAGGCTTCACTCTGTTCAAGCACTCATTGATTCAGGGGCAGATCAGAACTTTATTTGTACGGCTATGGCTGATAGAATGGGAATTAAGTTACGCAGACTAGATTCTCCACTAGCAGCAAGAGCATTGAATGGTGCCAGACTCCCCCCAGTCACTCATGTCACTGAGCCTGTCATTTTAAAAGTTTCTGGGAATCATGTTGAGTCAATTACTTTTTTTTCTATGGACAACTCTCATGTTTCACTGGTATTAGGTCTTCCATGGCTACGTCTTCACAACCCGCATGTGAGTTGGAGGGATGGCTCTATCCTCTCATGGAGCACTCATTGTCTTGCCACCTGTCTGTCCTCTGCCCAGCTTCCGGAGGCTGCTCCAAGGTCTGAAATAGAAGTGGACATGGACCTCTCCTCTGTTCCTCCAGAGTATCATGACCTTCGTCAGGTCTTTAGCAAGTCTAGGGCTACTTCTCTCCCTCCACACCGGCCTTATGACTGCGCCATTGACTTGCTGCCTGGCACTACCCCTCCTAAAGGACGCATCTACTCTCTCTCCCCTCCTGAGCGAGGGGCTATGAACAAGTACATCACTGAGTCCTTGGCTGCAGGCATTATTCGTCCCTCATCTTCCCCAGCTGGGGCTGTTTTTTTTTTTGTTGCTAAGAAGGATAAGAGCCTCCGTCCCTGCATTGATTACAGAGGTTTAAACGACATCACCGTCAAGAATCGATACCCTTTGAACTCCTGCAAGGGGCACAAGTGTTCTCCAAGCTTGATCTCCGCAACGCCTATCATTTGGTCAGGATCAGACAGGGAGACGAATGGAAGACTGCATTCAATACACCTAGTGGTCACTACGAATACCTTGTCCTTCCATTTGGGTTAACCAATGCGCCTGCTGTGTTTCAAGCCTTAGTTAATGATGTTTTGAGAGACCTTATCAATAAGTTTTTTTTGTATTTCTTGATGATATTTTGATTTTTTCACCCTGTGCAGAGTCACACCGTTCCCATGTCAGAGAGGTGTTGCAACGTCTCCTCCAAAATCAGTTGTTTGTCAAGGCTGAGAAATGCGACTTCCATACAGATGAGACATCTTTTTTGGGGTTTGTCATCTCTCCTGGTGTGGTCAAGATGGATCCAGGGAAAGTAAAGGCAGTCTCTGACTGGTCTACTCCTCCCTCTCGCCGGGATTTACAGCGCTTCCTTGGCTTTGCCAATTTTTATAGGAAGTTTATTCAGAACTATAGTTCTGTTGTGGCTCCACTCACGGCACTCACGTCCACCAAGCGTCCATTTCTCTGGAACAAGGAGGCTGAATGTGCCTTTTCCATTTTGAAGGCCAGGTTTTCCACTGCCCCAGTCCTGATCGTCCCTGATCCTTCTGCCCAGTTTGTCCTGGAGGTGGATGCCTCTGATTCAGGGGTGGGGGCTGTGCTGTCACAGAGATTGTCCAACGATAACCGGATGCATCCTTGTGCTTTTTTTTTCTCGTAAATTAACACCTTCTGAGCAGAATTATGGCATTGGTGATCGAGAGCTACTAGCGGTCAAACTCGCTTTTGATGAGTGGAGGCACTGGCTAGAGGGCACAGAGAAGCCATTTATTGTGTGGACAGATCATAAAAATCTAGAGTATTTAAGGTCTGCGAAGAGGCTCAACTCGCGTCAGGCCAGGTGGTCTCTATTTTTCTCCCGCTTCAACTTTGTTCTCTCCTACAGACCAGGCTCCAAGAACGTTAAGCCTGATGCGCTGTCCCGACAGTTCGCTCCTGATTCCCCACTGGACCAGGCTGAGACTATTCTCCCTCCTCACTGCCTAGTGGCTTCAGCTCAGCTGGATATAGAGACCGTAGTTCAGCGGTCTCTCGCTCAGGATCCAGGACCAGGTAACAGACCCCCTAACTGCCTGTTTGTGCCTCTTTGTGTCCGATCACAGGTGCTAGAATGGGGACACAGTTCCTTGTTAGCTTGTCATCCTGGGACCACTCGAACTCTCTCAGTGCTCAAGCAGCACTTTTGGTGGCCGTCCATGCAACGGGATGTCCGAGCATTTGTGGCAGCCTGCAACATCTGTTCCAGATGCAAGACAAGCACTAGACCCCCTGCTGGCCTACTACGACCGCTGCCTGTGCCTCACCGACCATGGTCCCATGTTGCAATTGACTTTGTCACAGGACTTCCAGTTTCTAAGGGTAATTCTTGTATTCTCACCATTGTTGACCAGTTCTCCAAGACTGCTCACTTTGTCCCTCTTCCCAAGCTCCCGTCTGCTAAGGAGACAGCAATGTTAATGGTGCAACATGTTTTTAGGATTCATGGATTACCTGTTGATATTTTATCGGATAGGGGTCCTCAGTTTTCCGCACATTTTTGGAGGGATTTCTGTAAACTTATTGGTCAGTTTGTCTTCAGGCTATCACCCACAGACCAACGGTCAGACTGAACGTGCAAACCAGGAGCTGGAGGTGGCCTTGCGGTGCATGGTGTCTGAGAATACGTCTTCTTGGAGCCAGATGTTACCCTGGATAGAGTATGCTCACAATAGCCTGCCCTCGTCATCTACTGGTTTGTCACCTTTCCAATGTTGCCTAGGATATCAGCCGCCCCTGTTTCCCGCTCAGGAGAGGGATGTGTCTGCCCCTTCTGCTCAAACTTTCATTCGCCGCTGTCGCAGAATATGGGTACGGGCCAGGCATCATCTATTAAGAGCATCACAGGTGATGAAGAGGAAAGCGGATCGGCGCCGGACTCCTGCTCCTGTCTACCAGCCAGGTCAAAGAGTAATGCTTAGTACAGCAAACCTACCCCTTCAAGTTACGTCACGTAAGCTGGCTCCCAGGTTTGTGGGTCCTTTCACTATTTCTAAAATCATAAATCCTAACACTGTTCGGTTATGTCTGCCCCGGTCCATGAGACGTGTTCACCCATCTTTCCATGTGTCCCAGTTACGACCCCTTGTCTCCAGCCCTCTTTCTCCTCCCACCAAGGCTCCACCAGCACCTAAAATCATCGATGGTGGTGAGACCTTTACAGTTAAGGAGCTGCTGCGGGTCCGTCGACGGGGTCGTGGCCTACAGTATCTAGTAGACTGGAAAGGGTATGGACCAGAGGAGAGAAGCTGGGTTCCATCTCGCTTCATCTTGGATCCAACAATGATCAAGGATTTTCATCATCGGAACCCAGAGGTCCTGTCTAGAACGCCTGGAGGCTGTCACGAACCTTCCAGATCCTGAGCCAGGTTTTCCTGTACCTACCTGGCTGGCGGCACTTTTAGGTGCTCCATTCCCAGGTGGTCAACTCCATGCCATGTTTTGCTGCTGACCTACTGCATCTCCTGTCTCCCTGCTCTGCTGCTCAGCACACCTGTGTCTGATTACTTAATCAGGCACAGTATTTAGGCTGGGCTCTTGGAATCCTTCAGTGCGGAGTTATCGTGCTATGTCATCTGGAGGTTACTGCTGCTCTGCTACTCTTTCCCTGTGGAAATACGTTTTGACCTTTTTGGACTGAACTTTGTTACTGAACTTTGGACTGATCTCTGACCACGATTTTGGATTACTGTTTTTGGATTGTTTGCCCTGGACCTTGTGTGTTGTGCTCACTCATTGACTTTCAATTGTGCTCTGCCATTGCCTGCTGTTGCTTGAAGCGGTTCTTGTTTTTTCACTGAACATTAAATTACAGTTTAACCCGTTACCATTTTTGCTTGTGTCCTACTTCGGGGTCCAACCAGTACCTCTGGCCTACTGGCCGTAACAACTGATGTGAAAAAATTGATTTTTAATCTTTAAAATGTTGATTTGAGAGTGGATGAACTCGTATATGGCACTTGTTTCCTGTAATTGTAAAAAATTAAAGTTGTGAAGATCACATTTTTTTCTTATTAGCCAACATGAAAATTATGTTATATACTGAAGAATGCTATTAAAATTGTCTACTTAATCCCAAATGGAGACACAGTTGACCGAGTAGATTCCAGTGTAGTTAAGAGCAGGTAAAACTTGAGGCTGGCTTGCGAAAGAATAGTTCTTTATTCTGGATGTAACAACAGAGTTCTGGTAACCCTGTTGTACGCACAGCACAGCACAGTGTTGCAAGGTGAAACCAAGGTAAGAAACTGAAGCAAAAATCTGGGAAACTGCTGGATAATTATAATACCAGAATATACATTCACGTCTGGGGTCAAATTGGAGGGGGGGAAACAGGCAGTGATATAGCCTTATTCAATTAAGATGTCTTGTGGGAGAACAATTAGTTAGGTACACCATTTGCTATTGTAAGGTGACAACATTCTGTCTGCTTACAATAAACATCCTGTCCCCGCAGTTTCTGCAGTATTAAACAAAGAACCAAAAGAATGACATACAGAAAACCACTAAAATCTAACAATCCTTAACAGGAATTTAATGTTATGGTAGTCTGCCGTTAAACAACGGGAAGCTCCTGGAAATCCTGCCAGTTGTTTCCTGTTAGTTTACAGGAAATTAATTATTGTTATTTTACATTAAGTTAATGTTAAACCAAGGCACTGTTAAATAACAGGAACTTCCTGGAAACTCCGCTGCCAGTTGATCATGGGCGGATTATGAACTTTCGGGCCCCTGGGCCCAGATGTATTAAGGGCCCCCCACTAATTGTCGTATATGTGGGAGGGGGGGTTTGGGGGTCCTCCCCCAGAAATGTTTTAATTTGTTTGATGTGATTTCCTGTATTCTGGTGCATTTTGGGGATGGCCAATACTAAATTCAATCAGATTCATAGCCTACATCCTGATTTGTTGATATTGAGGCAATGATTCCATGCAAAGGCTTGGGCTTCAGGGCCCCCTGAACCCTTGGGCCCCTGGGCCTGGGCCCGGTAGGCCCGTGCAGTAATCCATCCCTGCAGTTGATTCCTGTTTTTTTTACGGGAAATTGTCTTACAGTGCAGTGATACTTTTCTTAATTGTCAACATAAGCAAGCAGATATAAATTTTTATATTTCTCCAACAAAATCACATTTTCTCCAGTGACAAAGTGCCAACTTGACGTGAATGACCATGTTACAAATAGTGTTATCATACTGTGTACTGACGTGAGCTATAGTTCCTTATAGTCTAATTGTGAGGATGTGTTGTTAACACAAACACACACACCTTCGTCCTATCAGTAGTCACAACAAGAGCAGACAGAGAAGCATTTCCCTGAACACTTCACAATCTATTCCTCTTTTCTTACATTGTGTTTCCTTATTCAACTCACACTTGCACCCCAGAGGAACAGAGTATGTAAGAAATCAAAGGCCTAATAATTACAGAATGTCATTGGCATGGGCATAGATTTACTTACTGTAAGGACGTATCCACACCAATGTCAAATGACGACTGAAATGTCCCCACCAATATTCAGGTTGACATGAAAAAAAAAGCTCCTCATCCAGAGGGGCCTTTCTCTGAACAATTCAAAATCTTTTCCTCTTTTCTTTCCTTATTCAGCTCACATTTGCACCCCAGAGGAACAGAGTATGTAAGAAATCAAAGGCCTAATCATTACAGCATGTCATTGATGATGATGATCAGAATAGTTATTGTAAATTAGAATGGCTCTCATTTTGAAAATAAAAACTTTCCATAAAAATATGCTATATGTTATTGTAAAATGTGTTTACAGTGTATAGTGTATATTTGTTGTCATTTATTGTTTTGTGCTTTATCGTGGCTGATATAGTAAAACACACTGAATGATTTATGATGAAGAACCAGCAGTCATCCAAACAACAATAAATGTTTAGTTTGGTTTAGTTTGGTTTGGTTTGTCTCATGTAGAAATGTGACTCATGTGCTGGTACATTGTGGTTTCCTAGTACTAAAGAGGCATCGTTAGCTCCTGCTACCTGACTGTTTAAAAAAAATCCCCTGGGACGTGTCAGAAATGATTATGGAAATGTAACAGGAGCTTATGGAACGAGAGGCACCCTCACAGATTTGGGTCAATCTGGAGAAAGAGAGATGAATGAATATCTAAAGTAACAACCTGTATGAAACAAGGCTACCAAGACAATTTTGTCCACATAGATATACAGTCAACATGGGTTGAAGTGCCAGTGAATTAATAAAATGAAAAACAATCTGTTTTAGTGTGTTTTTATTAAACAAACTTAAAAGCTTATTACAGACCATATCGATTGCCCCCCCCCCCCCCCTCACATACACACACACAATTTTGAAATTTGTGAGAATCGTTCAGTTTTAGGGTAAACACAAGAAATATTTCTCAGTCCAAAGTTGATACATCCCTAATGTAATCCCATAAAATAAATCAAAGACTAATAATGAGTAAGACATTAGAAGCTTAACAGATACACATGCATAATGTGTCAGGAATGCAACACTGCCAGTAAAGCAGTAAAGCCAAACAACAGAATGAACTTTGGCTGATTAAACTGTTCGTGGGTCAAGAAACCAGGAAATGTCTGTTGAAAACATGATTGTGCCATAAAGAAGTTGCTGAGAAGTTAATAAGCCTAAAGGTTGGACCTATGCCTGTAAGCCTATGCTTGCCAGGAAGTCTATTTATGTTTTTCTATTTGACATTTACATCTAAAATATTACCACATAGATATTATATTCTCATCAAACTTTTGTTATTTTCAGAATTAAATATATTTTCCTGATGACATTAGACATATTTATTCAGAATAAATCATGTTTTTTGGTAAATATCTTATGATTATTTGTGTCCCTGGTTTGACTTCCCCCCCATCACATTTACTTTTTTTGTCAGTAAATAGCATACTGTTACTTGAAATGAAATCACGAAGACAATTTTTAATGTCTGCCTGTAGAGCCCCAAAGAAACTAAGCAGAACAATTCTGACATTCTTTTACATTGTTAGATTTCTTCATTATGAGGGGGTCCGTCAAGCTTAATTCAACTACCCCGTTACGCAAAATTATACAGGAATAACTGTTTACCATTATAGTTTTAACACTCATTGCTAAGCAAAGGACATTTTTAATTGAAGGCATGTATGTTAAGGCAATAACTTGATCGTTATTGGATAACTAGAGACAAATCAGCAGTTTCTTAGCTTTTAATAGGCATAGCTACCATGTGTCAAAGCTAATGTGCTAAGCTAGTATGTCTAGGTTTAATGGTTGTTGCAACTATCCCCACATGTGTTGCGACTGTCCCTCATGACTAATGACTAATAATTAAAATTGACTAAAATATATCTATATATCTATATAAAATATCTTTTTTATATATATATATATATATATATATATATATACTTATATAAGTAAAATAAAGTTTTATTGGCTTGATAATGAATACATTTCAATAGCTAGATGTTCCCTTCTGTATGTCAATAACTTCCTCTTTGAAAAATTCAGACGTGGCTACAATATTTTGCAATTTATATGTTCTGTTTTTTCAGTATGCCACGAGACAGGAAGAGAAAAACAGACAGAGGTGTCCCTCTACGCATTCTGAACTTAGCTGCAGAGACAGTGCAGAAAGAGGGCAGATCAGTGAGGTCTGTCGCAAAAGAGTTTAACATTTGCCACACAACTACCCTTTCACTAAGAAGGTAGAGAGATTAGGTCCAGGAGAGGAGATCAGGACAGGCTATTGGACTCCAAGGAGGGTTTTTTCTGACCACCAGGAAAATCTCCTGGCAGATTATTTAAAGACAGCTGCAGACTTATTTTATGGGCTCTGCACTAAAGAGGTAATCAAGACAGATGTTACAAAAGTATAGGTGTATGCGCAATTATGTGAAGGCTGTAAGTAAGATCTAGATGAAGGAACATTGTGAGGGAGAGTATGGAAAAGTTAACCTTGAATGACATTTATTTATTTATTTATTTTTCATTCATGCCATTTGAACTTGCGGTCCAATACAAATCCAAATACCCCGAAACCTGGAATGAGTCATGCTTGGCTGGCCGTGATTTATGAAAAGACAACCAAGTCTTTCCATACGGCGCCCCCAAGCAACCAAGAAACATTCATTTCAACAGGCACAATGTCACAATGTTTTTTGACAACCTTGAGAAGGTCCTTACTAGACACCAATTTGAAGCAAAGGACATTTGGAACATGGACGAAACAGGCATCACGACAATCCAACAGCCGGATCGTGCTGTCGCCAGGCGTGGTGATAGACAGGTGGGGTCAGCCACATCAGGTGAGAGGGGGACCCTTGTGACCCTTGCATGCGCTGGAAATGCTTTGGGGAACATTATTCCTCCTATGTTTATTTTCCAGAGAGTGCACTTTAAAGACCACTTCATCAGGGATGGCCCACCAGGATGCATCGGTACAGCCAACTCCTCAGGCTGGATGGTGGAGGAACATTTCATCCAATTCCTGCATCATTTCCAGCGGCACACAAGAGCATCAGTGGACGCTAAGGTCCTACTAATCCTTGACAACCACTCCTCGCACCTCTCTATCAGAGGAATCAATTTTGCCCGAGCTAATGGCATTATAATGCTGTCTTTCCCACCCCACTTTTCACACAGGCTGCAGCCACTAGATCGAAGCGTTTTTGGCCCTCTCGAAGGGAAAATGAATGCCTCCTCTTCTGCAGTTCTGTCCTCCTCCGCAGCTCCTCCAGTACAAGCTGGTCCGTCCTTTCCTTCCTCTGTAGCCCCTCCACTACAAGCTGGCCAGTCCTTTCCTTCCTCTGTAGCCCCTCCACTACAAGCTGGCCAGTCCTCCCATCTACTCATGTCTCCTCTGCCAGACCTGTCCCTCTGCAGGTCAACAAGGACACGAGTTTTCACCTGAGACCATCAGCCCTCACCCCAAAGCTGGACCACGCAAAACCAGAGAAAACGGGAGGAGAAAACGTAAGTCGGCCATCCTTACAGACAACCCTGAAAAGGAGGCATTGGAACAGGAAAAGAAACCAAAGAAAGTAAAGAGAAAGCTGGCCCAGAACAGAAACCAGCCAACAGAAAAAATAAGCAAAAAGAAAGGAAAGAAAAAGCAAAAAAGAAAGCACATAAAAAAGGAAAGCAACTCAGAGGGAGATGATGCATTTTGTATCGTTTGTTTGGAGAGTTACTCCAAACCAAAAGAGATGTGGTTGCAATGCCTGCTCTGCACTGATGGCAGGTCCATTTATGTATGCCACAACTGTGAATCAGACAGTGAATAATTTTCTGTCTGCTGTTTATAGTCAAGACTCTGTGTTTTAAGTCAAGATGGCTGTGTTTTGTTAGGTCTGTTTCTTTAAGTAATTCATTAATACTGAGCAGTACAAATTAACTGTAATAATTAATACAAGGTTCTGTTACATTCTGTTGTCATTTGAAAGATTGTCATGTTTATTACTGGAAAAATGCAAATTCTGAAAGTTTTTTTTCCCTCCCCACACTCTTCAAAGGGTCAAGATGGCCTCAAATTCAAGATGTCTCATTAAAACAGTTCTGAGTGTTTTGTTAGGTCTGTTTCTTTCTTTAATTAATTAATTAATTAATTAATACTGAGCAGTCAAAATTAAGTGTTGTTTCATCACTGTTTAAAAAAAATAAAATAAATGATAATCAAGAGTGATTTTTGTCATTTTATGTAATTTTAATAAGTGTTGCAACTGTCCCTCAAGACTGTTGCAACCGTCACCTTGTGTGGGAGCAGTTGCAATGTTTCACTCTCTTAATTAAAATGTAATTTAGTTCAATATTATAATATTTACACATGTTGCATAATTGGCCTTTCTATTGAAAACAGTCTCTGAGATATACAAGGAAAGGTAAAAAGTGGAGTAACTGTCCCCACTCTCCCTACCATCCTGCCACATTTATTATATTTCAATTCATTATATTTCAATGTGAAAAAAATAAATGTATACCTGAGGTGGGCAAATATGTTTTTGTGATCATGGTGATCATGTCTTTAATGATGTGGATAAATTGAAAAGAATTTTACTTTTGATGAAAAGTAGAAGAAGAATGTTACAGTATGAAGAGAATTATATGGTGGAAAAGGCATCCGTTTCTTGGAATGACCCATCTGGCCTACAGGAAACTCCACCTGGCCAAAATAATAAACCAGACATAATGAGCAAAATAATCCTTCAATAGTTTGAACAAAATGTGGATTATCTGCAATGGTGGATTGCTTCTGATATATTCACCCTTCTACAAATGTTTCTGAAGAGGGTTGAATACAGGTAACAAAATGCTTTATACCTCTGAATTCAGTATATATATGTATAGCATATATACTCTTTTGATCCCGTGAGGGAAACTTAGTCTCTGCATTTATCCCAATCTGTGAATTAGTGAAACACACTCAGCACACGGTGAACACACAGTGAGGTGAAGCACACACTAATCCCGGCGCAGTGAGCTGCCTGCAACAACAGTGCCGCTCGGGGAGCAGTGAGGGGTTAGTTGCCTTGCTCAAGGGCACTTCAGCCGTGCCTACTGGTCGGGGTTCGAACCGGCAACCCTCCGATTACAAGTCCGAAGCGCTAACCAGTAGGCCACGGCTGCCCGTTCAATGATGCAATGTTCCGGTATGGAATGGGCGTGTAGTGGATTACCAAGTAATTAGGTGGCTTTACTTTAATCATCAAACCACTGTGGGGCCTCTTCTGTTGAAACACAACTAAACACACGTGGCCTACGTGGGTGGTGCAGCATTGTGGCTATAAGGAACTGGGCTAACAAGCAGTAGCCAGAAATGTTGAGGGTTCAATTTGTAGTTGACAACATTGTGTCTTTGAGCATTGCACATTTTGATCCCCAAAACTGTCAGCGAAATGAATAACTAGCTACTTACTGTAGACTAAGCCTGATTCGACTGATTCATGGCTAAAAATCAATTAAAATGTGCACAGTTCTTGCTTGGCAGAAGACAAATACAGTCCTCATACAGTTTCAATAAATTTAATTGAGAATGATTGATATTTTAAGGAAATTCGATTTGTGTCTGTGATCAGGCATCATGCAAGTAGAAATTCATATTTAGAATAGTAGACAGAAAAGTCCTGTCGTCATAACACTAAATAATTATATCAGGATATATAGATTAGTTTTAGCTTGAGTGTACTTAAGATGTAACGTTAAACATGATCAATTAAGTTCAAGTTCAAGTTCGGTTTATTGTCATATGTAAGCCTACAATATAATGAAATGCATTTTGCTCCATCACTCACATGCAGTATAACAGACAAGGAGACATACAACAGACAAAAAAACAGACATGAAGTGCATAGTGCAAGACAAGTAAAGTCTGGCGGTCGTAGACAATGGCATGTTACACTTTGTGCAAGAAAAGTGACAATTGACACAAAAACTGACAATTAACACAAAAACCTTGAAAATAACAAAAGTTTGATGAGAATATAATATATATGTGGTAATATTTTAGATGTAAATGTGTCATGTAGAAAAACATAAATAGACTTCCTGGCAAGCATAGGCTTACAGGCATAGGTCCAACCTTTAGGTTTATCAACTTCTCAGCAACCTCTTTATGGCACAATCAACAGGATACAATATTCGTTAGAGTCATTATAATGTTCTGCTGAAAGCAATATAAATAATTTTGATATCATACAAAACAGTTATAGGTCAACAAGGAAGAATCTGTTATCTTCAGGAAACACCGATAAATACCACTGCCGTGAAACAAATGATCAATAAATAACTCACGAGGAGGAAGAAGGAACTGCTCGTAGCCCACACACTCTTCCCACATAGTGTATTGGGGGCGCGGCTCCAGACTCCAGAACTGTATATAAAGTTAGACCTAGCAGACACTCAACATTCAACTCTACTGAAGACTCAGACTGAAGACTGAACAGGTGAGGTTTAATTTACCCTTGGTAAAATAATTGTGTTGTATTAGAGTGCTCATATATCAGATGAGTTTGCAGCATTTTGAAGTTGATAGCTATAGTAATGGGCTATATCATGTTGCAGCATCATGGTTATTCGGTAATGGTTTCATGTCATCTATATATTATTGTGTGGCAGCAGTTTTCATGGGATCGAACCTGCTTAGTCAAAATGAATAGACTTGTCTTCAAAGTGAAGTGTATTGTATTTGCTCTTTGAAAACTGCAGACTCATCTATAAATGAAAATGTTTTCTATGATGTGGGAAAGCTCAAGTGTCAGCATCAGGGTTAAAACAAATGTAACATACTGTAATGCAATGCAAAGATAGGGATGGTAGTATGCCAACTGTTAAGGTGATGCCAGAATAGCATGTGCATCTCATATCTACTCTCCTACACTATGACTCACAAGAGTACAAAGCAAAGAGGTGGACATGTCATCATAATCAAAGTCATAAGTCATAACTTGGGCATAATAAAATTAAAAAATGAGATCAGTTCCCTTAAGCTACTGAACTGTTGATATAACTGTGACACATTCTTAGTTTGGCAAGCATGCAATGCAGCATTTATTGCACATTTCTTATCTTTAAAGGGAGCTCTCAGCCTTCATAACGACTATATTTGTCTTGTTTCAGATATGAATCTGTCTACCTTCCTGTCAGTCACTGGGCTCTGCCTGTTGCTCAGCTGGTGTGATGGCTCAGGTAAGTTATTTGATAAAGAAATATTTAAAAAGACATTTCAAGCTTTCCAAAAAGAAATGGAATATTGCAGAATTTACTTTTCTGTTGAATACTTGCGATAAATAACATTAAAGGCACTCTAAGCCCCCCCCCCCCCTCGTTCAATTGAAACTCTCTTAAATGTGCATCTTATCGGTAGCCACATCCTGGATGTGCAGCCTAGCCAAAGCTTGCTTTACTAAAATGTGTGTGTGACAAGCACAGTACTTGAACTCGCCTGTTCACTTGAACACGGAATTTGCCACGCCTCCTTCAATCAGACAGGTTATTTATTTGCAGTCTAGGTTATTTATTTGCAGTCTGCCTCTATCTGCCGAAGTTGCAGCATCGGCGTCACTCCGCGTGCAACCCACCACCTCCCCTTACGCCTCCCGTCCTCCATAGTTCAAGATAAGGGGGTGTATTGCGGAATCCTGCACGACTCCTGCCTGCGCAGTTGACTCCTGCACGATTCCGCAAATCACGCAGAAATGGAAATGCAGTGTTTGCTTATCTCCAAAGCAGTTTGAAGGAACTTCATCAAACTTTCCACAGTTAATCCCTAAAATAGGCCATGGGCCAGAAGGGACTACTACCATGAATTTGCTTTATTTTAATGGTCAAGGCCAAAATGTATCAGCCATATACTTGGTTTACCAATATAAAATAGAGAACTTTGTGCATGGTATGGAGGTAGGTGGGGCATATTTTAACTCATGTTAACTCACATCTAGAGGGTGTAGACTAAATATGTAATTTAGGCTGTTTAATTAGTTTGCCCTTAATATTACAGGCCAAAATATTTCAGCTGTATACTTGGCTCACCTATACAATATAGGACTATGTATTGTGATGGTATGGAGGAAGGGATGTAGTAATTTTTGTTAATGCGCATACAGAGGGTGTAATCTTTAAAAGAATATATAGTGTAGGTGGTTGAATGGCCTTTCCCTTAATGCTAGAGGACGAAATGTAGATAGCAAGTGAATAACAAACTCTGACCATTGTTATTTGAAATAATTATTTTGTTTTGTTTTTTTGGGGCAAGAAATTACCATCACCTTGACCATTACAATGAATTTGACCCCCCAACGTCTTCATTCACCCAGAAATGGACCCAGAAAACCTATGATTTGATAGTAAAACCATCAAATGGAAAGATTTGCTATTCTTATTTTCCATCTAACTCTTTTGGTAGCCATTTTGGAAATATGCCAATGTTCACAAGATGTCCTGACCTACCCAAAATGCAAAAACCTCAATAACCATTTCCCCCTGACTATTAATGTTTTTTACCCTGTTGGTTAGAAAAATATGCAACATTATATGACAACATAACATCCTATTTTGTTCCTCTACAGAAAGCCCAGGTCGACCTTTCATCCTAGAAGCTGTTGAGGAGGCAAAGAGGGTCGTAAATGAGGCCTACAAGTATTCACGTGAAGAGTAAGCAAATTCTCTATATACAGTCATTGTTATCCATCTATTGGTGTTATTCAAGTGGGAAAATCATGGGTGAGTTTTTGTGTGAATCCGTATAAAATATAAAAGTATGGTCATGAACGTATGGTCATGTTCTGCCATGTCCCACCCTGTAGGAGTCTGAGGAGAGTGCGCAGAGAGGACATCCGCCCCTCAGATATTTTGCGACTGATGAAGCAGCCAGCACGGGATACCCGCAATGCAGTGCGGGCCGCCGACACCATGGACATCGCCCTCGGGCTCATTCACCAGAAGGCCCATCACATCCACAAGAGATCGATCAATGCCACAGGTCAGACATGAAGAAAACCCACTGTGGTAATGAAAGGTTCTATGGCAGGGTGGAGCTGTGATAAGGGACGACCCGGGTTCAATTCCTGCAATTGCAAATCCACTTTAGATAAAGCTTCCGCTAAATATCAGTCAACTTTAACTTTGATCAAGCACTATATAAATGCATGTTGTTGTTGTTGTTGTTCCTTTTGTTGTCGAAAAACAATACTTGGATTCTCTGACACCCATCCATACAGTAGGTTTACAAAAATTTCCTTGGCGTTGTGTTATGGTGACCAGAGGACTCATTGTGTCTCCCTCTTTCAGACCTGATCACAGAGGACGAACGGCAGCTCATTGAGCGTCTCACAGGCTGTACTAGTCGTGTCCTGACCCCATCCTGCAGAACAACCCCTTTAATCAACAAGTACCGTACCGCCACCAGTGTCTGCAACAACAAGTGAGTGCTGCAGATCAGTCTCATTTCACTGGATTTCCCCTAAGACTACATCAGTCTGCTGAGTTGTTAGAGTAATGTGCATGTGCCTGTCAGTGGGCAAAATACATCAGATTGAATTGTGTGTTCCTCTATTTCCCAGGAAAAACCCAAGGCTTGGAGCTTCAAACACACCTTTTGCCAGATGGCTGCCGGCCGAGTATGAAGATGGAATTTCTCAGCCAAAAGGGTGGGACCGGAATAGAAAGTACAACAATTTCCTGCTTCCTCTGGTAAGATGATGACGGCATTGATGATGATGATGATGAGATGATAATGGTGGTATTTTATCATCTGTGGCTAATGTTCTCCCTCATGTTTTCTTTCAGGTAAGAGAGGTGTCCAACCGTATCCTGAGCACCACTGACAATGGTGTTGAGAGTGACAATGAATTCTCCTACCTGGTGACGATCTTCGGTCAGTGGAATGACCATGACCTGACATTCACGCCTACCTCCCCCAGCATACGCTCTTTCAGCAGTGGCCTGGACTGTGGCACCAGCTGCGAGCAGTCCAATCCCTGTTTCCCCATACCGGTCAGTGACATACTTTCTTCCACTCTTCTCTCTGACTCCTTCTCTTTCTCTCTTTCTTTCTCTGTCTGTCTTTCTGTATATCCATCTTTCTCTTTCTTTGTGTCTTTCTCACCTATCTGTCTGTTTGCTCGTTTCCGCCACAGGCCCCTACAGGAGACCCCCGGCTGTCCCAAGACACCTGCATCCCAGTGTTCCGCTCGGCTCCGACCTGCGGCACCGGGAACGGTGCCTTCATGTTCGGCGGGCAGGCTAACGTGCGTGAACAGATCAACTCGCTGACGGCCTTTGTGGATGCGGGCCAGGTCTACGGCTCGGAGGACAGCCAGGCACGCGATCTGCGTGACCTCACCAATGACGGAGGCCTGCTGCGCGTCAACCAGAGGTTCCGTGACCCCTCGGGCAACCGGGAGCTGCTGCCATTCTCGAGTGTGGAGGGAAACATGTGCGCTACACGCCGACCAATCACCAATGACACCACTGCAGAAGAAGTGCCTTGTTTTGTGGCAGGTACTCATTTCTTACTAGCTGTTTTCTCTTCTTTTATACTATTCCCTTGTGGGGGGCACTGTGGCTCAAGTGGCTACAGCGTCCATACCACATTTGGCTTCAAGTGCCCACGAGGACCCAGGTTCAAGTCCGAGCTGCGGTCATTTCCCGACCCCACACCATGTCTGTCTCCCACTTGCTTACTGGTCATATCCAAATGAAGGCAAAAAGCCCTAATATATATACTTTATACTCTTTATACTCATTGCTCTCCCTCTCCCCCCCTGGGAAGTTTCATGTTCATACGCTTCCTTACACCAAGCTCTACCCGTGTCCCCATCTGCTGGTTGTGTGCAGGTGATGCCCGTGTCGATGAGAACATTGGCCTGACGTCTCTCCATACTTTGTTCCTGCGGGAGCACAACCGGCTGGCTCGGGCCCTGCGGCAGCTCAACCCCCACTGGAGCAGCGAGACCCTCTACCAGGAGGCCCGCAAGATCCTGGGTGGCTACCACCAGGTGGGGCTACTGAGCACACACATGTACCTTCTCCTTCCACACAGTTAACTCATACTACTTTGCCTATTTTTAATGGTGAAGAGCTTCGCACAGCTTTTTCATCCTCTTTTGGTCTCCTTTACCTCTCTTTCCAACACATTCTGTGCTATTTCAGGTCATTGTGTACCGTGACTACCTGTTGCACATCATTGGCCCTGAGGCGCACAGCAGATACCTGGGCACTTACTCGGGCTACAACGACAGCGTGGACCCAAGTATCTCCAACGTGTTTGCCACAGCTGCCTACCGCTTTGCCCACAATACCATCCAGCCGCTGATGTTTCGTCTGGATGAGAACTACAATGATCACCCCCAGTTTCCCAGTGTACCCCTCTTCAAAGCTTTCTCTACCCCATGGAGGCTGATCTTTGAAGGTTAGTGTGAGCATCTCAAAAGAAATATGGTAAAAGTTCTTCATCTCCAGCCATAGATACGTTCGGCATCTAGTCATAATTGTGGGTACTGCCCCCAAATTGACCGACGTGGTGGAGAGAGTTTGATTCGATTGAGTGCAACCTAATGGAGGTGCACCGGTGTAGGTACAGAAAACACTTTAACAAGGTTAAAACTTTTAGCAAATATCAATAAATGGCACAAGAAAGGTTTGGACTGGGACTTATGAGTCAGTAGGGTTAAGGGTAACATTAAGTTCCACAATTTTGATAATTCCAGTTACACTGTCAGAACTGTCGAGTGGACTCATTGTAGAACAGTTTTTAATGGCCAGACTGTTTAGCTCGGTTTAGCAAGCTAAGCCGTAAGCCATAACACCACATACTCATAAATTGCACCTTAATTTATTCTCACATATGTATATTCCCTACAATATTAATTGGACCATATGAATAGTTTGAATAGTTTTAGCAAATAATGTGTACTAGTTACCTATGTTACACTGATGATATAAAGGTATCATAAAGTTATCAAAGCTAGTTAGCAAGCTATGGAAGCTAACATCAGATGTTAGCCACCAGAGAAAATTGTCGTCAACATTGGGAAATCGAGGGTGAATTAGGTGAAAGCATACTTTGGACAGTTGAAACCATTGTGTTCACAAACAAGCTAAATCCCATCTGTACTTAAAACAAATGTATAAAGTGTAACTGCTAGCGATTATGCCCATTGTATGCTGTTAGCAGTCCTACCTCTCTGTGGTAACCTATATGCTGAATTGATCTATGTATGTTCAGTTAACTACATGAGCTTCAAAATCCTGTTATCCCCGCTTCAGGTGGCGTTGACCCTCTGATCCGGGGCCTGGTCGGGCGACCGGCTAAGCTGAACACCCAGGACCACATGATGGTGGATGCCCTTCGGGAGAAGCTCTTCAAGTTTACCAGTCGCCTGGCGTTGGACCTTGGCTCCCTTAACCTCCAGCGAGGCCGAGATCATGCCTTACCTGGTACTGCGCTAAACATGATTAGTTTGCTATGACTTTTACTGTCAAAAGACATTACATGTATTTTGTGCTTAACTAGTCAACGAGTCAAAGGTCATGGGACATTTTTTTCACATGTTTTCTATGCACAGTGCTTGTCTTCTCAGTTGTCAGCAGTCGAGCATTTGATGTCTGTTATCTTAGTAGTTGTAACTCATTGTCCCTTTTCTCTCTCTCCAGGGTATAACTCATGGCGCCAGATCTGTGGTCTCTCTACTCCCAAGACAGAGGCACAACTGGCTACGGTCTTGCAGAACAGGGCTCTAGCCCGTCAGCTCCTGCAGCTGTACGGATCCCCTGACAACATTGACATTTGGCTTGGCGGTGTGGCAGAGCCTTTTGTCCATGGTGGCCGTGTGGGGCCCCTTTTTGCCTGTCTCATCGCTACTCAGTTCCAGAAGATCCGTGATGGGGACAGGTGAGATAGAGGGGGAACTCTTGGAGGGTCCTTGGGGGAGTGTCTACAGAATATGGCTTGTGTTAGCATGCGCTGTAGGTGCCACATCACTTAGGGGATCCTTCTTTTGTGTTTTCAGGTTGTGGTGGGAAAATCATGGGGTGTTCACGAGGGCACAGAAGACCTCGCTGGCCTCGGTCTCAATGGCCCGCATCATCTGTGACAACACTGGCATCAGAGATGTTCCAAGCAACCCTTTCCTCTTCAGTGCCCGCGGCTCTGGCTACACCAACTGTGATGACATCACTCCATTCGATCTCCGACCATGGCTAGAGACAGGTGTGTGGACATTAGAGATAAACCACACATTTAAGTGTGGGTGTAGTCTCTGACAAACACACCACGTAAAAATTATACTTTTGTTATTAGCAATCCAATCACTTCCTGTCTTCTCCTTTGTTCTGTTCCTGTCCCCTCTGTGTCTTCATAATGATCTAAATGGAATGACTTGTAAGAACATGACTGTGGTAAATGGCCAAATTGGTGGTTGACACAAAGCTGTTTTGACCTTCCAGGCAATGTTCAGAATCACATTGTCAACGATGGAAATGAGGTTAGAGAGGATTTACTTCTGCATGCTGTATTTACACAGATGAGAGATTTTGCAAAAATAACCAATAATATTGTATAAGGCCACTTTCTTTTGTACACATAAATCATATTTTGCAATGATTTTCTGATCTCACACAAGGTAATCACGATCTTAAATTACTTATGTAGTGTCTTTTCTTTCGTGGTTTTCCATTTTTTCTCAGCTTTTTTGGGGGATTGTCTTTCTTTCTTAAATCCTAATCTAATCTATCAATGATTTATCTGTAAGATTATTCTCTGAAATGATTTGTTGTGACAGATTAGGGACAGGAAAATATCTTCATTTTCATAATTTCTGCAGATCTGGACACAGAGCCAATCCCAGGGCCGCCAGGACCACGCGGACCTGCTGGGGAACGAGGTAATCTATCTAAGACATATCCATATGTTGGAAAACCTGACGGAAATCCATATATGTTCTTGTCACATTCCTTGCTTTTGAAAGTAATTGTGGTGAATAATTACTTTCTATTAACTTAGACTGGCAAACCTTAGGAACACTCAGGAATCAGGTTTATTCTGTTACAAGCAGAGTGGGTAAAAAATGGTCTATGGTCTGTGTAGGCCATGGCACAGAGGCCATGGCCTCTGTTGGATCAACCTCTCCCTCTCTTCCTCAGTTCTCCATCCTTCTTCTTTTTAGTCTGACAAACATTGCAAGTTTAGTCACTTTTGTATGGGTTAAACAAAGAAAGAAATGGTGGCAAAACAAGCCCACTTAGTTGGTTCTCCACTTGGCATCAGACACACCTACTCACACCTACTTCACACCTATCTGAAGAACATGAGGAGAGATATCTTATATATCAGAAATATCACTTATAGAATGTTCCAAACATTCTCACAATCAAATCATTACAATCCTTGTACTGAGACTATTACAATGATACCAAACATGAATATATTTACATTTCATGACACATGGATACATTATAGCAAAGTCCTTTGTCTTGTGGATCTGATAGCCCTTGGAAACAGTACATTAGCATTTCATTGGGGGAGGGGAGGATGTCTTTATTTAATGCCAAGAGGGCCCACATGGCCTCCAAAACCAGTCTTGAAACTCCAAAATAATTCCCATCACTTTGCATAATCTGACCATGTTCTACCGTACCGAATGTTGGGCTGTGAAACTGACCGTACCTGTGTGTGTAACCCTGCAGGTCCCGCAGGGCCCCAGGGTCTAAAGGGTCCCCCCGGGCCCCCCGGCAGCAGCAGCCAACAACCTCGCTCTGCTTTCTCCGTCACCCTCGGGGGCTCCATCCCATCCAACAGCAAAGTCCTCCGCTTTACCCGCGTCACCTACAACGGCCAGGGCCACTACAGCACACAGACCGGCAAGTTCACCTGCCAGGTGCCCGGCGTCTACGAGTTTGAGCTCTTCTGCACGGCGATCCAAAACGTGGGCAGTATTCAGGTGAAGCGAAACGGGGTGGTGGTGATGACCGCCTTCTCATCCCACGTGGACGGCCGGCTTAACTTCACCGGGGATACAGTGGTGCAGCTGGGGCTGGGGGATGAGGTGTGGCTGGAGGCCAGCCAGGGGGGGTCTGGACTTCTCTCAGAGAGTTTCTTTACTGGACACATCCTTTTCACAGTCTAAGGGCAAGAAAGGACAGTCTACATATATTCACTGCACAGGCATGTAAATATAATCTCTCACGCATTCCGTATAACTAAAACAATCTTGTTACTGTTTTTAAACTTGATCTTTGCTCAGATCTCATATTTGCATTCGCACTTCATACAGACCCTTTTACTGTTTGTAAACAGTGATGGATGTGCACACAGCATGGTGCCGGAAGGTAATTAGTTTGTCAAGCTATGCAAATGGATTAACTACAAAAGATCACAAAAACCACCTGACCACAAACCAACCGGACAACCGGTTGCAGTTCACCCATAGTTCCCACAGGGGGGTTTGTGAGCAAGCTCCAAATGAATGGGAGTCTATGGGCTAGATGGCAAAATTTAAAATTTCACTTGTTTATCACCAAAAAACGTCACATTTTATTGTAGTTTCCACAGCTACAGTATGGGTTTTCCATCAAGTGAAACAAACAAATACCTATGTCCTGTAAATACTTTACAGGGTGGGCCAGTGGCCAAGTCTCTGGTCTGAATGAATAGGGTAGCATATCAGTTTCGGCACCAGTATGCACGCTCAAAAATGTTGACGACGTAAGCAGTAAAAGGGTCAATACTGCATCATATTCCCATAGCTAATTGTAGTCTATAGGCATTGCTATATTTGTTTAGACATTATGATTGCAAACACATGAAGTAGATACAGAATCATATGAATTATTTTTTAGCTGGTCTGAGAATTCAGAATGTATTCTAATAGCTTACAAGTGCGGAATAAAGACTTTTCTCAGTATGTGCTGTATATAGATGTTAACTGGAAATAATTGTAATCCAAGCTGTGAAATGGGCTGGAAAAATCAAACTTCGATCAGGCCAATCACATCTAGAGTTGTTGAGCGGGCTTAACATAATGACGACTGACTTGCGACGGTTCCACGTGAATTCCCTGCTACTTAAAAACAAAGAAGATGGATGCTGCTGCTGGCGAACCGCGCGACTGGAGTTAAGCTTTTTTTAAGTTGCCAAAAGTTTGATCAACTAGCCAACTAGCTCTGCTGGTGGGAAAACGCATGAGTCTCATGAGTTGTAGCGCTATCCTATTGTGTGCAGAAGGAATTTGAAAGACAACCATTTATCCCGCCCCTCGGATTGAGCACTGCCAATGGTGAGTTCCCAGTCCCTACATCTTGATGTGGGTCTGGCTCGTCAGACTAGTGAAATTCCAACATTTGCACTGAGTTGTATACTGAATATTTAGACTGTTTTTATCTTATTTTAAAATAAGACTCAGAACAAACAACTCAAAACAAACTTCACAGAATAGTTGCATCAAGTAACAGTACATTACATGTTACATTACTGTAGCTCTTTGCTTGTTATTCTGAAACCAAATGTATACTGTTTTATAGACATCGTCTGATATGTGTTGTTTATTTAAAAAAAAAAAAAAAATGAAATAAAATGTATTTTGTTCGATTAATCTGACTGCATTTAATGAATAATTTGAATCTCGAATCAATTACCAAGTAAGTTTATCAGTTATGGCAGAGCATGGCATGGCATACTACGATTATTAGATATATACGATTGTTAAGCAGATTAACAATTTATTTAGCATTAAGCCCTAAAAGGTGAATGTAATCAATATCACTTCAGTTGAATGTAGAAGTAAACTCACATAGTCTACTGTAACAAAGTAAAGTAACAAAGTAGCAAACAGTAACAAAGGAAACTTAACCAAAAACACAGAGACAAACTTAACAAATTAACAAGTTAAGAATAACAGATACACCAGATGAAACAGTATACCAAATCATGAGATTACAAACCCAAATATTAAAGGATAGAAAGAGAGAGGGAATGAGAGAAAGGGATCGAGAGAAAGAGAGAGAGAGAGAAAGGGAGAGAGAGGGAGAGAGAGAGGGAGACTCAGGGGTCAGCATAAGCTTCAGTATACCAAATCATGAGATTACAAACCCAAATATTAAAGGATAGAAAGAGAAAGGGATAGAGAGAGAGAGAGAGGGAGACTCAGGGGTCAGCAAAATCTTCCCCCACAGCCTTGGTAGCAGGAAAGAAGAGAGCAAGAGCCAAGACAAAAGAAGAGACCGAGCTGAGAATATTCTCCTCTTTTATCAATCACTTGGGTCACCCCGAATCATCAGGGCCTCTGTTATCTGAGAGGGATGGGTGTGGCCCAGGTGGATCATACCTTTAGACTATAGTGTAGTTCTTAGTCTACAACTATGCACAGATACATTAAATTGTAATTAAACCATGATCAGACTGTTGCCCACATTGCAAGTATTAATTCAAGACCAAACATGGATGTATTATTTTCACAACATACATTTACATAGATTTGATCGGTGACCATCAAGTTTCCACTGTACAGTATGTAGAAAGGAGAGGAGAGGTTGCTTGGCAGGGGGCTGGGAACTGAAGCCAAATGGCAACACTGTATGCATGAGCGGGGGTGTTGGGAATTCTGGCCATGGCTAGCTAAGACAATAGTGAGCGACAAGTACCCACACAGATGTAAATTGACCCTAAAAGGTTATGAAAATGTCTTTTCTGTTTCAAGAACGCAAAAGGTTGGCAAAAAGATGGGGCTTACATCCTTGCAGACACAAAACAACACTCAAGTAAATTGAGTAAAACAACACATAAGATTTTGGAAGCCAGACAAAATTTACCCCGCCCCACCCCACAAAATTTGAGTTGGAGACATTCAGTCTGGAGTTGCTCCATTGAGAAGTCTTTATGCTCAAATCAGAGGTGTTCAAGCCAATCAAATCATCATGGCGGGCTTTATACGTTGATGGACAGACAGAAGTGTGAAGTGAAGTGAAGGGCCCTATCATGACATTCTAAAGTGCATCGTCACTCGTCAAAAGTCTATTCAAATTTAGTAGGATGTCCAGTTCACATTGGGAGGGGTTTCGCTATCAAAAGTGGAGCGCATGGCGTAACAAGGTGTTCCTAGGTCTTTTAATCAGTCATATGGGTGTGTTTGCGGCGTAACATCATCTTAAACCAATGAGAATGACATCTGTCATTCCATTTAACGGCACAACGCGCGATATGTCAAATAAATGCATCGGTATTTTGGCATTCAAAGGCGCATTTGAAGGAGACTGCTTGCGAGACCATATAGAATAGTCATTCTTAAACCATGCTTTACTAAAACCTAGCATAGCCTTCACGCATTTGCACTCGTCTATTTGAACTCATTTGCAAAGTGAAACTAACTTCACCAAGGAGTCAGTCAACGACAAGACAGTTATATGCAGTTACTTTCACTATTGACTGACAATGGGTTACCACCGAAAACATACAGTAGGCTGGAAAAAGCAACACTTACCCTAATATTGCTCAAATGACTGAATAAAACAACATTTATCCTGCAGAGGAGTTACTTATATCTCGTGACAGTGTGTCTTCAGCTGTGCTCCATACGTGTCTCTCGCCTCTCCCCTAATCACTTTTAACCGTCATTACCAATTTGCAAATGATGGTGAATAACTACTCATTATGAGATGTACAGTATTTCGTAATATATTTGTTCTAATTATGTTTCCCATTGTAATCGTGCAATTTGTAATGCTTTGCATGGACGTGCGCTGGTGTGCGTTCATGAATGATAGAAGGATGGTGCGTGCACCTGCCAATATGACTGGTGACATGCGCTCTTAAAATAGCATATGAACAACTCGCCATTGACTTCTGACCAGGTTTAGGTGGTGTATGATAGTGATTTTTAGACAACGTGCTAGGCCCCTCCCTAGGTTGTTAATTGCCACACCCCTGGGCGCAATGCTTAAAAAATAAACGTGCAAAATACCGAATTCAACTTTGCGCGGGTGAATAACAAGTATTACGCCATGCGCTTGTGGTCAAAAATATCCAGGCAACACTCAGGTGTGAGGAACCACTGCAGGTTTATTCACGATACCGGGAGCAGGTCACTAGCAACATCATTCCAGTAACACTACTCAAAGTTCTCTAGGGCGAAGCCCCATCTTATACATGTTAATTACATTGGTAATACAAATCACATGAGTACAATGGTCTTTTCCAAAAATCCTCATACATGCAGAAATACAACAATACATATACACTTCTTGGACATAGCATGTGATCCATGCACCATACACAAGTCATGTGGCTACTCCAAGTAAGTAGATAATTGGTCAATACAATACATATACATCCTTCAGCATTCTCTTGCCATAGTCTAGTTCCTGTCGGGATATTCCTAATATTGCTGCCTCAGGCAGAATACCCTTAACTCGTGAGAAAGGGGGTCGCATGACCTTTATTAGAAAATCATGACATGTAGAGAGCAAATGACAGACAAAGCAAAGTTGATGCACAATATTGAATGTATAGAAAGCATATACAGAATATAAAAAATGTTAATAATCCAAAATTTCTCCTTCACGCTGGTGACCCAAAATACAGCCCGAAGTGTTGCCTGTAAAGTTTCCGGGAAGTGACCTAGCGAGACCTGGCGAGACTACCACTTAATCACCAATAAATGGCCTAGTTTTGACCTGACATGCATGCGTCACTGATTCAACCCAAAGCGGCAACCATCAAAAGCAGAGTTAAAATGTCCAGATAAAATGTCCAGATTGTGCGTTTTCATGAGTTTTCGATCGTCATCTATTTCAGCTCTATTCATCATAGAGTTCCCAAAATCGCACATAAGGTGTGTTAGAGTGTCTATCTTTGTAATTTAATAAAAAAAAATCTAAAAACGAAATATTGCATTTTTGGCACTCCACGCATGCAGGGAACAAAAAATGGAATATTGCGTTTTTGGCACTCAAAGTGTTAAGATCAAGGGGGCAGGTGAACATTCGGAGAGCGTAGACACTATGGGCGGCTCTGAGTCTAGGAGTAGACCACTTTCAGCTAGCATTCCATTGAACCCTATTCATTTTGTCGTCACTTTGACATCAAATAATGTTACAACTGTAGCGTTTTAAGCCTTTATATGACCCTTTTCTATTTTCGGAGAAATACAAAATTGTGTGATTGGCGTCCTAGCCTCGTAATTCACTTTACGGCTGAGAAATAAACTTGTTTTCCGAAAACAATGCTATCATGACGTAATATATGTAATGAGCATGCGTCTTAGCGTTGCACAGGAGCAAAGTAACAGTATTCTCTGAATAAGAACGTGCAAGCAATCTGGGGGGAAGCGTGTGAATCAGGGGCGCAGGAGATATTTTGAAAGTGAGGGGGACCAAATTGTGAACACAAACCCATAGTGAGATCGGTTTTCGATTTAAGTCAATGAAATAACACCTCTTCTTAATATTTTATTATATGTTATATTGTATTTTATTATGTTGGTTGGATTAATAGCCTACGGTTGGCAAAGAAAAGTCGTTTTCCTACCATAGGTCTCCAACACAGTTCTCAAGCTCATTCTCTTGCCGACCCTTTCGAGCTAATTGCCAGAGGCTGAAGCCTACTACATTTAAACACAATTGTTGCGACTCAAGGCATTCCAGCCTACGAATTTTATTAAAAAAGTACTAAATCATGCATAATTAAACAATAACTCAATTTAGGCGACTTGGCTACGCAAAAAGGTTTCCATTAGGGCCTACAGCACAACCCCTATTCAATGAAGGGCTGCCTTGTCTCGCAATAAACAGCAGTGGAAATCCCGACACTTTTTCAACTGCATGAAACTTAACAATGAACCATCAAATATCTCCCAGATTTCAGTGCCCATCAGTCCCAACATTTAGCAATATAATCATACAGTCCAAAAGTAAATTAAATCCCAAACCAAACCGAAAATGCTTTTGATAGCCTACCGGTATGCCGCTCCAAACGAAACGCATGTCTAAATGCAGGTTAGAAATATTTAAAAAAGCCTGCCTCAAATACCAGCCTGCCTCAAATAAAGATGATGATGAATGATTTATGCTAAGCAAGTAGCCTGGATTATTTTATGATTGTTAGTAGACAAACTGGCTTCAGATATCCAACAGAGTGAATATGAGATTGTGCAGTCTTACAGTATTGTAGATGGCTGTGGTTAGTGATGTGATGCTGTTAATGGGGAGTTTTACATAGTTAGCGCAAATCCTATATGTTATTATTTATTTAGCGTGCCTATAAGGCTTTTTTCCTTATCAAAAGTGACGGGAACGACGGCTGTCTCTTCAGCACTGCGGGGGACATATCCCCCACATCCCCTGCGCCCCTGGTGTGAATGATATTCAAGGGAAAAGCCATAGACAGTAAAAGATTGCATTGGGAAAATCCACAAAAGCATCCGATCACAACATTTCCGCAAAGTTTTGATGGATTGACAGTAGACTAGGAATGTGGCAAGTGCTTGAAATTAAATTAAATATGAAATCCCATTTATCTACAAACAACTTACTAGGACATTTAAGAAAAGTAAATGTAGACATAATGGCCTACATTAACCCAATCTCAGCCCATTTCAATCGCGGTTAACGTTATCCGCTCTCTCTCTCTGTGACAGACTGAGAATCACATTTTCTCGGCGCAGCTATCACAAGAGTTACACGAGTCAGACAGTCTACGTAGTCTGAGGCTGCGGAGCAACCACGTCGACCAACAGGAAATGGTGGAAATTTACTTATCTTGTCTCTACTGACTCTCCATATCTTTTACTGTCTATGATTAAGACACCCCTGAATGCGGGCTTCAACTTTATGGATTTCTGTTAGGCTACCATGCTACTGTGATACTGATTATTTTGGGACAGTTATCTACTGTTATCTACATTATCTAAATTAATCATATTGCTTTAAGAAGAACATTATAATGACTCTCTAGTAAAATATGTTAAAGGAACACGCCAAAGTTTTGAGAAATTAGCTTATTCGCCGTCTCCCCCAGAGAGGAAATAATACATACTCTTCTCATCTCTGTGAATGCAATAACTTTCCATTAATAAAGTGTTGATAAAGTGGACAGTGTTTGAGAGCAACAGTTTTTCTCTGCTTACAAGACATGCCAAATATCTTTAACCAAATATGCTGACCTGGCTGTTACATCTCATAGCCAACTGTATCAAAGAGGCCTACTCAAAAAGTCACAACTGAACTTGTCAAGTACAAACTACCACGGAGCCTATTGAGAGCCACAGAATGCGGGCTTAAAGCAACCCAATGCAGTTCTATTACCTTAAAATAACGGCTTCAAACTCACGGTACACTGACATATAATACAAACAATGCACACTGTTATTCTAACAGTGTTGCTGACCACTCTTACCAAAGAACGACGTACGAAAGACAGTCATAGCAAAGTAACTTTCGTGAAATGCGTGAAAATGTTAAGATAGAGATAAGGTAGGGGTTACGAACTACGTAGCGTTAAGGCTTCTGGAAAACAGCCCCAGTTCTTTATAGCCACTATCCTACCACCACCCACGGAGGTCATTCAAGGCGGTTTAGTTGTGTTTTTAAACAGAAGAGGCAGATTAAAGTAAAACCACCTAATTAGGCTACCTGGTAATCCACTCCTTTCCAGCTTTATAATTTATAGCCATCAGCGACAGACTGACTTATATGCAAGCATGATCACATCATACTTTCCCAGATATGGGTATCCTATACTGTCTTGAAAACTATATAGCCTAGCATAATAGATGGCCGTTACAACAACCAAAGACCTTAGTAGTAAAATTACACTGGAAATAGCCTAAGCCTCAATAGACTAATGTGATATTTTACAGTGGGTACTATTAATTGAATTCCCTAATCCCTAACTTCACCCCCATCGTTATTCCCAAAACTGGTGCTAGATAAACAAATAGCGTGCGTGTGACAGAGGAAAAATGCTTTGGTGTTGCTTTGCTTTGGCTTTGGCTTGGCTTGCTTAGGGTATACATTATTATGACCGCCACGCAGCGAAGGTTTAGTCAGATTTTTTTTTCTTTTTTTTCTTTTTCGCATGGCCAAATTTCCGTCAAGGATTTCCGGGACACTGAAAGACCGGGGTACACCAACTTTTATCTTGTAAATTACCCCACTAATAATGCCCTGAATGGTACGAAACTTCTGCAGTAGTACAACTATGACCTTTAGTCCAATAATGAGGCATTAGAAAGTTTGTAAGTGCACCAGGAGTTTATTTAAATAAGACTTGCCTGATTATCTGCTACTATACCGCTGCGTCAACGTTTCTTCCGTTATTTGGGAACAGCCTGTAAACACCAACTGGCCTGTAGGTGGCCGGACACAGTTTTCTGTGAATATCTCCAGAACCGTAGGGCCTAGGAGGACCACCTTTTTTTTGTATGTTGGTCTTAAGGGGCCATGTCAACCCATCCCATTATCACTTATTTCATGTATAGCGCCACCTAGTTAAAAATTTAAATGCAAAAACTGAGAACTGTACACTCTTAGAAAAAAGGGTTCTTGTGGGTGCTAAATAGAACCATGGGGGTTCTTTGCCAAGGAAATAGAACCTTTTGCCTGAAAAGGGTGCTATTTCTTACTAGCGAGGATTATTTAAACTTAAACAACCGTTTATGGAACCCTTTCCCGAAGACGCTCACTCTGCTGCAGTGGATTTAACTGTAAGTGGCACAAAGTTTTTTCTGCTTTTTCCCCATTCATAATCACTGCCCGTGTGGCCTGCAAATTGAAACATTAAGTGATACTTCTTTAAGCAAAAGCAAGGGGCGTTCCCCGTAAACGTCGGTGGGCGTTAACACATGACGGTCAGCTGTCTGAAGTAGTAAATTGTAACGTTAGAGGTTCGTTGAATAATGTTAGCAGCAGCTAGCTAGCTATCATAGACATTGATTCACCCTAACGTTACTGGATCCATCATTAAGATAAGTTTTGTACTTTCTTGTCAGCCTGGCAATAAAATCAACTATCGATTATATGATTTCGAGCTTGTGTAGAACGACAGTGCTGTTCAATATCCTCCCTCTCCCCGATTGAGTTAAAGCTATCTACAGCTAGCCTGCTAGCGCTAGCTGTCACTAGCTAGTGAACATAGAAGCAAAGCAGAGTAATCAGCTACTAACGTCAGCTAACATACGATGCAAAAAAAAAAAGTGTTGAAATTCTGCAATTTCACAAATACATATTATATTTTCAGAGGGGCAAAAAAGGGCATTTTCAACCATAGAATTTCACAAGTGGGGTGTCATTGGAAAGGGGAGGAAGTGTAGTTATAGAATGTGGTGAAATATCCCTTGCAAAATCCTTCATGGGATACCTGTCCCTGTTCAAGTGTTGAAAATCTGCAATTTCACAAATATATACTGTATTTTCAGAGGGGCAAAAAAGGGCATTTTCTACCATAGAATTTCACAAGTGGGGTGTCATTGGAAAGGGGAGGAGGTGTAGTTTCAGAATGTGGTGAAAGATCCCTTGCAAAATCCTTCATGGGACATCAGTCGCTGTTCTAGTGTTGAAATTCTGCAATTTCACAAAATATATACTGTTTTTAGAGGGGCTAAATATCCAATTTTCCACCATAGAATTTCACAAGTGGGGTGTCATTGGAAAGGGGAGGAGGTGTAGTTATAGAATGTGGTGACATATCCCTTGCAAAATCCTTCATAGGCTATCTGTCCCTGTTCAAGTGCTGAAATTCTGCAATTTCCACAAATATATACTGTATTTTCAGAGGGGCTAAATATCCAATTTTCCACCATAGAATTTCACAAGTTGGGTGTCATTGTAAAGGGGAGGAGGTGTAGTTTCAGAATGTGGTGAAACATCCCTTGCAAAATCCTTCATGGGCTATCTGTCGCGGTTCTAGTGCTGAAATTCTGCAATTTCACAAAATATATACTGTATATTCAGAGGGGCTAAATATCCCATTTTTCACCATAGAATTTCACAAGTGGGGTGTCATTGGAAAGAGGAGAGAGTGTAGTTTCAGAATGTGGTGAAACATCCCTTGCAAAATCCTTCATGGGCTATCTGTCCCTGTTCAAGTGTTGAAATTCTGCAATTTCACAAAATATATACTGTTTTTAGAGGGGCTAAATATCCAATTGTCCACCATAGAATTTCACAAGTGGGGTGTCATTGGAAAGGGGAGGAGGTGTAGTTTCAGAATGTGGTGAAACATCCCTTGCAAAATCCTTCATGGGCTATCTGTCCCTGTTCTAGTGTTGAAATTCTGCAATTTCACCAATATATACTGTATTTTCAGAGGGGCAAAAAAGGGCATTTTTCACCATAGAATTTCACAAGTGGGGTGTCATTGGAAAGGGGAGGAGGTGTAGTTTCAGAATGTGGTGAAAGATCCCTTGCAAAATCCTTCATGGGACATCAGTCGCTGTTCTAGTGTTGAAATTCTGCAATTTCACAAAATATATACTGTTTTTAGAGGGGCTAAATATCCAATTTTCCACCATAGAATTTCACAAGTGGGGTGTCATTGGAAAGGGGAGGAGGTGTAGTTATAGAATGTGGTGACATATCCCTTGCAAAATCCTTCATAGGCTATCTGTCCCTGTTCAAGTGCTGAAATTCTGCAATTTCCACAAATATATACTGTATTTTCAGAGGGGCTAAATATCCAATTTTCCACCATAGAATTTCACAAGTGGGGTGTCATTGGAAAGAGGAGAGAGTGTAGTTTCAGAATGTGGTGAAACATCCCTTGCAAAATCCTTCATGGGCTATCTGTCCCTGTTCAAGTGTTGAAATTCTGCAATTTCACAAAATATATACTGTTTTTAGAGGGGCTAAATATCCAATTGTCAACCATAGAATTTCACAAGTGGGGTGTCATTGGAAAGGGGAGGAAGTGTAGTTATAGAATGTGGTGAAATATCCCTTGCAAAATCCTTCATGGGATACCTGTCCCTGTTCTAGTGTTGAAATTCTGCAATTTCACCAATATATACTGTATTTTCAGAGGGGCAAAAAAGGGCATTTTTCACCATAGAATTTCACAAGTGGGGTGTCATTGGAAAGGGGAGGAGGTGTAGTTTCAGAATGTGGTGAAAGATCCCTTGCAAAATCCTTCATGGGACATCAGTCGCTGTTCTAGTGTTGAAATTCTGCAATTTCACAAAATATATACTGTTTTTAGAGGGGCTAAATATCCAATTTTCCACCATAGAATTTCACAAGTGGGGTGTCATTGGAAAGGGGAGGAGGTGTAGTTTCAGAATGGGGTGAAATATCCCTTGCAAAATCCTTCATGGGCTATCTGTCCCTGTTCAAGTGCTGAAATTCTGCAATTTCACAAATACATATTATATTTTCAGAGGGGCTAAATATCCAATTTTCCACCATAGAATTTCACAAATGGGGTGTCATTGTAAAGGGGAGGAGGTGTAGTTTCAGAATGTGGTGAAACATCCCTTGCAAAATCCTTCATGGGCTATCTGTCGCGGTTCTAGTGCTGAAATTCTGCAATTTCACAAAATATATACTGTATATTCAGAGGGGCTAAATATCCAATTTTCCACCATAGAATTTCACAAGTGGGGTGTCATTGGAAAGGGGAGGAAGTGTAGATATAGAATGTGGTGAAATATCCCTTGCAAAATCCTTCATGGGCTATCTGTCCCTGTTCAAGTGTTGAAATTCTGCAATTTCACAAATACATATTATATTTTCAGAGGGGCAAAAAAGGGCATTTTCTACCATAGAATTTCACAAGTGGGGTGTCATTGGAAAGGGGAGGAGGTATAGTTTCAGAATGTGGTGAAACATCCCTTGCAAAATCCTTCATGGGCTATCAGTCGCTGTTCTAGTGTTGAAATTCTGCAATTTCACCAATATATACTGTATTTTCAGAGGGGCAAAAAAGGGCATTTTCAACCATAGAATTTCACAAGTGGGGTGTCATTGGAAAGGGGAGGAAGTGTAGTTATAGAATGTGGTGAAATATCCCTTGCAAAATCCTTCATAGGCTATCTGTCCCTGTTCAAGTGCTGAAATTCTGCAATTTCACAAAATATATACTGTATTTTCAGAGGGGCTAAATATCCCATTTTTCACCATAGAATTTCACAAGTGGGGTGTCATTGGAAAGAGGAGAGAGTGTAGTTTCAGAATGTGGTGAAATATCCCTTGCAAAATCCTTCATGGGCTATCTGTCCCTGTTCAAGTGCTGAGATTCTGCAATTTCACAAATACATATTATATTTTCAGAGGGGCAAAATATCCAATTTTCCACCATAGAATTTCACAAGTGGGGTGTCATTGGAAAGGGGAGGAAGTGTAGATATAGAATGTGGTGAAATATCCCTTGCAAAATCCTTCATGGGCTATCTGTCCCTGTTCAAGTGCTGAAATTCTGCAATTTCACAAAATATATACTGTTTTTAGAGGGGCTAAATATCCAATTTTCCACCATAGAATTTCACAAGTGGGGTGTCATTGGAAAGGGGAGGAGGTGTAGTTTCAGAATGTGGTGAAACATCCCTTGCAAAATCCTTCATGGGCTATCTGTCCCAGTTCTAGTGTTGAAATTCTGCAATTTCACCAATATATACTGTATTTTCAGAGGGGCAAAAAAGGGCATTTTTCACCATAGAATTTCACAAGTGGGGTGTCATTGGAAAGGGGAGGAGGTGTAGTTTCAGAATATGGTGAAAGATCCCTTGCAAAATCCTTAATGGGACATCAGTCGCTGTTCTAGTGTTGAAATTCTGCAATTTCACAAAATATATACTGTTTTTAGAGGGGCTAAATATCCAATTTTCCACCATAGAATTTCACAAGTGGGGTGTCATTGGAAAGGGGAGGAAGTGTAGATATAGAATGTGGTGAAACATCCCTTGCAAAATCCTTCATGGGCTATCTGTCCCTGTTCTAGTGTTGAAATTCTGCAATTTCACAAATATATACTGTATTTTCAGAGGGGCAAAAAAGGGCATTTTCTACCATAGAATTTCACAAGTGGGGTGTCATTGGAAAGGGGAGGAAGTGTAGATATAGAATGTGGTGAAATATCCCTTGCAAAATCCTTCATGGGCTATCTGTCCCTGTTCAAGTGCTGAGATTCTGCAATTTCACAAATACATATTATATTTTCAGAGGGGCAAAAAAAGGGCATTTTCAACCATAGAATTTCACAAGTGGGGTGTCATTGGAAAGAGGAGAGAGTGTAGTTTCAGAATGTGTTGAAAAGTCCGATGCAAAATGACATGTAGGCCGCAGGGAATACATTTACTGTAGAAAAACTTCAAAATCTGCTACCAACTATATACCACCCCCCCCCCACCCCCCCCACCCCCACCCCCCCCCCCCCCAGTGTAAAATGAACAAAATTGTTTAATAGAAAAAAACATAACACAACATGTATCAAAAGATCCAGCACAGAAAATAAAGAAAAAACTACATAATCTGCCACCCTCTACATAAACCCCCCCCTCTAAATTACCAAATTATTTAATAGAACACAAAAGGCAACATTTCTCAAAACATTCGGCAGTAGAGTTAACAGAAAAAAGATATACAGGCTTTTGAACGTCTGTGAACAATGCCTGTTCATCTGCAACAGGCACATGCCTGTGTTATCGCGGATTTGCGGTCAACACTGGCCCCTTGTGGACGAGGTAGAAAATTGCATTATTTATGGTGGAACGGAAACTTAACTCCCCCGCGATCTGAAAGTGGTCTTCCCCCGCGGAAATGAATGTGGTGCCAAGTTCAGCCTCGTAAGTGAGCGGGGCATTTCAATTGCCACTACAAAACGCTATTTCTATACCTCTTCTACAGTTCCAAACAACATAACACTTACGTGGTAGTGAGTAGAGGGTCCCTAAAGCCAAACCGAAGTATCCCGAGGTCTTTATGTGGTCGAATAGAGAGTCCAGAATGAATTTCATCAAGCCAGTACCTTTCCGGGAATGTTGCCATCTTTGCCGCCACCTTGAGGGGAAAGTCCGTAGGAGTCTTATTGCTTATGGCGGCAAAGATGGCAACATTTCTGTAAAAAAAATAGCGTTTTGTAGCGGCGCAATTGAAATGCCCCGCTCACTTCCAGGCTACGAGTTGTGACTGAAAACGGTACAATCGAACTTTCTCAAAACACATCCGAATGACATAATTTTGATGTCAACTCAACGTATGTACCCCCAATCATCCGGAAATCGATCTAAAGTGCATTTTACTCCGGATAATTCCTGTAAGTCAGGATATGGCAAGTCAATGGCATTTATTCGTCCAAAGTTACAGACCAGTTTCCATAGTGCACATCTTATCAATAGTTTGAATGTCGTGTGTGTTTCTGCTCATTGACAAAAAAGCGTTCAGTATGATTCATGCCCAATTAATTTCCTCTGTTAAAGTGTTCGCCTTTGTTTCACTAGTTTGGTTTCATTTTGTATGAGATTTTGTGATTTAGGCTAGCCTATGATAAATGACTTATGGCCAATATGTAACTTAGCTAGGCCTAATGTTAGTTTCCTCAGCCATGTCAGCTAGCCTCAGACTCATTATCTGCTGTGGCTGAAGTGCATTTTACTCCGGATAATTCCTTTAACATAAGGCATTTGACTTTGGTAGGTGCTCTATACATTCAACAAATAGACAGACATACTGTACAATAGAGACAACAATATACATTGTGGCAGATACCAACACAATATACAAAACAACTATACAAATAAGACATAATACCAATATAAGTACACATGGAGTGTGATGTAGAGTGCAAAGTAATAGTGCAAATGTAGCGTGCAAGACACATATTGGAATGATAAAGTATGTAATGGGCAGGTAAACGGTCAAAGTGGGGATGACCCCACTTATCTGCAGTTCAGGAGAGTGACGGCAGTGGGAAAAGAGTTGTTCATGTGCCTGTGTGGTGTTGACTCATCTAAAAAGAAAGTAAATATGAATATTGGTCAGTTCATTTATGGTAGGTTTCTTGCACATGACATTTGCAAAAGATAAACCTATGCTGTTACATTAAACAATCGCTAAAAAGAAAAACTCACATGCAGGTGGTGGAGGCAGTGACATCTGCTGAACTAATAAAAGGCAGGAAGAGACAAATACATCAGAACAGTAACATGATATGCACTAGGTTAATAAACATGAATGTCAGTAGTTCCATGGTAGGAAATATGACTCAACTGGTTTTCTTAAATAATACATGTATAAATGTTAACTTACAGACAGGGCTTCCAGGCACACGCACCATCCTGGAATGCTTTCTTGCTTGCGGAACGGATTCATCTGAAATAAAAGACCATACAATCTGCACTGATTGCAAAAAGAATATTTGAATTGTGCAAATAATGTAGTCTGTATTTAAGAGGTCTTACCATCACGTGACCAGGCACTGCCTTTTGTGGACGCTCGCATCTTCTTCCGCCTCAATGCTAGAAGTGTCCATCAGCCGCTGACATTTTTCCATAGCTTTGGTGTATGAATCTACGTTAAGAGAACAAAGTTTTTGTGAGCCAGTAGTAGAGCAAAGCAGTATTTCCATATAGAGAAAACTATTATTGATAGTATTGCAGCAATCAGTCATCTGTACACAACCAGATTTTCTTGACTGGATATTTGGCCCAGCTTTTGACTTGATTTTTGTATTGTAGCCCAGAGGATTTCTAATGGGGAGACACAGCATCCATAGAAATGCATGGGCTTTGTTTGTAAAGCCAGTATGGCAGCTGTGTATAGCCTACTACACACATTCCGCCCCTTCTTTTATGCTTCCCAACAGACCTCTGAAGTTCGCCTACAAAAAGGAACCAAAACTGCCATCTTTGCCTATAAGGAGATCAGGGTGTTAATTTAACCTTACTACCTATGACAAGTTACATTGCAAGTTAGGTCTGGGGTAGCAAAAATCTAAATTGCTGTCTTAACGTAGGCCTGTTGAAGATCACAGTTAGCCTACCACTCGAAGGCAGAGGACAAACGTGTGTTGAGCAAAATGTCTGCATTTCAGACTTCTTCGTCCCCGGGAGAGTGCAATAATTCTCTCCCCATGTTATTTATATTCTCTTACTCCTTATCTTAATTTGATTACATAAGGCCAATTATTTTTAGTTATTATCAAGTGACTGCAAACCTTGTATATGCTAGGCCTACTTCAAAAACTTAAACGGAGCTGGTTAAAATAAACATGTCAAAACAGCACTCAGAACAACCAAAAACAACCAATAACAACCAAACGGGAACGTTGTGTGAAGGTACTGTGCAACCACAGGAGAACGTTTTGGTTGGTTGGTTCCCTTAACGTTTAGGAACGTTAAGGAACCCTTAGGTAACGTTCCCTAACCGTTAGTTTTTGGTTTGGTTCGATCTACCCTTTAGGGAACCATACACTAACGTTCCCTTAACGTTTTGTGTTAGTGGGGATGCGCCTTTACTTTGGAGTTAGCGGGGTAGAAAACGAGAGAAATAGTGTTTAAAATGTCCATTTAAATTGTAGCCTAATAAAATGCACTGCTGTGGATTTTAAATCAGAAATAAGAATGTGAGGAGGTTGCTATTAACTTTAAAGACTGCATCTAAAATTGGAACTATCTAAATGCAAATTGTCCTTATGTCCGGTCTATGGATATCTGCTTTAGTTGACAGCACGGTCACTAGATTTTAATCGGTAAAGTTGAGGAGCTGGTATCTGTTAATGTTCGTGCAAATAGGCGGATTCATGTCCCTTGCAGTTTGCAACTGCGAGGTACATGGCAGGCACCCCACAGAACAGTTTCATTTTGAGAGGTAGATATCCATGCTCTGGCTCCCCCACTGCGATGCGTTCGTCCCCCAGTTTCATGCGCCAGTTTCATAAGCTATTAAGACAAAACCTTGACTGTGGTAGTTAACAAACTACATCCTAATAGAAAACTGTTAGATTTCCTGGTATCAAATGACAAATTGTATCAGTTAGGCCTATAACACAACATAATTTGTGCTGGCGACCCAAATTAAATCTCCTGCGACCCACCCGCGGGTCGCGACCCAGACTTTGGGAAACACTGATCTAAAGAGACCAAAAACACCACAGCCTATTTTCTCCCCTTGCTGTCCCTTCACCCAATGTTTTTGCTTTGCTCTGTTCTCGGATGAAATGAAGTCAGATTTTATGACTCACATATATGCTCACCTAAAATTATTTATTCTCCACCCAGTACACTAAGGGTGACCCGAGTTCGGGCAAATACAGTTTTTTGCACCTTATCATGAACTATTATAGTCATGCTATATACCATTTTAAAGCTGAGAATCTCAAGAATCGATATATGTAAAGCTTTCCATGAATTAACATATATTTCGTGTGTAAAATATAAGTTTATCCCGATATATAACATATCAGAATACCCCCCTCCACCACCCCCCAAAGTTGCTGCGTTGATACTTTGTCACTTGTCTGTATGGCCGTACCAATAAGTTAGCCCAGCATGCTTGGTCTTGAAATTTTCGTAAGAATCCATAGATGTGAAATATTTACATTGTTTTATTGCCAAAATATTGAGTAGTTGTACACGCCAGTGCAAACAAAACAGATACATAAGAAAAGAAGCGAAGTGAAAACGTATTTTCCGCGGAAATCCAGGTATTTCAGTTTGACGTCCATTATTGTCGCTGGATTCACGGTACTCTGCGTGTTCACGAGGCTCTTCTGATTCCATCGATTCCAAGACTGGGCCCCGCCAAGCAAAAAAACAAGAGCTGAGGATCCTGTGTCTGAGGAAGAGGAGCCGGTGGCCGAGACCAGTGGGACAAGAAGAGGAAAGGGTGCTGCAAGAAGCAGGGGGAGAGGCAGAGGAAGAGGGAGAGGCCAAGGCAGGGGAAGAGGGTGCTCCCGCAGCAGACAGGAGAGCGGAGACGCAGAACCATGGCTTAGGACGGACATCCAGGACACCATACCACCACAGCCCACGTTTCGCCCTATGAGGACTCCTGGCCCCCAGCGTATCTCTGCACAGTACACAATATTAGAACTATTTCAGTTGTTCATAACACGCTCCATTTTGTTGACCGTGGTTGCCAACACAAATACATTTGTATTGCATTGAATATGAATCATTTGATGTTTCGTTTGCCAGGGTATTGTTATTTTTTTATTTTTTGCACTGCATTTCATTTTTTACCTTTTATATTTATAATATTTACTATTTTTTTTACCTTTGTTTCATTTTATAATACAAATGTTCACTGCATTACCTTGTTTGTCCTTTTTTCATGGAAATCTCAAAGGCGTAGGAGCAAAAATAAGAGTTTCTGGTCAGATAATGCTTCTCTGGACTCATGGCACAGCCACTGCAAAGCACTCCAGGTACAAGCAACATGACACAGAGTGTAACCTTTCATTTGACACCGGGGTTCTTTTATAGGAAGAGTTTTTTTGTCAGTATGTGTTTTGGGTAACCAAAGGTCCTTTTGGAGTCTCCAAAGCAAAACGCATGTGTATGCCCACACAAATATGGGTCCCACACAGTCATACTTCATCCTATAGGGATCTACTTTGAGATACAGATTCACAAGACCTGGTAGTGGGCCTCAGTGGTGTTTTCAAGGCAATACAAGTGACCAAGAGGGCAGAATGTGGTCATTTCTAGAGATGTACATAACCGCCTATAAGAAAAACTATCATTCTACTAGGGCTGGGATAAACGATTATTTTTTAAACGATTAATCTAGCGATTATTTTTTCGATGCATCGATTAATCTAACGATTCATTTTTTCAGTCCGATTCGATTTCGATTCGATTATCGATTATCTCCCCATTAATTGACTAATAGCAACTTATACATGTTGATTTACATATCTGAATGAAAAAAATATGAATTCCTTAACATTGGAATATATGTTTATTGCTCTTAAGATTCCAAAATAAAATACTATACAAGTGCAAAGTTATGCATTCTTAGTCAGAGGTAGCATTCAGTTCAGTTCAGTAGGTCTAATTGAGTGCCTGTCACTTTAAGACGACGTTCGTGAGGGAATCCCTGCAATTAACATTAACAACATTAAAGGAATTATCCGGAGTAAAATGCACTTTAGATCGATTTCCGGATGATTGGGGGTACATACGTTGAGTTGACATCAAAATTATGTCATTCGGATGTGTTTTGAGAAAGTTCGATTGTACCGTTTTCAGTCACAACTCGTAGCCTGGAAGTGAGCGGGGCATTTCAATTGCGCCGCTACAAAACGCTATTTTTCATACCTCTTCTACAGTTCCAAACAACATAACACTACGAACTTTCCCCTCAAGGTGGCGGCAAAGATGGCAACATTTCTGTAAAGGTACTGGCTTGATGAAATTCATTCTGGACTCTCTATTCGACCACATAAAGACCTCGGGATACTTCAGTTTGGCTTTAGGGACCCTCTACTCACTACCACGTAAGTGTTATGTTGTTTGGAACTGTAGAAGAGGTACAAAAATAGCATTTTGTAGCGGCGCAATTGAAATGCCCCGCTCACTTCCAGGCTACGAGTTGTGACTGAAAACGGTACAATCGAACTTTCTCAAAACACATCCGAATGACATAATTTTGATGTCAACTCAACGTATGTACCCCCAATCATCCGGAAATTGATCTAAAGTGCATTTTACTCCGGATAATTCCTTTAAAACGCTGCTGATGTGTGAATGCAATTCATAACGTAGTTAGTTCAAATAACGGTTAGCCTACTTCTCCTTGGGACAATCACTTTTGAGTCTTGGAAAACACTTTTCCATTTACACTGGGATTTTGCAAACATTCAGAGTCAATAAAATGAGCCCTACATGAGTAACGAAATTGACAAGCAGATGTAAGTAAGCATGCTAAACTTGACATCCGAACAGTATTCTAACGTTAGCTTTGAGATACTGCTTGATTGCATAACTTAGCCTACATTGAGGAGACAGTTATGTTGTGATGAGACCTTAGCAGAGTTAACTTGACTGCAGCAGTTTTGAACAAATTTGCACAGCATGGTCATGATGCTAAGCGGATTTAATAGCAATTTAGCCAGCCGTGTTCTATGCATTGCTTCTACGTGGCAACAACAATCCTTCAACAATCGTGAATATTTTGTGTTAAATGCACATGCAGAGGAGGGGCATCGGGCTCGTTATGAGAGAGCGCGGGCGGGGCAGGGAAAGGCTGTGTGCGTAAAAAGTGCAGCTCAATGAAAGGATTTTATCTTATTTTTAATTTAAATAGTACAACATAGAACATCAATGTGTGACGACCGGTTTTGAGTTCGTGGCGCACCACCACCGATTAGTCAACGTATGGGAAACACTGAAGGTGTAAAATTCAAAATATTTGTCAGCACGCGTTTTGGGTCTGACAAATCGACGCGCATATTTTGCGTCGACGTATTTTTTGCGTCGAAGTAATCGATTACGTCGACGCGTTGTCCCAGCCCTACATTCTACCCTTTGCCACTCTCTGATAGTTCATCACACAGTCAATCTATTGGTACCAAAAAATTCTACAAGGCCTTAGCTTTCCAAAGAGGTCAGGCACTTGATTGTAAGTCAAAGTATGTGGCAATAGGGGCCATTGTAAGTAGGCGGTGTGCAATTTCGAGGAAAAACTCAAAATAGGGGGGTAAATGCTATGGGTTTTAATATGTTGTGGTAACAGGTTGGTGGAGAGGAAATCTGCGGTGTTGTTGTGACAAACTAAGATGGCAGGCACAGTGCCGTTTTTCCTGCCAGACGGTCAAAATTCTATCTTTGTTACGTAACCGCTACAGGGAACACCTGGGCAGAAAAAAGAAATGTACTCCAACAATCGAAGTACCTGTTTACATGGGTGGATTTTTCGATCGATCCGTCAGAACAAAGTACATCACCTCTCTCGATCCAATTGAAAATCTGATCGGTCTGAATCCGATCGGTTGACGTGTTTGCATGAGGCATTTTTATTCCGATTGAGTCATTATTCCGTTTGTAATCAGATCTGACTTTTAATAATGATAAAAAAACATGACAGTGTGTTTTAGGGCTGTCACTTTTTATTCGATATTCGAATATGCATTCGAACGTGATGTGCATATGTATTATGCATTCATGACGTGAAATATCTGTAGTCGAACTATAAATATTCGGTTTTTAGTGCCATGTGTAGCGCATTTTTACAGTCTATGATTAGTTTGTTTTTTATTTTATTGTTTGCCATCTCATCCAGTAGCGGGTGCTCTAAACGTATTGCCCATAGCCCAAACGTATTGCCCATGGCCCATGACCAAATCAAGCCAATAATAGCCAATAGGCAGTAGCCACAATAATAATGGAGCCAGAGCCCTCAATAGCCACCCTGTTTCGAAAATGGAAGACAATGCAGAACGGCCAGCCTGAGTGGAAAATTATGTCCCCAACCCATCTAAAAAGTGGTGTCTGGAAATACTTTGGGTTCTACACCGTAGATGGTAAAGTAACCGTTAAAGATAATGTAGTTTGCCGACTCTGCAAAAAACAGTTTATTTACGCATCCACGACATCCAATCTTTGCGCTCACCTGTCGAGTTACCATCCTGAGGCAGAGTCAGCGGCACAGTAGGCGGCCAGAGCATTGCCAGGCATCCAACATCGTATGATTGCATTCTTTCCGTAAATCCTCAAATTATGTCTGGGGTCTGCTATTTACTTAGGCTGCACGCAAAGCACAGGTATTTATTTGGGGCAGGCTTGTATTCGAGGCAGGCCTTTATTTCTTACATTGTGTGTTTTATTGTGAGACATGCGTTTCGTTTGGAGTGGCATACCAGGCTATCAAAAGCAGATTTTCGTTTTGGGATTTAATTTACTTTTGGACTGTTATTATATAGCTAAATGTTGCGACTGATGGGCACTTAAATCTAGGGGGTATTTGATGGTTCACTGTTAAGTTTCGCTCCAAAACATGTGTTCTTCACCGCGGGAACATAGTCAATAAAAAGAGAGCAGCACTTAAGAGAGCCGAACAATATTAAGAAATTAATTAGGATAGGCTACCGGGCTTACTCCTGCTGATGTAAGATGTCACGTTATTGTTTGTGCCGTGCTGTTCCAATTCTATTTTTTTCCCATTCTTAATGGCACTATACTGTAACGTCGGTGCCTTCCGGAATGAGTGCTACTCTCCCAGAATGCAACGTGTGTGAATGCTGGATTGTGTAATGTCGGTTTTAGTGTGTGTAATTGTGTTTTCCTTGTCATGTATGTGTTAGCTTGTGTAGTCTTTCTTTAGGTTGTAACTCATGTGTTTATCCTGTGTATTGTACAGTGTTGTATAAAGTACTAGAAAGCAATACTTGAGTAAAAGTACAAGTTGTTACGGCCAGTAGGCCAGAGGTACTGGTTGGACCCCAAAGTAGGACACAAGCAAAAATGGTAACGGGTTAAACTGTAATTTAATGTTCAGTGAAAAACAAGAACCGCTTCAAGCAACAGCAGGCAATGGCAGAGCACAATTGAAAGTCAATGAGTGAGCACAACACACAAGGTCCAGGGCAAACAATCCAAAAACAGTAATCCAAAATCGTGGTCAGAGATCAGTCCAAAGTTCAGTAACAAGGTTCAGTCCAAAAAGGTCAGTAGAGCAGCAGTAACATCCAGATGACATAGCAAGATAACTCCGCACTGAAGGATTCCAAGAGCCCAGCCTAAATACTGTGCCTGATTAAGTAATCAGACACAGGTGTGCTGAGCAGCAGAGCAGGGAGACAGGAGATGCAGTAGGTCAGCAGCAAAACATGGCATGGAGTTGACCACCTGGGAATGGAGCACCTAAAAGTGCCGCCAGCCAGGTAGGTACAGGAAAACCTGGCTCAGGATCTGGAAGGTCCTGGACGATTCGTGACACAAGTATCGTACTAGAAAAAGACTTGGGTAGAAGTGAAAGTAGAATATTACTTAAGTAAAAGCCTTAAAGTATCAGACATATACTGTACTTAAGCATCAAAAGTAATTTTCTGATATTTAATGTACTTAAGTATTTGAAGTAAAAGTAAAAAGTAAAAAGCAAGCAGGTTTTTTTTATTGAACTTTTATTGTGAACTTTATTTTGGCTTTCTTATAGTAAAGCATAAAGCATATTCAGGGTTCCCATATCTTCTTAATCTCAAAATCACATTCTTTTCTAGGACTTTTCAGGCACAATTCTCTTAAGTTCAAAGAACAAACAGCATATTTTTAGAGCTGACATCAAAGAAAAAAACAGAAACAGAAATGTCACTTTTGTATGAACTTCAGGTAAAAATGAAAAATAAATAACTTATTTCTTTAAAAAAAAAATGACCTGCTGGTAGGGAGAACATTTTGGTCATGTGGTATGAGTATTTCTAGGGCTTACTCACCAGGTCACCGTCTCACTCTCACACACACACACATGCCACCTATGTCCAGCAGCTACTAATATGCCAGTCATTAGTTGAAACTGAAAAGGTGTATGTTCATCTTCAAAAGAAGCTGGTTTTCAAAGTTGCAGGAATTCAGTGCCTGGGAGTTTCAGGCCCAAGACCGGCCCACGTTTTCCATAGTGGTGGAAATTGGATAAATGAAGCTTACTATCCTGTAGTTTTTATTAGTACCATGGTTCAACAAATGTGTAAAGGTTATATAATTTACTTCAACTGAGAAGTTAACAAAAATATTACAGACTAATGTATCATGTACTGTTACTTGATGCAACTATTCTGTGAAGTTTGTTTTGTGTTGTTCTGAGTTGTTTTTAAGTGTCTTATTTTAAAATAAATGTTTAGTCAAAATACACAGTATACAATTCAGTGCAAGAGCCTCAGAGGACCTATGAAGTTTGCCTACAAAGAAAGCTGCCATCTTTGCCTGTATAAGGAATCTCTTGTGATTTCTTTCTATGAAATGACATGGGGATTTTGAATTACCGCACCTGTTAAAACTTCTGGGACGAAGAAGTCTAAAATGCAAACACACTTTTGTCCTCTGCTTTTGATTGGGTACTGTGATCGGTATGTAAAGACAGCGAACTTTGATTTTTGCTACCCCAGAGCTAACTTGCAGTGCAACTTGCCTTAGGTAATTAGCTTCGATTAACACCTGGATCTCCTTACTGTATATGGGCAAAGATGGCAGCTTTGGGTACTTTTTATAGGGATGTCTATGTATTGGGATTTTTACAGATTGTGTTACAATTATTTCAATTAACATCTATATACAGTACATATTGAGTAAAACATAAAGTCTTTATTCCACACTTGTAATTAATAGAATCAATTCTGAATTATCATACCAGCTAAAAAAACCCATATGATTCTGCCATGTATCAGCTACATTTGGCAAATGACCAGCCATGTTTGCCTGTGGGAACAACATATAATGCAGTATATAAAGTGCATATCAAGTTTAAAAACAGTAATAAGATTGCTTGATATAGTTTTGCAGAATGCGCAAGAGATTATAATTACATGCCTGTGCGTGATATAGCAGTGAAAGTAAGTACTGTCCTCTCTTGCCCTTAGATTGTGAAGAGGATGTGTCCAGTAAAGAAACTCTCTGGGAGAAGTCCAGACCCCCCCCCCCCCCCGGCTGGCCTCCAGCCCCACCTCATCCCCCAGCCCCAGCTGCACATCTGTATCCCCGGTGAAGATTCGGCTGTCTACGTGGGACGAGAAGGCGGTCATCACCACCGCCCAGTTTAGTTTCAGCTGAATGCTGCCCACGTTCTGGAACGCCATGCAGAAAAGCTCAAACCGGAAGACGCCAGGCACCTGGCAGGTGAACTTGCCGGTCTGTGTGCTATAGTGGCCCTGACGCGGGTAAAGCAGAGGACTCTGCTGTTGAAGTGGATGGGTCTCCCAAGGCTGACGGAGAAAGCAGAGCAAGGTTGTTGGGGCCTGGGGGGACCCTTTAAAGATGAACTGAACTGGAATTTGAAGTAAAGGTGATATAACAGATGTATTTTATTTCTTCTCATTGGTACAATGATTAAAATGGCTGAATTTATTAAAAGGGATAAAATTGTACGTTGAAAGTGGTGTTGTTGTTACACGGGCGCCGCCATGTTGGATTTCAACAATCGGCTATGTCACTGGCATGGTAAGCTACTCTGCACTAGCACTAGCAGCCATAGCAGATAATGAGTCTGAGGCTAGCTGACATGGCTGAGGAAACTAACATTAGGCCTAGCTAAGTTACATATTGGCCATAAGTCATTTATCATAGGCTAGCCTAAATCACAAAATCTCATACAAAATGAAACCAAACTAGTGAAACAAAGGCGAACACTTTAACAGAGGAAATTAATTGGGCATGAATCATACTGAACGCTTTTTTGTCAATGAGCAGAAACACACACGACATTCAAACTATTGATAAGATGTGCACTATGGAAACTGGTCTGTAACTTTGGACGAATAAATGCCATTGACTTGCCATATCCTGACTTACAGGAATTATCCGGAGTAAAATGCACTTTAGATCGATTTCCGGATGATTGGGGGTACATACGTTGAGTTGACATCAAAATTATGTCATCCGGATGTGTTTTGAGAAAGTTCGATTGTACCGTTTTCAGTCACAACTCGTAGCCTGGAAGTGAGCGGGGCATTTCAATTGCGCCGCTACAAAACGCTATTTTTGTACCTCTTCTACAGTTCCAAACAACATAACACTTACGTGGTAGTGAGTAGAGGGTCCCTAAAGCCAAACTGAAGTATCCCGAGGTCTTTATGTGGTCGAATAGAGAGTCCAGAATGAATTTCATCAAGCCAGTACCTTTACAGAAATGTTGCCATCTTTGCCGCCATAAGCAATAAGACTCCTACGGACTTTCCCCTCAAGGTGGCGGCAAAGATGGCAACATTCCCGGAAAGGTACTGGCTTGATGAAATTCATTCTGGACTCTCTATTCGACCACATAAAGACCTCGGGATACTTCGGTTTGGCTTTAGGGAACCAAAAACTATGGTTCCCAGAACGTTTTGGAAACCATAAATTGTTAGCTGGGATTCCGGCTTTTGCGCATAAGCCTCTTGTTCTGATATAACGACTATAGAATATAATCTAATACAACAATACAATATAACGACTTCAGTTATTTGCTGTTTACATCGGAATGGACGTCCACAGTGTTATGGACCCATTTGTCTGCAACGTAACGTAGCCTACAACATTTTTTTTTAGAAATACAGGAACAACTTACTATGCTGACGAATGCGCAACATGCGAGAATTTCCCCAAACTCTCAGATGCACATCTTTTCAGTACTCATTTCCAACTTTTCACGCTGATGGTGCTCAAAATGCAACACAACCGTGTTCAAAGCAGGATCTATCTATCGAGATCCTATAACAATGTATGGTTGGGGGAGGCATAGAAAAGTTGGAGAACCTGGAGAAACAATATTGGTGGTTGCAGGGTAGATTTGAAGTGAAATGGGTCGCGATGGTCTGTCATTTTTAAAAAGTGGGTCCCCAGAAAAAAAGTTTGGGAAACACTGCTTTAGATAACACAATCAAAGCTCAGGCCACCTATTCTAATTGTTGTTCCTTACGTAGCCACTAGGGTAGATTGTGATATAGTCCCATTTAGAATGCCATGATCAAGCGATTTTATATACTCATATAGAACTTCACAGGTCTATGTGTGGCCATCCACTGAAAACTGTTTTGTTTACCTTGAAGTGGAAATGGCTTAATGTAAACTGTGGAGTAAGTCATATTGTCTTACAGTCAAAAAAGTGTGTTAAACTATCATTAGGTTGGCAAACATTGGAAAATTCCTTATTCGCAATAGCTGATCATGGGATTAGTAGTTCCTTCGATTGGAAATTAAATTAATACATATTGTATACATATGTATAATATAATGTATTTTTGTTGTTTTTCTATTAGTTTTTGTTTTGCACAAAATTAAATGTTGCACGATCACGATTTACACCATAGCTGGTCAGCCTGGCCAGGCCTAAAAAACTTATACAGATTTTTCCAAACATCAAATGGGGAAATTAATGGGGAACTTACATCCAGTACCTGACCCCTTAGGGAAGTAGGTGGTGACTGTTGAGTTCTATACTCATTGGTTAAGCTGGTTGGCCTGCTCACTTCAGTAAATATGCCCAAATGTCCCTCAATTTAAGTACTGTCACCTAAATTCCTTAGTTTTTTTAGGCATTTGTTCCATCGCCTCTTCTTCCTCCTCCTCCTCAGTAAACTATTCACAGTCTCTAGTTCTAACTCTCAATTCTACCTGGTTATCCTCATCTTCATCACTAGTGCCTATATGCCTGAAGAGTGTTCAGGGATCTCCTCTATCATGCTCATTCGCTTGCTCTTCTATTCACCTTTCGGTTGCCATAAAATGAGCTAACTGTGATACCCTGAAGGGCAATATATGGTTGTACTGTCATAATGTACATACCTGTACATGATAACATCTCTTTTTGCAGTGTATATTAGCATCTTCCTTTTTGAAACTACATTTTCAATACTACACAGAATTCCCATTGACCAAATGTTATACCCTAATCTGGCAACGTTGGGGGATACATACATTTCAAAGTTACTAAACTAACTCCACAAACACAGTTAGGCTTTTTTTTCTTATTCAAAATATATTTAGACAATAGTCATAATCAGGGCTTTGAACCGATTTTTTTCCCCAATCGGTTCGTTCCGAACAGAAACGGAATTATAACGTTTCCGGTTATGAGTTCCACCAATAAATTGACGTTCCCGAACCGGTTAGAACAAAAAAATACTGTTCCCGGAACGGTTAATTTCGTTCCTTTCAGCTGTTTAATGCTATAAAATTATGTCACATCTTTCTCATCCACTTTAACCAAATGTAATAATATTACAACCATTATTAAATAATAATAATTATATTATTAATAATAATAATAATTAAATAGGCCTACAATTATTTCAAATGTGTAGTTTATTGTTAAAAGAGAAAATTTCCACACAAACGTAACGACATTATTAAGACACGTGGTTATGCCACTCAAACAACAAATTCCAACTGTCGGGGGTAAAGGCCATCCAGTAGGCCTACTCATACCGTAACAAGCCATCTGTGCATTAGGCAAACAGAGGTGTTGGCGCCATTTAGACAAATGTTCGCTAGTCCATCATTAACGTGGAGTCGACAAATATAGCTATTGATATTGTGTTTGGAATGAGCGTTTTAATTAACGATGGATCGTAATTTACCTCTTATTTAAGATGTGGAGTGGAGACTTTGTAATCCACCGCTCTCTCTCCATTCAGTCAGCGAATGTCTGATGTGATGTCACACAGGAAGTGAACCTCAGCCGTCATGGTAACGTGCGCAGGAAAATAATTACTTTTTTTTTTAGTTAATTAGGCAACGAAAACTTTGAAACGAAATAAAACCGGTATTAACCGGTTACCATTATTTTTAAATAAGTGTTCCTGTTCCAGAACATAAAAAATAATAACGTTTCCGGTTTCGTTTCTGTTCCCTGTAAAATACAAAAAGTTCCCGGTTTTCGTTTTCGTTCCTTGAACCGGTTCAAAGCCGGATCCGGCCCGCGGGTGATAAGGGGAGAATATATTTTTTATTTTATTTTTATTTAATTTTCGGTGGAATCCGTCAGTTGGTCTGTTGCTGCTGCTAGCCTCATCTGCAGCAGCGCCGGTAGTGCTGACGGTAGACTAGTTGCTAGCCTATTGAGATGTTATCAAACTTGTTACAGAGTATTATGATAGTGTTCTGTTATGAAAGACGCAGCAACTGTAACACAAAGTGTAAATTAAGTAGCCTATCGTAGCCTACCAGCATTTTTTCCTCTCCAGTGTGCAATAAGAAAGTAGAATAGGCTACAGTGCAAGTTGACCGATGATTCATCTCCCATGTCGCATCTCGTTGGCCTTGGTAGGCCACTAAGCAAATCTGCAACCTATGAGCCCAGCTGCCAGCTATTGGAGGAGGCCTAAACATCTCGTATATGAGCCTGTCTGGGTTATTTTGTTTCGATATTATATATAAAACACAGTCATTGTAGCCTACCATTCAGGGAATACGCATTTAAAAGAGAGACAGATTATGGAGTGATATGATGTATGACTCAGAAATGACATTGGGCAATGAGACTAGTTAAAACTTCTACAAGCTTAATAACATCCACAGCGGAAAAAAGTAGGTAAAAATAGTCGGAAAACTTAGATGTGTAAGGCAAGCAAGTTTGGCGGTTGTTACTAAAAATGTGAACATGCACGTTGCAGTGTTGTGTGGTGGACTTTCGGAATTAATAGAGTCGGCGTTTGTCCGATGGCCTGCTATAAAATGAATTGCGCTGTCTGTCTGAAAAAGACGCGCTCTCTTCCCATGCAGTCAAAATTAATGGGAGTCTTCAGAGCAGGCTTGTCATAGTGTCACCCTGACATGACAGTGCGTAAAGTAGCCTATAATGTTATTTGTTATTTTATTAAGGATTTCTTTCTTTTTGCAAAAAAATAAAGTACAATAGGCATTAATTAGTAGGCTAAATAGCAGCATGTTGAAATTATGTGCCAAATTGCATTTTTATTACAATAATAAAATTGTAGGCTACAGGCCGATTTATTTGCGTTTTATTTGGAGACTGTTTTGCGAGACAGAGACCGAGTTTGCTGCTGATATTCTGGGGATAGGCTACAATATATAGCCAATGTAGGACTTTAGCCTTTTAATATATTTGCTGCATTGGATCAGTCTTTCTAGAACAGGCAAGAGCTTTCTAGCCTCACGTCAGCAGCGCCGCATCACCCATATACATTAAAACAACCAGCGGATGGCGGGCGGATGAGGTTTTGAAAATTGGTCAAAAAACGTTGGTGCGGATGGATGGCGGATGGATGATGAGTTTTGCTATGCAGTTACGGTTGAAATAATAGCCCATCCGCGCATCTCTACCGTGTACCGGGCATGGCTATTCAATTTCCGTCATAGGCTGATAGTTTCGATTGTAGATGCACTCTTTAAAGTTAATAGCAGCCTCCTTACATTCCTTACATTCATTTCACATTCTTACAACAACATAGCTGGTCACAACATCAATACACAGCCTTAGTATCAGGACTACACTGCAATGCAACATAGCCTACATCTCTCTTTAGATATACAGGAACAGCTTAGCAGACATCCCAACCTGCAAAAAGTAATTTCAGGGAGGTATCCCAAAAGGAATTATTTTAGCCTATAGGTATACTTAGATACTGAAATACAGATGAATGTTTGTTCAATAATGTCTAGTCAGTACACCAAATAAGGAAGGCCTATAGATTGAAATTGTGATAATAAATGATGTAGATTTTGGTAGTTTGGTCTTTTCATGTAGCCTTGGCAACTAGCCATTTAGTATAGGCCTGAATAATATGCATATGAAATGACACTTCAAATAACCTCGACATGTCTTTTGCAATCATTTAACCTGCCATGGGCAATAAGTCACTGTTACAAACAGAGCAGCATGCAACTACAGTAGGCCTATCATTGTTTTTTACTCTTATGAGACAAGGCCTACACGTTCGTGTAGTCTGATGTGAAATGGGTCTTAAATGTTAATTTTTTTGGGGGCACTCTGACTCTGCCATGACGCGCCTGTTCCTAGATACACTGAACTGATTAATTTTGGGATAAAAGACATAAAAGCCCGACTACATTGAAAACTGATTGGTTGATTTAGCAAAACATGGCAATCAGGATGCGTCTTGCTTCAGGCACACGCGCACCACCCCTCCCTCTCGCTCTCTCTCCTCTCTGTCGTGTGCGCGCTAATCTTGCGTGCACGCTTTTGCTTGCTCACTCTAGATTCCGGGAGATTTTATCTAATTTGCGGGCATCAAGGAGCGCTATCGATATGTGTGAGACTCCCGGAGGGGGGGGGGGGGGGGGTGGATTGATAACAAAACCCAAGCTTGATCTGTGTGGCTATGCAGTAAAAGTGGTAGCCTCTGAGCATGATGATGAGCCCAAAATTAGCGAGGAGGCCATGAGGGACAAGTACAGAGGATAAAAGAGTTAACAGTATGAATTAAAATTATTTAATGTAAGAAAGATCAGTATGACAGCAGTATCTACATGATCAACCCATATGCCTTGTTTGCTCAGAAGTGAGTGTAGTAGCCTACATCACCAAACGCCAATATGATAGCCTACCCACGCTGAATAACTGGTAAACATTAGTTCAATATGCCTCTTTGTAGCAGAGTGGAATACATTTAAAATGCTTTATTTCTTTCTGTTTTTGTTAACTTATCAACCTATCCTCGTGGAATTGTGGAATATTTTTGTTAACTTCTCAGTTTAAGTAAATTATTTTTTAAATTTCAATTTAATTGTACTTATAGAGCGCCAAAACATTACACATGTCTCATGGCGCTTTACAGAGTGTTAGACAATCAGAGAAAAGAAAAGAAAAGAAGGCCCATGGGTATCAGGGGCGAGGAAAAACTCCATAGAAATGGAGATACATATAGGAAGAAACGTCGAGCAGATCCACGACTCAAGGGCCTGACCCATCTGCCTAGGGTCAGATACAGGACAGTATACATGACAAATGCATAAGTTAGTCAGGCGTAGAGAATAGGACATGGTGTTTGAAGCCACCGGTATCCGGTACATATCCGGTATGATAATCCTAATTTAGTGTCAGAAAGTTAAAATAGTCCAGCGTAGGAAATGGAATTGTCCAGGGGATTAGGAGTTGTCATAGGGCAAGTGGTGGGTCGGCAGTACGGGCCAGGAATCCGGGCAGAGTTGTTGAATTATTATATAACCTTTACACATTTGTTGAACCATGGTACTCAGGGCCGGAGTGGGGCCACTTTTCAGCCCGGGAGTTTCAGGCCCAAGACCGGCCCACATTTTCCATAGTGGTGGAAATTGGATAAATGAAGCAACATTTCAGCTCTTACTATCCTGTAGTTTTTATTAGTACCATGGTTCAACAAATGTGTAAAGGTTATATTAATTCACTTCAACTGAGAAGTTAACAAAAAATATTCCACTATTCCACAAGTTAACAAAAACAGAAAGAAAGAAAGACAGAAAGAAAGAAAGCCTTTGAAATGTAGCCTATCCCACGCTTCCACAAAGAGGCATATTGAACTAATGTTTAGGCTACATGTTTTTTGCATGGGTAGGCTATATTGTTGTTTGGTGATTTAGCCTACTCCTTTACTACACCCTCTTTTAAGCAAACAAGGCATATAGGTTTCTTACATTAAATAACTTTAATTTATCCTCTCTACTTGTCCCTGTAGTCATGGCCTCCTTATCACTAATTTCGGGCTCATCATTTTCAGTGGTCGACTGGTTGATCTGCTGCTCAGAGGCTAATTTTTACCGCATAGGCCTACACAGATCAAACTTCAGTTTTGTTATTAATATTTGCATACTGCAAAGTCTATGAATCGGATACAAAAGGCTAATATTTTAAGAAATGTAATATGTTGCTTGCAAATAGCTTGACAACGTTACAAACGTCCAATATTAGCCCAATAACTGCTAATAATCATTGCCTATAGCTATCTCTCTTTACCAGTTGCCACTTTTGTCTGTAGGCCTAATCTAGAAGCTTGGCACATTTAGCAGCATCTACCTGGCCGTTTCAGTCACTCCTGGCCTCTTTCTACCATCCATCCTTCCTGACGCTTATGGCTACTGTAGGGCCGGCCCGGCTATCCGTATCTGAGAAAACTTTTTTGGAAAAGACGGGCTATATGGACCCAACCAACTCTCTTTGGGAGGGGAGAACTCCCTCACACGGTAGGCTACAACCCATGCAGAGGCAACGGTGCCATGCACAGAATGCGGAACGTGTAGCCTACTTTAAGAGAAGTTAGACTAACGTGACAAATGTCAATATTTTTTTCGTCGACCGGCCCAAAAGTGAAGCGGCCCACCGGGAATTCTCCCGATTCTCCCGATTACCCACCCCGGGCCTGATGGTACTGTACTAATAAAAACTAGTAAGAACTGAACTGTTGCTTAATTTATCTAATTTCCACCACCATGGAAAAAGTGGGCTGGTCTTGGGCCTGAAACTCCCGGGCTGAAAAGTGGCCCCACTCCGGCCCTGATTAAATCACTGGAAGGTATATATGAGGAAGAACTTGAACGGGAATCCGTCTTTGCTGTTCACATGGACTTATGTCAATGAAGTGCCATAGGTAGGCTTCAACGCACCCCCTAACAGAAATTGGTTTCAACATACTGTTGAGAAAGTTGTTGCCTCATTATTGAATGACGAAAAATGAGTTGCATTGTCTATTTGTCTAGACATTTGCTACAACAACTGCCACATATTTGCAAGGAATATCTCTGTTTGTTCCCTTGTGGTAAGATCTTTTGATTGTTGTAGCAATTGACATTGGTCTATGTAACTGCAGTCCCAAAGCTAACTTTAGTTGAGTAGGCTGCTAGGCTGCATCTATCTATAAAGCAAGAAGTCTGTGTGTCCTAATGTCTGTGGCACGCATATCTCGCTGACCGTTTGTCAGACTGACCTAAGATTTCGTATGTGGCTCGTGTGTGGCACAAAGGTGTGCAATCTCGATTTTGAAGATTTTTGAATGCATATTTCAAAATATACTTATTTACGTAGGACGTTTATAGCTGCACTGCACTGCACTGTTTCCAAGGGGACCCGTTTCAGGGGAGCTCCACCCCCACTTTTTATTTATTTATTTTTTATTACATATAAAAATCACCATACAAATTATAACAAATAGGGGTACAAGAATTCAACACAAAGAGGACATAAAATCAGAACATATACATATAGTAATAACAAGAGCAAATTTATCGTAAAGACAACATTTATATTAATGTCTGCATTTTCATAAAAAAAAATAACATTCTGAAGAGTAATATTGCACAACCACACAGCACTACACATATTTTCTAATTCTATCCAAAAAAACCTTGAGTAGATACATTCGTAACATAAATGACAAACAGATTCAAGCGCACAACCACAGAAAACACACATGTCAGATATATCATCTCTGCAGAGAGTCGGTGGGGTAAAATAAGTGGATTATTTTAAAATAAATTTCTTTGACTTTGTTGTTTAGAACATATTTATTGTAATTAGACCTAACCCTATCCCATTGAATATTGCCAAAGATGCCCCCCAATAACTTTTACAACGAGGTGTGACAGGGTGAAGTATTATCTGTCTTAACCATTTATTGTTACATTTTCTATTTTTTATGTTAATACCATTCAGTAAAATATCTGTCTGTAGAGTTAATTGCTCATGAGTTCTAGAACCCAGCAATCTCAAAAAACCATCAGGCAGTGCAGCAAAGACTATACTGTATTCTCTGGGATGTATTGGGATAGCAAATATGTTTAAAAATTAATTGTCAGATATTAATCTATAATCAGATCAGATCAAATCAGATATTGGCCATTTACATTGATTAATTGAGAAATAAAAATAATGTTGTTGTTTACCCCACTTTTTATTAAATATTGATTTATTTTTATATTTGACAAGTTTGTTGTTCCATATTAAGTGTTTATGTGGTGAGAAGTTATGCTTGTAGGTGAGAAGCCAACATAAAAGTGCCTGCCTATGAAAATTGGACAGTTTAATAGGAAGTTTGTTAATATCAAAATTACACTGGAGCAAAAATTCTATTCCACCAACTTCCTGGAAAATAAGATTTGGAATTAAATACCATAACTTGTTTTTGTTTTTAACGTAATCCTTAATCCAGCTCACTTTGAAAATGATATTTGAAGAGTGAAAGTCTAGAACATTTAGGCCTCCCTGATCATATGAGTTGCCCATGACCCGTTTATTTAAGTAGTGAGGTTTGTTCCTCCATATACATTTTTATAAGGTAGAGTCTATCTCTTTAGACACAGAATTAGGTACATCCAACACTCTAGCGGGATAAACTAAGCGAGACAAGCCTTCAGTTTTGGAGAGGAGTATGCGACCTTTGATAGATAAGTCTCGCATTAGCCATAAATTGAACCTATTTTTCATTTTGGGGATGAGGAAGTGGAAGTTACACTGCATTCTTTCTAACTGATTTTTGCAAATGACTATACCTAAATATGTAACTTTGTCTGTAACTGGAATACCTTCAAATTCAGTTATAGATACATCATCTTTTAGAGGGAAAAGAGCACATTTCTTAAGATTTAGATGTAAGCCAGATATATTTGAAAACTCCTTAAGACACTCAATCACCTTCTTGATCTGCATTTCATCTTTGAGAAAGATAGCCGTGTCATCAGCTAGCTGACAACATTTTATTTCTCTTCCCAGTATGTTAATACCCTGGAAAGAGTCATTATATAAATGTAGAGTCAATATTTGCATAACTAAGATAAATTTGAGTAGCAGAAGAAGTGTAGTGGTCTGCATTAGCATGGTAAACGGAGATTGAGGGGCCGTCCACACGGAGACGCTTTTTGGGTTAAACGCAGAGGTTTTGCTTCGTCTTGGCCGAGCGTCCAAACGAATCCTGTAAACGCACTGCCCGAAACCGCACTTTTTTGAAACCTGGTCCCAGAGTGGAAAAATCTGAAACCGTAGCCCTTTTGAATTCGTTTGGACAGCGAAACCGCACATCCTACTTGTGTATCGATGATGTCATCGCCACACCTCAGCTACCCTGGACTTGACACTTATAGTATTGTCTAACAATACTAGTTTTCATACATGACATTAGGCCTACCTACGATTACACTCCGTAGGATAAATATCACAACTGATGCTGCGCAGCGCCGATAGCTTATGACTTGGTGGACTGAACACTGTTTTTTCTCTCTATGGCTCTGGGCTAGCCCATCTACTTAGACATTGTCAGCTAATTTCCCCTCCCCAACATAATCGAAGAAAAAGTGGGCTTATTTCCTTATTTCTATGAATGGAAGAAGAATAAGCAGGCTGTAATGTCGTAGCCTACATTAATTAGTAGGCCTATAGGCTACTAAATTCACCAGCACCAGCTACAGGAAATTCCATTCATAATGGTGTTGGCTGTAATCGAAAAAATCAAAGCAACATTGAATCATCAATTCTTGCTGCCAGCTTCTGTCTTGCATAGGCTGCAGCATTAAAAAGACGATTAAAAACTCCTTCGCCCTCTGGCTGCTCTGACATGGTGCTAATTACAAAGTTAACAGTTAACAGGTGCTATGTGATTTGATGATTTGAACAACAACACGCTCTTCTCCCGCCTAAAGTGGGATGCGGGCCTAATTTGCATAGCAATACAGATATCTCTAACGTCATTTCGCCTAGTCAAAACTCTAATTCAAGATATCTATAATTACATTTTGACTAGGCAGAATGAAAGTTATAGATGTCTCCAATTTCAGATATCTCTAATCAAAACTCATTCAAGATATCTATAACTTGATAATAGATATCTACAATCAAATTATGACTATCCCTAACTCCAGTTTGAGATATCTACAACGTCATTTTGACTAGTCAAAATTCCATTTACAGATATCTACAATGTCATTTCGCCTAGTCAAAACTTAATTCAAGATATCTGAAAAGGAACATGTAGATATCTTGAATTGAAGTGAATTAAAGATATCTTCAACTGGAGTTATGACTAGTCAGAATCAAATTGTAGATATCTCTAACTGGAATTACAGATATCTACAATTCAATTGCAGATATCCGTAATTCACATAGTGGATATCTGCAACTGAATTGTAGATATCCGTAATGATAAACCCCATAGAAATGAATGGCAAATGTGGCGTCATTTGTCCTAGGAAGAATGTCTTTGTGGATATCTGAAATGACGATTATGGATAGGAAGAATTCAGTTGCGGATATCTAAAATGTTCGTTTTGACTAGGCAAAACTGAATTACAGATATCTGCAATACATATCCAGTCTAGCGGAAAAATGTTAAAATCGCTTGCCATAGGACAGCTCCCCTTAAGAGCATCTTAAGAGCAGTGCACGCGCGTTCACGCTACGAGCATGTTCGGAAAACAGTCGGAAAAACCAAACGAACGATCGTAAGATGAATCGTAGAAAACCCTCTTAAGAGCGTGTCTCCGTCGTTATCGGGGAAGTGGGCCCTGGTTTCCTTGCAGTAGCCATTTTGTCGTAGCCTATTCTGTCTGTTTGTATAGCCTACAGCGCAAGCTTTGGTCAATTGTAAAGAATCTGTATCATCTGTAAAGAAACAGTGCCACCTATAGGCCTGGGATATGAAGTAACGTGTTGAGTCGTGTTGAGATGGATCCGTTTGGACGCAAATATTCTTGATACGGTTCCAGGGAACACGGAGGAAAAAAAGATCGGTGTGGACTAGGCCTTAGCATGCTAGGAGATTTAGCTTATTCACATGCTGCATTACTATGTAATTCAGGGATGTCTTTTTATGTTGCTTATACTCATTTGATATGAGATACTTACCAGGCGCGCGGGAACCTATTTTTGACCAGGGGTGCTAAATAACAAAAGTAATGGATGTCCGACGATTTCTCCCCTCCTGGAGATGTTTCGGATTTTGACTGCTAAATACGTCATTTTAGCGCGGTGTGCGGGTGATAGAGAGAAGTTTTAGATAAATTCCTGGGCAGCCACCTCGCCCACCCTAACCCCACAGAAGCGCACTTGACATCATTAGCCTATTTTAGTATAGCTAAGGAAAATTACTTTTCTGATCGTCAAAACCACACCAGAGATGTTTTGCTTTAAATATAGGCTAATAATCAGGCTGCAATGATCTCGCAAATAATTTCTGAATAGCCTAAAGTGTGTCGTCTCCACAGCAAGTGTCCTAATAAATTCTATCTTAGCGACTAGGATAGTGAAATGATTTCACTAGCTATACATTTATTAATTTTGCAAAACTGTAAAACACAATTAAAGTTTCTTTCAGCTTATCCATGCTTTTTTGAACGTGTAAATCGCATAGAATATGTAGACCTATATCAACCGTACATCACATAGGCCTAGCTGAAACCACGCTACGGTTCTTACAGTAACTGACTCATGTTCACGTTGATCTAAAACTGTTCATTTTTAGTAGCCTATATTCGAACCTATCCATAACCCTTTTTGTTATTTGACTCATCATTTCACATACAAAAATATAAATAATGTCAGACAGCGAATTAGTAATTATTTAATATAATATTTTTTTTAAATCTATCTCCTGCCAGCAGGGGGTGCTGCAGCACCCTCAGCACCCCCCTTCCCGCGCCCTTGATACTTACATGCAATATTGCTTGGCATAATGCCCATACTCATTTGATATGAGATACTTACATGCTATAGGTACTTTTGGTTGGACCAAAACCAAAGCGAGACATTGTTCTTATAGTAATCTGGGGAACTTGGCGCACCAGGTCAAACCAAAAGTAACAAGCCTCGGTGTCATCTTAGATGCAAAGTTAAGTTTTAAGCCCCATATCAGTAAAGTTACTCAGACAGTCTATTTCCACCTGAGAAACATTGCCAAAGTGCGGCCCTTTTTAACTCAACAAGATGCAGAAAAACTAATTCATGCCTTTATCACTAGCAGGTTAGATTACTGCAATGCACTTTTCACTGGTCTTCCCAAACAATTGGCACTCATCCTGAATGGCATAGCACCTTCATATATCTCTGAGCTTTTAATATCTTATCAACCACAAAGGAAAATGTAAAACAATCCCTGTCAGTTCCATGCAGTTTTCAACAGCTATCAAGAAGAGAGGTCATGTCATGGATTTTTGTGAATGTTTCTTCTTCTACATATGCATAAGTTTAGTCATCTAGTTCATATGATATTCAGCTTTATTGTCAATGCACAAATTAAATACCAGTAGTCTAAAACAAAATGCAGTTTTACCCAGTGGTGCAAATAACTGACATGTCCAAAAGGGCCTTCATGAAATGCGTTGCTAGACTGTTCATACACATTTTAACGGGCCAAGTTGAAGAGCTACAGTCCGTTATTGTTCGTGCAAATAATAGGCTGATTCATTTTCCCTTGCATTTTGCAACTATGAGGTCCATGGTTAGTCTGGCTTTTGCCAGACCAAGCTCAATCTTTTAAGAAATCGAAAAAAGAAATCGCCGGCAGATCAGGCTGAGTTCACCCAGCCTAGTCCATGGTAGCAAAAATGCATAGAGGAGTTATGTCAAAACCGTGACTGTTAACAAACTATATAAGCTACATAAGGTAGGCCCTATGCTAGGCCTATTACACAACATAAATGGTCACTACTCACTAGGCTATGCTAGAGACCCAAATAAGAGCTGCCACCTCTTGGCGAAAAGTTAACAGTTTTGCATATCAGTAGTAATACATTTCACGCAGCTGTGTTAATCACGGAAAGCGCGAATGAAGTGGACACTTCTAAATGGAACCCAACCCACTGTACAGTAGCTCAAGGTCTGTGGCTAAAGCAGCCATAATGAAAGTGTTATCATTGTTTGGATACTTCACACACACACATGTTTTTTAATCGCATACCCACTACCAAGCTGGAATCAAAGCACATCGACTCCCCTCTCACACCCTAAACACGCACTTCGAACAAACAAAAAGCATCTCAGTCTCACGGTATAGCCATAGGCAAAACTGTATCGGACCGGTTTAACGTTGGTACTAAATCATCCATCGCAAAGAATGATTTTTGTAGCATGTGCAACAAATATGTGTAGGTACAGCCCTGCCCTGGATACATCTCTCAACATGCACTCTAAAACATTTGGTTTAAATGGAGATGTAGATCATCACGGGTGCGTTAATAAATCTACATTGCAGCGACTTGACACAAATTATTCACTTTGACGAATTTATGTAGTTTCAGTCCTAGTTACTTTACTTTGGGCCATGCTCTTCCTTACTTGAATCACCTTTGAAAACAGAGGATTGAAGTAGCCTATATGGGTGTTTGGGAATGTACATTGACTCAGATGCTTTTTGAGACTTTGAGCAGAAATGTCCCAGCCCGGTGTTTAGGATGCATCATAGACCTGAAAGGTTATCTTTCAGGTAGCCTATATATTTTCCATTGAAAAACCATCATGTAGCGAACGTGTTGTGGCTAACTCACTTAGCTCCTGTTAGTAGCCTAGGTTATGGTCATAAGCAAATGAGATGACAGTCGAAAGATACAATTAGTGCTGCTATCAATTTGCTTTGTATAACAGCATTTATAGTATTCTACAAATGCAATCAAATTGGCCTCCATCACTCAAAAGAAAAATAGGAGAGGCTGCACAAAGTCTGCACACTGAAGAAGGCACACGCTGAAACGCGTATGTGCAAATAAAAGAGTATGTATGCATAGTGCGGCCTCTCTCCTATTTTTCTTTTATGTATAACTATCCAGGCCAGCACTCTTAAAGTTTAGAAATAGACAAATTGAGTGAAGCCTGCTTCTATCCTCACCTCCATCACTCAACCAATGCTAACGGTAACATTATTGTACCTCGGTCCTAGGTACTTTTATAAGATTATAAGATTAACATACCTGCAGTAAAAACCAAGCATGTCCGATAAACATTCTCAGATTTATTTCGGCTTCAGGAAGAAATGGGAGGGGGGGGGGACTTTGACAATCACTATATGACTATAATAATGGAGAAAATTGTGCATGAACAGATTTAGGCTTAACTTTGCCCAAAATAATTTAATGACCAATTTTTAGCATGCATATAGAAGTAAACATTCAACTGCTACGGCTTTAACACAATAATGACTGGTTTCGGGAAATGGAACAGAAACACATTTTAGGTTATTTAAATGACAAAATTATATATATACAGCAAGTGGTTTATTTTTTTATTATATCAGAGACAATTCATTCAGAATGGGTCATGCAGGAGCCTATTTTCTTTGTGATTGCCTCTATTACATTGTAACAATCTTATATATACCATATAGTATACTCATTATAAATGTAGGTCAGAAAAATGTGCAGTTGTCTCTTAATTTTTGTCCAGAGCTGTATATAATTTTGTCATTTAAATAATAATATTTTTTTACTTTTTAAACACCTACTGTTAGAACTAAACATGGTGAAGCTATGCGGCTTAAGCCTAGAAATCTAGACGCGCCCCTAGCGGCAGCAAATTACATTTGCTGCCAGGGCTAGTCTAGCAACTCTCCGTTGGCTTTGAGCTCCAGAAATCGAAACTTAATCAGGACATTGAAATCGTGTATAGAGTCGTTTGGTGGGCTTAACATAATGATTGATGGCAGAGTTGCAACTGTTTGGCTTGAATTCCCTGCTACTTGAAAACAAATATCCTATTGCGTCCTATTGCGTGCATAGGGAATTTGAAAGACAACTGATTATCCCGCCCCTCGGACTGAGCACTGTGAACGGTGAGTGCCCAGACCCTACGTGGGTCTGGCTCGCCAGGCTAATGCGGCTTAGCTCTGGAACCAACTTTAGGATGACATCAAAAAGACCCCAACTGTAGCCAGTTTTAAATGTAGACTAAAGACCAAACTGTTCTCAGATGCTTTCTGTCTAATTAGGTGGCCTTAGGTAGGAGACACACTTGTGGCTATTATTTGGAAATGAGATGTGCATATCAGGATGTAAGTCAGGATGTTTGCTTTTTGATTAGTTAAAATAAATATTGAAAAACCAAACAACTCAAGTTCTAGTAAGCAGTTGAGCAGACATGACGTGAGCTAACTGATGGCTAAAAGGGAACTATGTAAAAGTTTGCCAAGTTGCTTTGTGCGTGTATTATATAGGGTGGTCTGGCTCTGATTATGCTGTTACTGACTACAATTTAAAGTAGGCTATCTGTAGGCAGCCTTTATATCAAGACAAAAATCATTTGCGGACTTATTAAACTATTCATCACAAGCTTGTGCCAGCTGCTCAAGGCCAGGTTAAACGAATCGCAGAGTACTCGTCACACAGATAGCATACATATCATACACAAATATTACATGAATGGCCGGAATATAAGCTTTCCAATGATATTAGCGCCAAGTTGCTGTGATAAATGGTTCGCAAGAAAATAAACAATGAACTTAGGCTACATTAAATGTAATCATATCTGGATTCTACACTCTGCACACTCATTACTCTCGGTGAAATACCTCACATACTGTTTATGCATCGGTAGTCTACAAAGGGCGGTTCCTGAGTAGTCCAGTTTTGAAATTGCAACACATTTCTACATGGTCTCCAACTTTGGGCCAAAATTATAATACAGGCCTATTCTCATGTAAACTATTTATGTCAGTACGAACATTTTTGTAAATTGCTTAACCAGAGTATCCCACCATCATGGTTCTTATATTACCAGATTCCATACAATCCCACCTAGAAATATGAATATATATTTCTATTGGCATGCTTCCTAGTGACATTGAGGCAAAAATATAAAGTAAAAAAAATCATGAGATGTTTCAACATGCACCTCCTAACAGAAATTGGTTCCCACAGACAGGTTGTTGCCTCATTATTGAATAACAAAGAATTTGTCTAGACGTTTGCTACCACAACTACCACATATTTGCCAGGAATAGCTCTGTTGGTTCCCTTGTGGTAAGATCTTTTGATTGTTTTAGTTGGCTGACCCACAGCAGTGCTAACTGATGCATTGACCTTGGTCTATGCAACTGCAGTCACAAAGCTAACGTTAGTGGAGTAGGCTACTAGGCTGCATAGACAGTATGAATCAAGATGAATGACAGACTTATATGAATGAAGGCAGGAGGCAAAATAATCATTCATCAGTAATGATAATTTTTGTGGTTTGACTGACTATTTTGAGTGTGATAATTTCACTGGCTTAGTACTGTGAGGCTGTATCATGATGATAGACAGCTAATGTGTGTGTGCGTACGAATGGTAGTGGGCTGGTTAGGAAGAAAGTCCAGGGCCTTTCTTTTGTCCCAGCCTGTCCCTGAATGGCTTAGGTAAGGTTTATAACTTAAACCAACACACTTCTCCACAACATTCTATTTTTTTATTTATTTATATACACCTGGCACCTGTATCTCTCAAGACCTTTTTCCCCAAATTGGCTTTGAGAATCATTTATACTGGTCCCTGCTCCATCCATGCACCCCCTGCAGGAAAGCACGCGTATTTATATGTCATACCACTCACGATCAGAAAAAAAAGAAGCTCTCCGTCCCCCTGTCTATTATTCTATTATGCACTAAAAAATGTTACATTAGACCTGGGAGATCTAAACAAAAACTAAACAAATTAACAAAACAAACCTGAGGGAGATATCCTATGACGCTAGCTTTATGGTACGACAATATGCCATATTAAGTAGCTGAATATTACCGTGAGTTTCCCAAGGAGCTGAACACGGACCGCCTCAATCTTCAGCTTAAAATGATGCATAGTGTTATCGGGGAGTCTCGGTGCACCACGGTGAAAGGTGGCATGGATATTGAGTAAGCTCCATCCACAAACAAGAGCTCTCTTCAGCGAGGTAGATGAACTTATTCATCTGTGTCTTTGCTTGCCTGTTTCAGTGGACTCCTCAGAGCGTTCTTTCTCTTCTTTTTGAAAGTGTATAAAGGCTACACTGTGCGTTTATGATGTCAGCATTTGTTGTAGGCTATATTTGTGATATGTGGATCAATTTAATGTAGGCTAGCCTATGAATATTGCGTTGTGTAGGCCTATGTTATGCATATGTTTTGAGTCAATGTGTTCTGTCTAATATGCTGTGCGATAGGGTCTTTAGCCTGTTTTGACACCCATGTCAGAAGCGTCAATAATTATTACGTTTTATTAGTGGGTTTGATCCAGCAAGACCACAGCATGGCTGAAAGCCATGCTGTGGTCTTGCGGAGCAAGCCCACTATTGTTCTTCTTAAGTTTACTTTATTTATTATTCCTTTTCACCCACTTTTTGGCCGAACTACTGCTCCTAGACCGTTTGAGCTATCGACGCGGTTCGAACTCCAAAAATTCAGGCCCGAACCGGTGTAACTTGCTTGTTAATTTCGTGTCGCTGGCCCTTGTCGTTTTCGCGGTATTCCCGTTTTTCTGCGTTTTTCGGCCCCATTGAAATGAATGGCGGAATGTTCAAGGATTCTAATTCGATTGTGACATCACAGCTCTAATTGCTTAAGCTTGCACCTGGAAGAGTTCTAAGCCACCTGGCAGAGCTCTAATGGGCTGGGCTGGGCTGTCTGTGTATATGAAGGTGTGTGCATGTAACTTTTGACCCGTATGTCCAATTTTCATGAATGAGGTACCGTTGGAATCCTTGAATGAAGCCCAGTTCAATGCCTTTCCAGCACTAAGTGTAAAGGTAATGTAAAAAAAGATGAGACAGCGCGAAGCGCTGTCTCATCTTTTTTTTAAAGCCAAACCATGTTGATACAGGTCATTAAAAAAAATATATATATATTTTCCAAATCCATTCAGCCCAGTTCAATGCCTTGCCAGCACTAAGTGTAAAGGTCATGTTCGCGCTGTCTCCTCTTTTTTTTTTAAAGCCAAACCATGTTCATATAGGTCATTAAAAAAATAAATAAATAAAGTATTTCACCAATCCATTCAGCCCAGTCCTATACACAGCTAGCTCCATTTGAACTTAGTCATGTGTACAGTTGTATAGATTATTACATTGAGAAACACACTTTCATATCATGCATATCCACGCAGCATTACTAATCAAGTTACTCATCGTTGCCCAGCAAGAAGTCCACAATCAATTCAATTGCCACGATCTGTGGAGCTTACAGACAACGTTATATTACTATAGGTTCTGTATGCTATTTAAAGCCGACCTAACGCTGAGTCCCTTCTAGACGGTGTGTTGCAATGCATTCTGGGTGCTGTGCTGTGATTCGACGGCTCGTCACCTGACCCACCAAACAACAACTCTCTGGGATGTGGCAAATATCGCAACCTTGTTGCCGGAACAACAGGGAAAAGGCAACAGGATAGCAGCACGAAAGATACACAGGATACACACGGAATTTTGATGGACGTCCTTATCAGTCTATGGTCTAACTTATAAACGTGTCGGGTCAACGTCAACGATAAGTAAGTTAGGCTAACGTAAACGTTAGCTATTTGCTGTTGTCATATGCTAGTGCTATATGCTTTAGGCTACGTGATGGCCATTTATCACACTCATTTTAGGTACTACTTTTACGAGGTCTGTAGTTCTGTCAAAATGTATCTTATCGTTGAACAGACTACAAGGTTATCTTCCTTAGACTTCGTAGATGTAGTTACTACAATTTGGAAGCGAATTTCGAAGTGTAAATATGGTTTTAGTGTGTAAACAGACCAACCGCGATTTTGCAATGAAGTTAATGGAGCCTTTTATGTAGGGCTTCTAGGCTACTTTCACGAAGTCTGTAGTTCTGTCTAAATGTATCTTATCTATGAACAGACTACATGATTATCTTCCTTAGACTTCGTAGATGTAGTTACTACAATTTGGAAGCGAATTTCGAAGTGTAAATATGGTTTTAGTGTGTAAACAGACCAACCGCGATTTTGCAATGAAGTTAATGGAGCCTTTTATGTAGGGCTTCTAGGCTACTTTCACGAAGTCTGTAGTTCTGTCAAAATGTATCTTATCTATGAACAGACTACATGATTATCTTCCTTAGACTTCGTAGATGTAGTTACTACAATTTGGAAGCGAATTTCGAAGTGTAAATATGGTTTTAGTGTGTAAACAGACCAACCGCGATTTTGCAATGAAGTGAATATGGAGCCTTTTATGTAGGACTACTAGGCTACTTTCACGAAGTCTGTAGTTCTGTCAAAATTGATCTTATCTATGAACAGACTACATGGTTATCTTCTTTAGACTTTGTAGATGTAGTTATTACAGTTTGGAAGCGAAATTCGAAGTGCAAATATGGTTTAAATGTGTAAACAAGACGCCTGATGTTTAATATATGTTAATGAATGGGCACAGTATTATTGTGTACAGTAATGGGCTATCAGTAGTATGTAAACAGTTCATGTGTTATGTGATTTACATAAACTAACAACAGAAATGTTAAAAGCTGGTATTGTGTTTCCTGAATTCTTACATTCAGGCATTCAAATGAAATGTAATTAAATAGCATATCAATCATGCAACAATGCAAAAACAATGAAACTAGTGTAGGCCTAATTATATTTTACATTAGTAAAGCAGTACTCTGATGTGCATGCTTTCACAAACTTTTGTAAACAATTTTGCACTTTAAACATTGACTGTTTTGAAGTGCATGTAGGCAATATAGTATAAAAATAATAATTGTGATATCATTACAATTTGATAGGGGTTGGGAGGAGGGGGTGGGTTCATGTAGGTGGGCCCTATGACCCCAAAGTATGCCTTGACTGGGCCTCAGGTCAAAGAAGTTTGAGAAATGCTGATGTAGACAACAAAGCAGCAAGGAGGCGTCGTGTGATCATTTAAACAAGTTTTATGACAAGGTCGATGAGGGTGGGAAAAATCGTACATTTCTGTGCAAACTTTGCCCGCACTTCAGTCACATTGTCTTTTAAGAAAATGCAGTCCTTTTTTCGGTTCCAGCAGCCAACAACCTCAGAACTGACCCTTCAGGCCTCTCAGCAGGCGCTGGCCTTTAACCGCAGCCAGAAGAGAGTCAGCAGAAATTTGATTGCCTTTAAAAAATCTGACTTCTTAAAAAATCTTAAACTGGCTGCATTACGTGATTATTTCTGAGATTCTGATACGTTTTTAACCATGACCTATACACAGTTCTGGTTTGAAAATGTATCTCTTAAAATAATCACTTTATGCAGTCAGCTTAAGATGGCTTACTAGCAACTAACTAATTACCCTAGCAACAACCTAGAAACCACCCCTGTAATGTCAACCTAGCGACCACCATAGCAACCAGCATAGCAACCATGTTATTTATGCGTTTTAGCTTATTGGATGTTGCGTTAATGCAGACAACTTTTGATCCGTGTGCCCGATTTTCATAAATGAGGTACCGTTGGAATCCTTGGATGAGGCCGAGTTCCGTGCCACTGATCAAACCCACTCTTGCAGTTCCTCGGAACCGCAATTCTAGTTGTTATTATTATTATTATTATTACGAGTATTTTAACTTTGTCTCAGAGCATTTTCCTTTTTTGAGGTGGTTAAGATGGGTGAAAAGTCTTGAAATTTGGCACACACATCAGGTGTCACGCAAAGCAGTTAGGTACAAGAGCTTGGCCCCGGGCGTGGCCCAGGGACTCAGTAGCGCCCCCTTAGATGATTGAGGCAGTGGTTGGCACATACACTCTTAAAAATGCTGGGTTGGAAACAACCCAAATTGGGTTATTCCTAGCCCAGGTACCTGGGTCACTATTGGACCGACCTCGGGTTGGGTTAAAATAACATAATCCATTGGGTTGGTGACTTTAACTCTAAATTGGGTTACTTTTATCAAACCAACTAAGGGTCATTCTTACTAACATGATGGGTCAAAATAACCCAGAAAAATGGATATGACCTACCAGCCCATTACTGGTTCATATTTACCTCTCTGTTGGGTTATATATTTGACCCACTATTGGGTGTTTTTTGCTGAAATAGACATAGGAGAATACATTATATTAATTTTGATATTTTTTATTGATTGCCACAAATGGGCTACAGTACAAAAGTAAAAAACACTGTTTCATTTCATTCAAACACTGTTTCACTGTTTTATTTCATTTTGAACAACAATTTTACTAAAATCTAAAAAACATTTTACAAAAAACTAAAAAAATATAAAAAAAAAAAATCAATTAACTAGCAATGCTCATAATACAGTAGTGTAGTGACAACAGTAGAGAGAACTTGTCCAAAATACCTGTGCATCCTGCAGGAGCTGATCTGGGAAATCTTTGACCTGTGGAAAACAGAAAAAATACCCACACAGCAGTAGACTCCTAGACGGATCCGCCTTCAAGTCGCCAAACCCGCGTGACTGTCGCATTTGTTTTGGTGCCGCACAGAGGATCAGCTCCGCCTCCAGGCGGCTCCGTAAATTCTACTGTCAAACAGCGGATCCTGAGTGGACCCATGTCGGATCCGCGGGCGCGGACCCGCCTTTACTGTAACGGTGTGTTTCCACACACTGAAATTTCGCGTCGCTCTCATTGAGGTTGAATGGAGACGAAATTCGCCCTGGTTGGGCGAAATGAGAGCGAATCGCCGAGGCAGGCGAAACAAAGTTGGCGAAAGTTTAACTTTATTTAAATGAGGACCATTCGAGAACCAATCAGGTCCGCGTCTTTGTGTTTGGAGGCGGGAGTTACAAAAAAGTCTGACCAAGATGGCGGAGACTACCTGATCTGTAACACGAAAATTTGTATGTGATTAAAATTTTTCTACACGAACATTGGCACTTGTATCAACACGAATTGTGGTTTATATGCAACACGAACTTAGTCAGAGCACATACACCACTAAATAGACCACTATATATGTTAGTTTAAGCACTCGATCTTTTTAGCTAGCTGACAGGCGAAATGCTAGTATTTTAGGACATTGGATTGCATTGTAAACCTAGCTAGACAGCTAGGCTACATGCTGCAGCACAGGTATGAAATATATTGTCTTATTGACCTTGTTGTTTCTATGAACATGAATTGTTGTTTATATGCAACATCAACTTAGTCGAGGCATAAAGACCCCTGGATATCTTCATTAAGTACTTAAACGTTTGAATTAGCTGATTAGCATAATTAGCTCGCTTGCCACCACTGGCTAGACACTGCAGTCATAAGGTTAGCGGTTTCGCCGTCACGCCCCCGAGGCGAAATTTCGCTGGCCGAAAATCGCGAGGTGTTTCGCTGTGTGGAAACACACCGTAACGGTTGAACATGACTGTACACCAAGAGCCGAGAAGAGTCATACTAGTGGATATTTTCTTTGCTGGGACACGGTTGCGCTGAACCCTCTCGAGTAAGTGATATTTATTAATATATTGCGACATTCACAATAGCTAAACATTGGCCTTTGTGGTTTTATACTTATCATGTTTATTGATTGTAATGACTTTGTTTGATATTAGGACTAACGTTAACGTTATTGTTAGCTGTGATGCTCATATGAGTCTGTAGCCTATTTGATTTAAATAGGGGTTAGCAATTTCGGCAGAATATGTTATGGTAGTGTGATTTAAAAAACACACATTGTTATTTAACATTAGTCTGGTCTTGTCTGTTTTAATGTGTTGCTGTTGTCCATAGTGCTACTATACTAGCGGCATATAGCTGCTAGCTAGCATGCTGCTAGGCGCAATTGCATAAGTTATTGCTAATGTCTATTATACATATATATGTTTGAGATCACGTTTGCGATGCAAACCTTGATTAAGCTGATACATTGGCACTGGTATTTCAGTCAATGAAGTCAGTGAAGCACTCGTCTGCTATGAAAGCTTCCTACAACTTTAGCATGTTGACTCACTGATAATGGTTTAGCCCTAGCTTCTAGCTAGCTGTGCATTAACTTTTGCATTTTGCCAAGTTTGGTCTCATACGTAACTTTAGTGTCCTTCTGCCATCTTTGTATTGAAAGCCTCGGCATTTTAATCACTGTTTTAAGTCGGTTCAGACAACTAATGGGTATTGGCGTCTGTTTGGGATTTATTATGATAACGTAACTTAACTGTATGGAACTTGGTCCCCATCTTCTATTTTGTTTGTTCTGCAGTGTCAACTTTTATCGGCTGGATTCTACCATCTAACGTTACGATTGCCTCTGTTGGGTTCGCTTGATGAAGATACTTTCTGGGTTGTTAAAATGTAATGTGAACACATTCCCGTAGCATTCCAAAATAGACCAGAGATGCTTGTACTATATGTATATTTGGAAATTTTGGGATTGCAATAGCCATAATGATATGGTTATTTAACAGCCATCGTTTCGGGGACTCTGATGAGAGTGAAGAAGAGCCAGAAAATGGTGACTTTGCATCTCTGAGGTACCTTCCAACTCGCCTGGTATATCAGTTGAAGCCTCAAGCCCAAGCCAATTGCACTGGCAAAGTAAGTAATAATCTCTTAACATTGAAATAACTAAATCATAATATTAATATTAGAGATATGGTTAACATTCTTAGTGCTAAAGACATTCCCCTCTCCTTGTATCTATTCCTCCAGCTCCACCATCTTGCCGAGTGCCAGGCAGCCGAGTCACTACCCCTCAACCTGGAGAAAACTGTTAAGGTAAAGACTGATCTCTGAAATAAAATTGAATACAGTGGCCCCATCTATATTAACAAAGCAGTAGTCACTCTATTTCAAATCAACAGATTGCATCTGCATTACCATCTCAGATTTTCTGCATACTTCATACATTACTTTCAAAATCTCAGCCAAATATTTTGTCAGTTAAAACATCTGCATTCATGCAATATTGCCTGAAAAGTTCATTCATTATTATCAGATTGTATTGAAACACATTAATTACAATGTCAATCCATTCATGGAGTTGATATAGATAGTGCATACCAAAATGTTGAAACATACAAATTCATGTCCAGTATGACCAGAGATTGTTTTTGTTTGCCATTGTTTGGCCCTGTAGCTCTCGGCCTACCATGGTTAACAGATCACAACCATTTCTCTCCCTTAGCACCTCACCATGGGGCAGGACCGCAGCACTCTTCACCACCTCAACTCCCTGCACCTGCACCCGCATTTAACATACGGAGAGTTACTCAAGGTAGGGACTGATCTCTGAAATATTAGTGAATAGAAAGGCCCCATGTGTATTATCAATGATGACTACCATTTAATACAATTTTTCCCCCTCTCGCACACCGCCCACCTCACTATGGGCCAGGAACGGCAGTCCCTCCTCAACTCCCTCCACCCCCACACCAGCCCTCAACGTGCAACGAACAGAGGAGCTTTGTAAGTCATGTTTCTTTTTAAATTTAATCTCCTTAATACCTATCATATATTGTATTGTGTAAGCATACTTGGCTTTGGATGCTACATACCATAAACATAAACATATATGTCTGTTTGATTACAGGTGCTGTGAGGAAAAACATGGTGACACGGTCAGCCACGGACTCTGAGGTCACCAAGCACGCAATTAGGTGTTTCAACCGGCGGTGGATCGGGCAACGAGGAGACGTGTTCCGCCTCCATCCACACAAATGGAGTATTAGGAGAAATAAGCATTAAACAATCTTTTTATTGAACTTCTTGTCATTCACCAGTTATTCATTTTCTGATATTTTAGATGTGCATAGCGCAGCATTTCATTGAAGTTGTAGCCTATTAGATAAAATATTTCATGTCTGCACTGACCTAGGCCTATAAAGCACTAAATTAGGTTTTGACCTCAAAATTAATGTAGAGTAGCCTAGGCAACGTAGGCTACTTAACAAAAACAGAATAGCTTATAACCTGTAACTTTCCATAAATGTCCATTTTATATTTCCATTGAGTAGTGATCACGTTTGTACAGTAAATTGATGTCTTGACTTAAACCTTTTTTGTTAGATTTATTGACAGTATTGTTAAGTTAAAAATACGAGGCGATGCTAATCGTAGGCCTATCTTGCTGTAGTAGCCTAGGCTAGGCCTAATTTATCCTATAGTTTATCCTATTTAATCCTACAGCAAGAACAGAAGGAATTTTGAAAATGAGAAAAACGGGTCCGAAACGGACCCGGGCCAGATGAGCCTTTATGAGTCCGTTGCGGGTCCGCGGCAGATGTATGTATCAATTTGCGGGTCCCAAACGGACCCGCCGCGGAGATAAGGTTTTAATCGCGGATGCGGGGCGGATGCAGCGCGGAGCCACGGCGGGTCCGCGATCCGCCTTCGTAGCGGATCCGTTCCTGAGAGCATCTGGACTCCGATACGGGTCCGTTTCGCGGGTCCGTTCCGGAAGCCGTCATACCTCCTGTTAACAAAAATACAATGGATGAAATGTGTCTTGTGAAATGTGTCTTGTCCGAAACAGGCAGCCAGCTACTCTAGTGACTACTCTCTCATCCTAGTCCCTACAGTTCTCAAGATATTCACAGAGAACTGTGTCTGCCCTACCCTCTTTTCGGGGGGTCCAGTCCAGCGGGGGGGCTACAGATCAAAACGAAAAATGACGGTTCCATGCTATCCATGTGGGGTTACATGCCCACCAAGTTTTGTGTACCCCGGTCTTTCAGTGTCCCGGGAATCCTTGTTGGTGTACGTCACTAAATGTACACATACATTATTTTATTGTAAGGCCCCCCATGAACGAAAGTACACAAAACTTGGCACGCATTCGGAGGGTGTCATAATGATCCTACACTTTTAATTTCGTGCAGTTTTGACCTTGTCAGCCAGGGATATTGTGATGAAAACACCTAATTTTTTGCTTTTTAATTTTTAACTAGGTGGCGCTATACATGAAATAAGTGGTAATGGGATGGGTTGACATGCCCCCTTAAGACTAACATACATAAAAAAGGTGGACCTCCTAGGCCCTACGGTTCTCGAGATATTCACAGAAAACTGTCTCCGGCCACCTACAGGCCAGTTGGTGTACAGTAACATAAATAAATTTATTGTGTGGCCCCCCATGAACGGAATTCCAAGAAACTTGGCGTGCATTCAGAGGGTGTCATAATGATCCTGCACTTCCAATTTCGTGCAGTTTTGACCATGTTATGTCACAGATACCTGCGATTACAACACCTCATTTTTACTTTTTTGTTTTTAACTAGGTGGCGCTATACATGAAATGAGTGGTTATGGAATGGGTTGACATGGCCCCTTGAGATCAACATACAAAAAAAATGGTCCTCCTAAACCCTACGGTTCTCGAGATATTCACAGAAAACTGTGTCTGCCCTACCCTCCTTTCGGGGTGTCCAGTCCAGCGGGGGGGCTACAGATCAAAACGAAAAACAATGGTTCCATGCTATCCATGTGGGGTTACATGCCCACCAAGTTTCGTGTACCCCGGTCTTTCAGTGTCCCGGGAATCATTGACGGAAATTTGGGCATGCGAAAAAGAAAAAAAAAAAAATCTGACTAAACCTATATGACCGCCGCTTCGCTGCGCGGCGGTCATAATGATTCTTGTAGGTAATCAGTGTCTGATCATATCGGATTCAGTCAGAATGACGTATGAATGAGGGCAGCCTTTTTGCACTCTGCACAGCCTAGCCTATGAGAGAGAGAGAGAGAGAGACTTTTCTTCCTACCCAAATTAAAACCGAAACAGGCAGCCAGCTACTCTAGTGACTACCAAGTGGAATCTCTATCAGCCTAGTAGTAGAAACATTGTCTTTAATATAAAGATACCTGCTAGCTAGCCACCATGCTCTCGGGTCAAACTAACTTGACTGTATGTAGTTTTAGACTAAGACAGCTAGTTTGATTGCAGGAGAAGAGACTAGACTGTACAGGTCATGTAACCGAAATGAGTGTTTATGAGTGACACAGCTTTAATTGCTTACAAAGTTGCTTTACAGACTCTGTTCTGTGTCTGCGTGTTAATTAACTTACATTCAGGAGAGCTCATCACTGGGTGTCTCTTGTTGCCAATCATCTTGTGCCACTAGGAAATACAGAAAAAGGGCCCGTTACACAAATAACAGCATCACCCAGGTCCAACTAACAGAGCTAAACGAGTGACCCCACACCTGTGGTTCTCAAACTTTTTCTGTAATTTTTGTCATTCTCCATTTTGAATAGGACTGTGCTGTGTATTTTGTGTGTGTCAGTGTGTTCAGTGTGTTCTCCATCTGCATGCTAAATAGTTTACGTTCAGGAGAGCCCAGCCCTTCATATTTGGCTTCCTTCTGCCAATTAACAGTTGTCACTATGAAATGATAACATACATTACATGTACATACAATATCTTACTATCGTTAGTCTTCTGAAGGAGCTCTGGAAGAGGGTTGTGTGGAGGCCGCTGTAACAGTCCTTCGTTATTATCCGGTGTCACTAGAAAATAAAGAAAAACTAAATTATTGGAGTGAACAGTACGTCAAGTTTATCACAATTAGATAAACTAACGTCAGTGGGCTGAGTAATTGCCACACATGCAACTCATCTTAACACAGGTCAATATAAGAGGCTAACATTCACATACAGTATGTTAACAATAGGCTATTTACCAGGCCCTGTTTTGTTACAAGTATGTCTAGGTGGGCCATGGGATAGAAAATGTTGAGAACTCCTGGTTTAGGCTAAATAATTGTGATTTCAATTTTGACCTAAATGATGGTTATTATTCCATTATTGAGCAGCACAGCAACGAAAACGGCAACAGCACAGCTGAGCTGTACAATACATCCAGTAAAAAACAGTTGCTGTTGGGAGTAACTGTACATGGCTATGAAACAGACACACATAGTAAATGTAGGGAACAAACAGGGATATACATTTTGATTAAACTAGATGTACCGCATAGCGGTACAAAATATGACCGCCGCTCAGTCCTGTACATCCGTTCCGCAAAAATACATCACACTTCAATTTGTCTCCATATTTTACTCCATCCCCCACTCTTGAAACTTTTGTGTATGCTTGTTTGGCATGCCTGAGTGTGTGTGTGCGGCTGCACAGAAAGTAGCCTACTGGTGCTGAAAAGGTGAATAGATTGTAGAATAGCTAAAGAAGATGTAGCATTGTTATAAAACCTTTAAAATCTCTAAACAATCACAAGTAGGGCAGTTCATCACAGTTCATCCATTGCAACTGGATTGATGAAAGGTCACTTACACCTGTAGGCTACATTGTATTTGGGAAAAGCAAAAGGTATCAGCATAATGTTATTTATCTATTTATTTATGTATAAATAAACAAAACATATCTGTCAGTTCCATGCCGTTTTCAACAGCTATCAAAAACAAAGGTCATTTTTGGATGGATGGATTTTCTTCTTCTTCTACATAAGATTTTAGTCATCTTTAGTTCATGTAATACTTTATTGTCAATGCACAAATTAACTAACAGTAGTCTGAAACGTTATTCTTAATGCACAAATTAAGTAACAGTAGTCTGAAACGAAATGCTGTTTTACATCTAACCAGTGGTGCAACTAGATGTACCGCAGAGCACAAAAAGAAATCACGCTGAAAGGCCTATATGATTCTAACTGTCTCACTAAATTGCATTATCCACACTCAATTCTCACTGGTATCTGCTAGACAACAAGTCCCAAAACATGATTAGTTCATAGATTTCACATGTAAAATTCATTTTGTACAACCCCACCTCCATCTTGCCTGTTCATAATTCTGAGAAATTCTTGATTGTTTGTGTTATGTTTATGTTATGTGTGTGGGTGTGTGTGTGTGTGTGAGTGTGTGTGTGTGTGTGTGTGTGTGTGTGTGTGTGTGTGTGTGTGTGTGTGTGCGTGCCTGCGTATGTGCCTGTGCATGGAAGCGTACATATGTCTACTGTGTGAGTATGTGTCATGATTACTGTGAATGTGTGTGTGTGTGTGTATCTGTTTGTGCACATGTGTGCACATGAACTGGGCTAACATGACCCCTGGAGGCAAATATACGGAAAAAATGGTCATCCTAGGCCCTACAGTTCTCAAGATATTCACAGAGAACTGTGTCTGGCCTACCCTCCTTTCGGGGGGTCCAGTCCAGCGGGGGGGCTACAGATCAAAACGAAAAATGACGGTTCCATGCTATCCATGTGGGGGTACATGCCCACCAAGTTTTGTGTACCCCGGTCTTTCAGTGTCCCGGGAATCCTTGTTGGTGTACGTCACTAAATGTACACATAAATTGTTTTATTGTAAGGCCCCCCATGAACGAAAGTACACAAAACTTGGCATGCATTCGGAGGGTGTCATAATGATCCTACACTTTCAATTTCGTGCAGTTTTGACCATGTCAGCCAGAGATATTGTGATGAAAACACCTAATTTTTTGCTTTTTAATTTTTAACTAGGTGGCGCTATACATGAAATAAGTGGTAATGGGATGGGTTGACATGGCCCCTTGAGATCAACATACAAAAAAAAGGTGGACCTCCTAAGCCCTACGGTTCTCGAGATATTCACAGAAAACTGTCTCCGGCCACCTACAGGCCAGTTGGTGTATAGTAACATAAATGAATTCATTGTGTGGCCCCCCATGAACGGAATTCCACGAAACTTGGCGTGCATTCAGAGGGTGTCATAATGATCGATCCTACACTTCCAATTTCGTGCAGTTTTGACTATGTTAGGTCACAGATACCTGCGATTACAACACCTCATTTTTACTTTTTTGTGTTTAACTAGGTGGCGCTATACATGAAATGAGTGGTTATGGAATGGGTTGACATGGCCCCTTGAGATCAACATACAAAAAAAAAAAGGTCCTCCTAAACCTTACGGTTCTCGAGATATTCACAGAAAACTGTGTCTGCCCTACCCTCCTTTCGGGGGGTGCAGTCCAGCGGGGGGGCTACAGATCAAAACGAAAAACGATGGTTCCATGCTATCCATATGGGGTTACATGCCCACCAAGTTTCGTCTACCCCGGTCTTTCAGTGTCCCGGGAATCATTGACAGAAATTTGGACATGCGAAAAAAAAAAAAAAAAAAAAAAATCTGACTAAACCTATATGACCGCCGCTTCGCTGCGCGGCGGTCATAAATAACTGAAATGTCCAAATGGGCCTTGATGAAATGCGTTGCTAGACTGTTCATACACATTTTAACGGGCCAAAGTTGAAGAGCTGTTGTCCGTTATTGTTCGTGCAAATATAGGCTGGTTCATGTTCCCTTGCATTGTGTAACTGAGGTCCATGGCTAGTCTGGCTTTCACCAGACCAAGCTCAATCTTTTAAGAAATCAAAAAAATAAATAGCGGGCAGATCAGGCTGGGTTCACCCAGCCTAGTCCATAAGCACCAGATATTGTTTAATTTTCCGATTGAGATATCCACGCTCTGGCTATTCTAAATGCAAAAATGCATCAGGGAGTTATGACAAAACTGTAATTAACAAACTAGATCCTAATAGAAAGCTGTTAGCTTCCCTAAGCTACAGGTAGGCTTATAAGGTAGGCTTATTTACAACATAAATTGTCAATAGGCTATGCTGGCGACACAAATAAAATCTCCTTTGGAAACCAATGGCTTACGCCTTACAGTATCAAGCGGACTTAAACTGCCATATCGTGGCGAAAAAGTTGTAATAAAATTCACGCAGCTCCATGAGTCAAGGAAAGCGCGAATGAGCCACTTCTAAATGGGACCCACTACACAGTAGCTTAAGGTGTGTTGCTAAAGCAGCCATAATGAAATGAAGGTGACATTGTTTGGATTCTTCACACACGTGCTTTTTAATTTCACAGACTACAACTACCAAGCTGGAATCAAAGCACATCGATTCCCCTCTCACACCCTGCACGCACTTAAAACAAAATAAAAAGGCGTCTCAGTCTCACGCATGTATAGACAAAACTGTATCAGACGGTGTAACGTTGGTAAATCTTCCATTGCACAGAATGATTTTTGTAGCACGTGCAACAAATGACAGTCGAAAGATACAATTGACCGATCCCAAGCCCCTCCTCCCATTGTCAGTCCCATAGTTACTGTTGCTAAGTCGGACAAGTTTGCAGGAAAGTGTGGGAGAACGCGTGTTCAACATGGGGACGCAGCACCCCCATTTAGCCGAGTGCAACCGTATGCTGGATTTCTGGGCGTCAAGTAATATTGATATACTCAAAAAACAGAGGTCAGAAAAGCCTTCAGTATGCAGATGGACACATTCACAATGTCCGCTGTTATCAACGAGGTGGAACACCACAAATTGAGGACAAACCAATCCGGTGTCGTGGATCTTATGGGATGCATGTTAACTGGGGATAAACAATTAGCACGTTATCACGAGCAGGTAGTTTACCGTATTTGCTGCAGATGTGACTCTGATTCAATAAACAGGTCTGTGCAAAAATATGGTGTCGACGTGTCCATAACAAAATCTAACCATATTTCGAGGATTAATAAGACGGGACAAAGTGCTGCAGATCCAAGTTCCCACGCAACTTAGGAGAGTGACTAGCCTGTTAAGCAGCTCATGTTGGGGTGGAAAGATAGCTTCTCTTCGGTAGGCCGATAGCCTACTTATTATTTTGAATGGCTGCTTTAGAAGGAAGAGTTCAAATAAACATGATACAAGTGTATTGAAAAGAAACCACTCCGAGTTCAAACCCATATCACGCATGACATATGTTTGCAGACGTGATTTGTCTTGCACTAGACTTCATCAGTGGCCGCTTATGCTATAATTAATTTAAACATAGGCAATGTAGTAGCCTAGGTCTAATATTGGCGATTTCGAGACTGCATAGCCTATATAGCAAGGCATAGTTTTGAATTTGCACGATTCGATCTTTAGAAGACATTGGCTATCTCTCGTTCAGCCATGCAGTAGGCTATTATTGCGTTTGTTGAAAAAATTATCATTAGCTTATTTCTGTGAACAGTCTTCTATCCCAAGTTAAACATGGCAAGGTAGCAAAGCTGAAAGTAGGCTTATTCTTGTTGTGTGTAAGGCGATACGTGATTGAAGGTGTACTGTAGCCTTTTGCGCGTCTTTCGTATGAATGTGCGAGTTCAGTTCCTGCAAGGTAGGCCTGTCAAACTCGATTCCTTTTAACCGAGGTGAAGTTAGTTTGATATTTGATATTCGGATATTCGACAGATTTTCAAAAAAAAATGTATGCGGCCAGTTTCACCCCGTGTTTGCAGACAATGTACAAACAGATGACCTGTCTACTTGCTCCCAGCCGACCTTAGGGACAGTCTAAAAAGTACCTTCTGAATTACCTTCATAGTCTTTTTTGTCAATAGCTTTGACATCATGTGACCTAGTGACTCCAAACCAATGCAGAATATTTATCCTATATGGGACTCATCAGACACACCCCTTTTTTGATAGTCTGTATGCACACTGTATTTTATATGAATATTTAGTAAAAAAATACATTATATCCTATATGAATGGTCCTCTTTTTTCAATACCTCCCAAGTCATGTGAACTAGTGACTCCAAACCAATGCAGAATAGTTATCCTATATGGGACTCATCGGGCACACCTCTTTTTATGGTCACTGTATGCACACTGTATTTTACATTAATATTTTAAAGGAAATACTTTATTTCATATAAGAAACAGTCTCCTTTTTTTCAATACCTCCCAGGTCATGTGACCTAGTGACTCCAAACCAATGCAGAATTGTTATCCTATATGGGACTCATCGGGCACACCTCTTTTTATGATCACTGTATGCACACTGTATTTTATATGAATATTTTGTAAAAAAAATACATTATTTACCATAAGAAACGGTCTCCTTTTTTTCAATACCTCCCAAGCCATGCGACCTAGTGACTCCAAACCAATGCAGAATAGTTATCCTATATGGGACTCATCGGGCACACCTCTTTTTATGGTCACTGTATGTACACTGTATTTTTTATGAATATTTTAAAGAAAATACATTATTTCATATAAGAAACAGTCTTCTTTTTTTCAATACCTCCCAGGTCATGTGACCTAGTGACTCCAAACCAATGCAGAATTGTTATCCTATATGGGACTCATCAGACACACCTCTTTTTATAGTCACTGTATGCACACTGTATTTTATATTAATATTTTAAAGAAAATACATTATTTCATATAAGAAACAGTCTCCTTTTTTTCAATACCTCCCAGGTCATGTGACCTAGTGACTCCAAACCAATGCAGAATAGTTATCCTATATGGGACTCATGAGACACACCTCTTCCTATAACCATTGAAAGCACACTATTTTATATTAATATTTTAAAGAAAATACATCGTTTCCTATAAGGAATGGTCTCCTTTTTCAATACCCCCCCCCCCCCGCCCCCAAGGGAAGTGACGTAGGGACACCAAACCAATGCAGAATATCCTTTATGGGACTAATCAGACACACCTCAAATTAATATAATTTTTGCACGTACTATTTTATAGTACCCATTTGTTTCCTATGGAAACTGTGTTTTCTCAATACCTTCCATATAATAGTAGATGCCAAATCATTTTTCATATTGAGGTGTGTCTGATAAGTACCCCATAGCAGAACAGTTCTGTATTGATCTGTGTTGTCTAGGACCCCTTATATGGCAGCTATTGAGCAAAAAGCTGTTTTCCATAGGAAATAAATATGATTCTTTAAAAAAAATTAAATATAATAGTTCATGCAAAATATTATTTCACATTGACATGTGTCTGATTATTATCACATAGCAGAACAGTTCTATGTTGATCTGTGATGTCTAGCGAGAAAAAAGCTTGCGAGGTATTGAAAAAATGAGACCATTCATGATGGCAAATAATGTATTTTCTTAAAAATATTAATATAAAATACAGTGTGCATACAGAGACTATAAGAAGAGGTGTGTCTTATTAGTCCCACATAGGATAACTATTCTGCATTGGTTTGGAGTCCCTAGGTCACATGGCTTGGGAGGTATTGAAAAAAAGGAGTCTGTTTCTTATATGAAATAATGTATTTTATTTAAAGAATTCATATAAAATACAGTGTGCATACAGTTGCTATAAAAAGAGGTGTGTCTGATGAGTCCCATATAGGATAACTATTCTGCATTGGTTTGGAGTCACTAAGTCGCATGGCTTGGGAGGTATTGAAAAAAAGGAGACCGTTTCTTATGGTAAATAATGTATTTTCTTTAAAATATTCATATAAAATACAGTGTGCATACAGTGACAATAAAAAGAGGTGTGCCCGATGAGTCCCATATAGGATAACTATTCTGCATTGGTTTGGAGTCACTAGGTCACATGACTTGGGAGGTATTGAAAAAAGAGAACCATTCATATAGGAAATAATGTATTTTTTTACAAAATATTCATATAAAATACAGTGTGCATACAATGACCATAAAAAGAGGTGTGTCTGATGAGTCCCATATAGGATAACTATTCTGCATTGGTTTGGAGTCACTAGGTCACATGGCTTGGGAGGTATTGAAAAAAAGGAGACTGTTTCTTATATGAAATAATGTATTTTCTTTAAAATATTAATGTAAAATACAGTGTGCATACAGTGACCATAAAAAGAGGTGTGCCTGATGAGTCCCATATAGGATAACTATTCTGCATTGGTTTGGAGTCACTAGGTCGCATGGCTTGGGAGGTATTGAAAAAAGGGAGGCCGTTTCTTATGGTAAATAATGTATTATCTTTAAAATATTAATGTAAAATACAGTGTGCATACAGTGACCATAAAAAGAGGTGTGCCTGATGAGTCCCATATAGGATAACTATTCTGCATTGGTTTGGAGTCACTAGGTCGCATGGCTTGGGAGGTATTGAAAAAAGGGAGGCCGTTTCTTATGGTAAATAATGTATTTTCTTTAAAATATTCATATAAAATACAGTGTGCATACAGTGACTATAAAAAGAGGTGTGCCCGATGAGTCCCATATAGGATAACTATTCTGCATTGGTTTGGAGTCACTAGGTCACATGAATTGGGAGGTATTGAAAAAAGAGGACCATTCATATAGGAAATAATGTATTTTTTTCACAAAATATTCATATAGCATACAGTGACCATAAAAAGAGGTGTGCCCGATGAGTCCCATATAGGATAACTATTCTGCATTGGTTTGGAGTCACTAGGTCACATGACTTGGGAGGTATTGAAAAAAGAGGACCATTCATATAGGAAATAATGTATTTTTTTTACAAAATATTCATATAAAATACAGTGTGCATACAGTGACCATAAAAAGAGGTGTGCCCGATGAGTCCCATATAGGATAACAATTCTGCATTGGTTTGGAGTCACTAGGTCACATGACCTGGGAGGTATTGAAAAAAAGGAGACTGTTTCTTATATGAAATAATGTATTATCTTTAAAATATTCATATAAAATACAGTGTGCATACAGTGATCATAAAAAGAGGTGTGCCCGATGAGTCCCATATAGGATAACAATTCTGCATTGGTTTGGAGTCACTAGGTCACATGACTTGGGAGGTATTGAAAAAAAGGAGACTGTTTCTTATATGAAATAATGTATTTTCTTTAAAATATTCATATAAAATACAGTGTGCATACAGTGACTATAAAAAGAGGTGTGCCCGATGAGTCCTATATAGGATAATTATTCTGCATTGGTTTGGAGTCACTAGGTCACATGACCTGGGAGGTATTGAAAAAAAGGAGACTGTTTCTTATATGAAATAATGTATTTTCTTTAAAATATTCATAAAAAATACAGTGTGCATACAGTGACCATAAAAAGAGGTGTGCCCGATGAGTCCCATATAGGATAACTATTCTGCATTGGTTTGGAGTCACTAGGTCGCATGGCTTGGGAGGTATTGAATAAAAGGAGACCGTTTCTTATGATAAATAATGTATTATATTTAAAATATTCATATAAAATACAGTGTGCATACAGTGACCATAAAAAGAGATGTGTCTGATGAGTCCCATATAGGATAACTATTTTGAATTGGTTTGGAGTCACTAGGTCACATGACCTGGGAGGTATTGAAAAATAGAAGACTGTTTATTATATGAAATAATGTATTTTCTTTAAAATATTCTTAAAAAATACAGTGTGCATACAGTGACCATAAAAAGAGGTGTGCCCGATGAGTCCCATATAGGATAACTATTCTGCATTGGTTTAGAGTCACTAGGTCGCATGGCTTGGGAGGTATTGAAAAAAAGGAGACCGTTTCTTATGATAAATAATGTATTATCTTTAAAATATTCATATAAAATACAGTGTGCATACAGTGACTATAAAAAGAAGTGTGTCTGATGAGTCCCATATAGGATAACTATTTTGAATTGGTTTGGAGTCACTAGGTCACATGATGTCAAAGCTATTGACAAAAAAGACTATGAAGGTAATTCAGAAGTTACTTTTTAGACGGTCCCTATGGTCGGCTGGGAGCAAGTAGACAGGTCATCTGTTTGTACATTGTCTGCAAACACGGGGTGAAACCGGCAGCATAATTTTTTTTTTTTGAATATCTGTCGAATATCCGAATATCAAATATAAAACTAACTTCACCTCGGTTTCCTTTTAAGGATCCGGGTTATTCTGAGTCACTCACTAAACTGATCCGGGTTGAATGAGTCACTTGAGTCACTTGAGTCAGTATTGCTAAATCGCAAAGAAATTCAGTCCTACGTTCAAGCAGTGCAGTGGGGTGCTTCATTTCGTTAAGTGCCTTCTCATGTTGGATGTGGATCCTCCATGATTTGAAACCAGGTTTTTGCAGTACTTGCATTTAGCCTTTAGAGTTTTGATCTTCTGGTCAAAGTGCATCCACACATTGTTCATCTTTTTGGTGCTCATGTTCAGAAACGTTGATATTATTGACAGAGAGGGTAGCCTATATTATAATAATTAATTATGTGTTGTTGTTTTGTTAACAATAGAAAAGTTTGCCTAGGTCATGCTACTCTGCTACACAATGTTTATTACCACTACTAGGCTATATACTAATAGTAGGCTACTAGGAATCTATTCTAATAAGTATTATAGGCTGCTAATACTAGGCAACTAATATTATTATTAATCATAGCTATACTGTTAGGTAGGTATAATATAATATAATATAATATTATATAAAATAGCCTAATATAATAGCATCAAAACCTCCACCCACTCACGGGAAAGAAAGCAGTTTCGGACTGTCTTCGCGACCTAATTGCATTTTAAAGTAGGCTATGCGTGCAGAACATATATTATTTCAGAAGTGAAAGCATGGCTTTTGTTGTGGATTTGCTTTTCACCTTGACAAGGAGTTACTCGCTCCTCTAAAGATCCACTCATGACAACGTAGCCGGCTGATTCGGCTGACTCGCACTCATAACAACGTAACGTAACCGGCCCGCCCCGCTGATCCGACTGACTCAGGTAGGCTAGCCTACTCAAGCAACTCCATACAGAGCTTGCAATGTTTCGGACTGTCTTTGCGACCTAATTGCATTTTATAGTAGGCTATGCGTGCAGAACATATGTTATTTCAGAAGTGAAAGCATGGCTTTTGTTGTGGATTTGTTTTTCACCTTGAAGAGGAGTTACTCGCCGCTCTAAAGATCCACTCATGACAACGTAGCCGGCTGATTCGGCTGACTCGCACTCATAACAACATAACGTAACCGGCCCGCCCCGCTGATCCGACTGACTCAGGTAGGCTAGCCTACTCAAGCAACTCCATACAGAGCTTGCAATGTTTCGGACTGTCTTTGCGACATAATTGCATTTTATAGTAGGCTATGCGCGCAGAACATATGTTTTTTTCAGAAGTGAAAGCATGGCTTTTGTTGTGGATTTGTTTTTCACCTTGACGAGGAGTTACTCGCTGCTCTAAAGATCCACTCATGACAACGTAGCCGGCTGATTTGGCTGACTCGCACTCATAACAACGTAACCGGCCTGCCCGGCTGATTCAACTGACCCGGGTAGATACTCAAGCAGCTCCATGAGCGTGCAGTTCGGACTGTCTGCACGACCTAATTGCATTTTAATATGTCAAGTCAAGTCAAGTTTATTTATATAGCGCATTTCATACACAGAGGTCATTCAATGTGCTTTGCATAAACAAAACCAAACAATAATAACAAATAAAAGCATAGAAGGGCAATATAGTCAAAGAATAGTTAAAAGGTAAAGATCATAATAAAAAGGAAACATAAAACAAGGTAAAATCATTTAAAAATAAAGAATAATTAGTAAGCAAAACAAAGGCAAAAGTAGTAAAAAAAAGTAATAAAAGACAAAGTAGAATAATTATCAAGGCAGATTCAGAATTTGTTACTCGGCACAGTTAGCAGAAAGCATCTGAGAACAGTTTGGTCTTAAGTCTAGATTTAAAACTGGCTACAGTTGGGGCCTTTTTCATGTCATCCGAAAGTTGGTTCCACAGCTGAGCCGCATAGCAGCTTAAAGCTGCTTCACCATGTTTAGTTCTAACTGTAGGTTTTACTAGCAGGTTTTTCACCTGGGACCTGAGAGGACGAGAAGGTGTGTACTGCTGAAGCATGTCTGACAAGTATTTAGGTCCTGCTCCATTTACTGATTTATAAACAAGCAATAGTGCTTTAAAGTCAATTCTGTGACTTACTGGAAGCCAGTGCAAGGACTTAAGAATTGGAGTAATGTGGTCAGTTCTTTTAGTTTTTGTTAGAATCCTAGCTGCTGCATTTTGTATCACCTGAAGCTGTTTAATAGTCTTTTTAGGAAGGCCTGTGAACAGTCCATTGCAGTAATCAACTCTGCTGGAGATAAATGCATGAATGAGTTTTTCTAAGTCATATTTTGACATCAGCCCTCTGAGTTTGGCAATATTTTTGAGGTGGTAAAAAGCTGATTTAGTTATCGCTTTCATGTGGCTGTTGAAATTTAGATCACTGTCAATTAATACACCAAGATTTTTAACAGTATCCTTTGCCTTCAACCCTTTTGTGCCAAGGAGAGTGGCAACCCTAAGTCTTTCCTCATTTTTACCAAATATAATTACTTCAGTTTTTTCTTTGTTCAGCTGAAGAAAATTTTGAGACATCCAGGTGTTGATTTGTTCTATACACTGACACATAGATTCAAGAGGACCATAGTCGTTTGGTGATAGAGCTAAGTAAATTTGTGTGTCATCTGCATAGCTATGATATGAAATCAAATTATTTTGAATGATTTGTCCAAGTGGGAGCATATAGAGGTTGAATAATAGTGGCCCCAAGATTGACCCCTGGGGAACACCACAGGTCAAGGACGTTGGTGTTGAGGTACAGTTTCCGATGGCAACAAAGAAGCTCCTTTCTTGTAGATATGATTTTATCCAGCTGATAACTATGCCTGTAAATCCAACCCAGTGTTCTAGTCTGTGTAGTAAAATATTGTGATCAACAGTGTCAAATGCTGCACTAAGGTCCAGTAGCACTAGGACTGATGTTTTACCTGAATCTGTGTTGAGGCGTATGTCATTGGAAACTTTAATGAGAGCTGTTTCAGTGCTGTGATTTGCCCGAAAACCAGACTGAAAGTAATCAAAATACCCATTTGATGTTAGGAAGGTGGTTAATTGATTAAAGACTACTTTTTCAATAATTTTGCCAATAAAAGGCAGATTGGATATGGGCCTGTAATTGTTTAGCATGGAGGCATCCAGGTTATTCTTCTTGAGAAGTGGCTTTACAACAGCTGTTTTCAGTGACTTAGGAAAAGTGCCAGACAGCAGTGATACATTTACAATTTGAAGGACATCCGCCGCTATGAGGTGAAAAACAGTTTTGAAGAAATTGGTAGGCAGAGTGTCTAAGACACATGTGGAAGAGCTGAGATTCTGTACCGTTTTTTCAAGTGTTTCGTAGTCTATCAAGCTGAACTCTGACATCAGATGCTACATCTATACACCAAATCTAATTATGTCTAGGCTACATGCAGAACATTGAATGTTATTTCAGAAGTGAAAGAATGGCTTTTGTTGTGGAATTGCTTTTCACCTCGAGGAGGAGCTAGTCTACTCGCTCTCGCAGATCCACTCATGTCAACGTAGCCGGCTGATTCGACTGACTCGTACTCAACGTAGCCTAACCGGCCGGCTGATCCGACTAACCCGGATTGCTACTCAGCCACTCCAATCTGAGTCCCATGGTCTGCGAGTCTGCAATGTTTCCGGCTCTGCGGGAAGTTAACCAGTTATCTCGGACTGCCTGCTCACTCAGTCGCTTGAGTTGATTTGTGGAGTTGTGGTTGCCTACGAAATTGTTACATTTTTGGCGGCTACGATGGCTAGGGCTAAGAGGCTAGCTAATGTTGCAAGAGGTTTGTGTGTGGCGCTGTTTATCGTTTTAGATTGAATTGTAGTAGGACTCAACTGATCCGAGTTAAATATACTAGAGACTCGCGACTCATGGGTTAATTTAAAGACACGGGTGAAAGATCCGAGTGAGTCACGACTCAAACACCTTTACTGCAAGGTAGGTATAATTTTTTGCGTAGGCTTATGTTGTCGTTTCATCAGTGGAAACCAGATTTAGTTATGTTTTTGTGTGTAGTTATGAACACAAATAAAGGCAACATTTTCGTACACACTCAGATTTCTTTACTGAAAAGTAGCTATCCAAAGTTATGCAAAGTTAGGCCTATGCTATGTGTGTTAACGTTTCACACGGTCAGGATATCGGATGTCACTTCTACAAGTATCCCAGGCTTATCTTTGAACCTTTTTGAGCTCTTTAGTTATTTAGTTACTTAGGCTACTCGCAAAAGAAGCATTATAGCATTCGCATAACCGGCGTATTGTCATACAGAATGGACACTAGAAAATTCAAAATTGACCGAGGTTGACCGAGGTCCTCCGAAGTCCTCATTGTGACGTATTAAAAGGGGGCGTGGCTTGGGATCAGTCAATTACAGTGCTGCTACAATTTGCTTGGTATAACCGCATTTATAGTTTTCTACAAATGCAATCAATCAAATTGGCCTCATATCACTCAACCAACGCTAACGGTAACATTACCTAGGTCCTTATTGATATTATAAGATTAACGTACCCAGTGTTGTGCCAGTTCACAGCTTTTCTGAACTAGTTCAAGTTCAGTTCATACATGCTCAAAGTCAACAGTTCACATTCAAAGTTCAACATTTTTATTCTGAACTAGTTCAAAGTTCAGTTCATTTTACTTTTTTCGTGAGATATTCAAATAAATACTTTTTATTACGAGCTAGAAATCACTATACGTTCTTTGAAGCTGCTCATTGTAGACATTTGCTCATGACACTGCAATTGTGGGTTTCTTACCAGGTGATGAAACTTGCAGCAGTACAGACAAGGTAGACCAGTCTCCGTGCCATCACTTTAAAATTGCAGCGCTTTCTTTCACTCTCGTCATTGGTCTGTCTCTCTCTCGCTCCTCCAGCCCTCCGCGCTCTCGTCGTTGCCTGCTACGCGGCGTTGCTATGCCTACCCCGCTCTGCTGCAATTCATCACGGGTAACGTTGTGCGGAAGCCAGTATGCTATTCAACTATTTTCAGCCGGACACTACGTTGCCCGCAATGCATTGCGCACACAATGTCAAAACCATATCTGTCTGGTGATACATGATTTAAGCGCCACCAGCGAGAATACAGGAGGGAGGAACTTTCTCTCGTTGCGTTTCAAAAGAGAAAACAGATGTCACTCAGTTTTCAATGGAAAACAAATTCCAACGTTCATTTACAGTGATGTCTGCCGTTCATGACACATAATGTGAACTAATTCACGTTCAAGTTCTTTATTAAAAAATGTGTTGCGTTCAGTTCAACGTTCACGAAAAAATGAGCGTGTTCAATGAACGCGTTCTTTTGAACTCGTTCACGCACAACACTGAACGTACCGGTGTTACCGGATATACGGTTTCTGAGATTCTGAGTTTCCATGGATGGAGTCGGGTGGAGTTTAGCGTGAATATTTATGAACGTTGGATCTGTTTCGACCTCACTCTGACCATCACTACGGTCTAAAAAAGTAATGATCACCTTCGTTCTGCCTATCACCGAGACCATATGTCAACAAAGTCATGCCCATGACCTCCGGAAGCAGAACGACTCGAGCTTGTAAATATCGGAGATTGCTCCCAGTTCAGTCTCTCACCTTGATCGCCTCATCTGAGACCTGTGAGACGTGAGTACGTACTTTCACTGCTTTCTTGCTTGACTGTGTTTGTTAGTCTGCATGTGGCTGAAACCTGTGTTTTTTTCAGGAAACTTTGTTTAACTTGTTGACGTCTTTCCTGAGTTCACCCCATACCGCACGGCGGAGGGGCTAGTGTGAGCGTGCTGCCTGCGTTCGCGCACTGCTGCGGGCCGCCGTTTCAGTGTTATTTTCCTTCTGGGTGTGCCAGGTTTCCGGGTTGTTTTTTGTTAACTACTGTGTACCTTATCTGGCTGTTCACGGCTAGTTGGGCTTGGTGTGAGCCTGCTGGGTGCGTTCGCGCACCGGCGTGGGCCACCGTTATTATTTCTGTTTACTGCTCTGGCAGCCGGAACCTGTGTGGGCCTGATCAGCGCGTATGTGCTCGGCCGCTTAGGCGCTAATGTTACTGTGTGCTTCTTGTTAGCTTTGTTGTTGTGTGCTAGGCTACTTGCAAAAGTAAGTTTAGCTGTTTGTGTCTGCTAGGTGCTGTCTTGCACGAGGTGCGGGCCGCTGTGTGTCTCTTTGCCAATTGTCCACTGGTGTACGTCGGTGCGTGCGTTCACGCACTGGTGACCGCCTTCTTTGTACATCTGTTTTATACCCCGTCGCCGCTGTCCGCAGCTAGCTGGGCCAGTGTGAGCCTGCTAAGCGTGTCCGCACGCTGCTTCAGGCCACCCGTGTACTGTATTACACCACTGCTGTATCTCTTTACGGGCTGCTGCTTGCAGACCCGGTGCGTTGAACGGCCAAGGTAAGTGCCTTAGTGTGTTGTATTGTATTGTATTGTATTGCATTGTGTTTTTCTGTGTTAGGCTATGGCGGCACACTACTGCAGAGTCTGTAGGGCCACGATGGCCCCCAATGATGGGCATAGAGAGTGTCCCGCTTGCCTTGGTGCCGCCCACCTCCTGGAGGATGTTGACAGCCCCTGCAGCGCAGCCTGTGACCTTCCTAGGGAGGAACGGCTCCGCCGGGCTGACCAGGCATGTGGACACGTGCATGAGGGCAGACTGGACAGGCGGCGCTCACCCGACCGACCGTCCCACTCTCATCGGCATGGCCGTAAGCATACGCACATGGTCAGGTGGAGGTCCCTGGACCTGCTAAACGCCCGGTTCCAGCTGCCGTGACCGAGAGTGGGGGCATGGAGTCGCTTCAGATTCTCTCAGCTTTCCAGGCTCTGGCTAGGAGGATGGACTGGCTGGAGGGTCTCCAGGGCACGTCATCCTCTTCTCTGCCCCCTGGCCAGGAAGGTCTCTCCTCATCCAGGCCTGAGAGCCATGGTGCGGATGTTGATCTGGGTAATGTGGATGTGCTGTCGCTCCATGCCCCTCGTTCTACGATCGATGACGTAAGCGGGGACGGCCTCCTGGATGAGCTACATTCAGATATGGTGGAGCCAACTGATGAATCCACGGTGCCGGGGGAGGTCCCCGTCGGCTCCTTGATGTCACAGGTGTTGAGTGCCTCCAAGATCCTGGGTCTTCAGGCCCCTATGCCAGACATGGCTTCCATTGGGGGCGTCTGGGAAGGCACAATAGCCCACCACCCTGTATACCCATGGCAGAGGATTACTGGAAGGTGCTGCGGACAGCATGGGGTAAGTCGCTACAGCGCCCCCAATTCAATCCAGGTTGCCGTCAGCTGGCAAAGGCTGCCTATCCGGCCGACTCAGGGCTGGGGGATATGCCACCGGTCGAGCAGTCCATCGCCGCCTGAACTTCCCTGGGGCCTGCCAATGCATCTCCCAATCCACGCTGCCCGCGTAAGGAGTGTGCCAAGACGGACCGTCTCATCACTCACTGCTTTGACGCATCAGCACGGGCAGCCCGTATGGGCAACGCCCTGGCTATCACTTGGCGGCTCTGCGTAAAACGATGAGCCCGGAGGACCATGATGCAAGGGCCCTGGTGGATGCCGCACTGTCAGCCCACTCCCAGCTGATGCGTGATGTGGGGAGTGCTATGGCCTCTGCGGTGCTGTGCCGTGGACAGGTGTGGCTTGCCCAAAACCTCTCTCCCTGATGCCATCAGGACAGACCTGTTAGGTCTCCCTGTGGTGCCTGGGCATGTGTTCCATCCAGACTCCCAGGGGGTGCTGGACAGAGTGGAACAGGCTGGCGCTTCTAGAGAAACTGGTCAGCGTGTGTGCCACAGGCGGGCTCCGGTTCCCCACAGGGCAGCATCAGGTAAGTATGGGCGGTGGCAGCCCGCCCGAACACCACAGGTAAGTATCAACTATGCTGCCCCGCGGGACTGGCGCTTTCGTGCACCAGACCAGAGCTCAGCCCCAACTCCCTGGCCCAGAGGACAGCGAAGACCTCGATGGGGTGCAGGCCGCGGTGGCGGTTCTGCCTAGGGATCCGGGGCTGCCTGTCGATTGCCCTTCCCAGCTGTCCAGGACCTCCTGGGAAGGGATTGTGCCAGACTCTTGGGTTGTGGCTACGGTGACTCACGGTTACTGCCTACAGTTTCGACGGCGGCCCCCTACGTTTTCAGGGGTCAAGATGACGTCTGTGAGAGACCCCCTTTTAAATTCCGTGCTTGTCAAGGAGGTCCAGGAGTTGCTTCTGAAAGGGGCCATCTCAGAAGTACCGCCGCACGCACAGCACACTGGGTTTTATTCCAAATATTTTATTGTGCAGAAAAAAAGACGGAGGTTACCGGCCGGTCCTCGACCTCAGGCCCTTGAACCAGTACCTCAAGGTGCTGCCATTCAAAATGGTCCACACTGGAATAGTGATTCGGTCCATCCAGGAAGGGGAGTGGTTTACGTCTCTGGATCTAAAAGACGCGTACTTCCGCGTCCCTATCTGCCCAGCACACAGGTCCTTCCTCCGCTTCGCCTTCCAAGGCAGGGTGTTCCAGTTTCAGGTCCTCCCATTTGGCATTTCGCTGGCCCCCAGAATTTTTACTCGCGTGGTGGCAGCCGTGCTAGCCCCCCTCCAGGTCCGGGGCCTAAAGATCCTACCGTACCTGGACGACTGGCTAATTTGAGCCCCATCTCAGGTGCAGGTGGTGCACGACACCGACGCAGTTCTGACCCATATCCAGGCCCTGGGTTTCACGGTCAACTGGAAAAAGAGCAACTTGCAGCCCCGCCAGCAGGCGGATTTCCTTGGTGTCCTCCTCGACTCGGTCAGCATGACGGCGTCTCTCACTCCACGGAGGGCAGACAGCGTGACCGAGGCTCTGACAGGCTTTCGGCTGGGCAGACTGGTCACCGCCCACAAAGTCCAGAGGCTGTCGGGCTTAATGGCCGCGGCAGCTGCGGTACTGCCATTGGGCCTGCTGAAGGCACGCCCCCTGCATTGTTGGTTCAATGCCTTTCACCTGAGCTCCACCTGAGGGACGACAGGCATGTGAAGTTGCGGGTGTCTCCTGCTTGCATCCGAGCCCTGCGTCCTTGGAGGGACAGGAGGTTCTTACTCCAGGGTGTTCCACTGGGGGGCCTTCCTCACAAGAGGCAAGTCATCTCGACAGACGCTTCTCTGACAGGCTGGGGAGCTGTCTGGGAAGGGCTGTCAGTGAGGGGCATGTGGCCTCCCTCCTGGACGTCAGAGCACACCAACGTCCTCGAGCTGAAGGCCATCCATCTCGCCCTGCAGAGGTTCCTGCCAGGGTTGCGAAGCCAGCATGTTCTGGTGAGGTCAGACAGCACCTCGGCGGTGTATCATGTCAATCACCAAGGCGGCACGAGGTCCCGGCGGTGCCTCCAGGTGGCGGAGGAGTTGCTGTCATGGGCATGGCCGCGTCTGGCTTCAGTGAGGGCAGTACACGTTCCAAGCGTGGAGAACAGGGCAGCCGACATTCTCTCCAGGACCGGGCCACTCCTGGGGAATGGAGATTGAACCCAGAGGTGGTCAGCCAGGTCTGGGCTCAGTATGGCACAAGTGGACCTGTTTGCGTCGGCTGCCCAGAGTGGAACTCTCTCGTGGGACAGGGAGGCAGTTTGGGCCTGGATGCTCTGTCACAAGACTGGCCGACAGGCTTGTTGTACGCTTTTCCTCCATCCCCTCTTGTACCTCAGGTCCTGCGGAGGATCAGAGAGGGCCAACACACAGTTCTGCTGGTTGCTCCACGGTGGCCGGCGAGGCCTTGGTTCCCCGACCTTCTCCGGCTCCTGCAGGGTCAGCCATGGCAGTTACCCTGCGGGGCGGATCTTCTGTCCCAAGCAGATGGGCAGATCTGGCATCCGAACCCTGGTGCCCTGCGCCTGTGGGTTTGGCCCCTGCAGAGTCCGTCACTGAACAGCTAGCTGAGTCTGTGCAGGAGACTCTGAACAACGCCAGGGCTCCTTCTACTAGAGCTTGCTATGCACTCAGGTGGAGGATCTTTTCGGATTGGTGTTCCAGCTTGGGTCTTGAGCCAGCGGTTTGCCCTGTGCCACAAGTTTTGCGCTTCTTGCAGTCCTATTTGGATCAAGGCAAGGCGGTCAGTACTGTGAAGGTTTATGCCTCGGCCATTTCAGCCTTTCACCAGGGTGCGGATTAACAGACCCTTGGGTAGGCAGTCTTATCAACCAGGTTCTGGAGCTGACCCAATTCCAGCCATCTGCTGCCTCACAGGCAGAGCGCGACAAGTTGCTCACTCTGTGCCCAGTCAGGGCATTGAGAGCTTATCTGGCCCGTACACAGTCGTTGAGAAGGGAACACACTCAACTTTTTGTCTGTTATGGAGCGGCGAAGCAGGGGCTACCGCTTTCCAAACAGCGGCTGTCACATTGGCTGGTTGAGGTTATTTCCCATGCCTACCGGGCTCTGGGAATGCCAGTCCCTTCGGGTACAAGGGCTCACTCCACCAGGAGTATGGCTACGTCTTGGGCTGCCCTTAAGGGGGTACCAGCAAGCGATATATGTGCAGCCGCTTCATGGGCAACGCCTTGCACTTTTACCAGGTTTTATAGGGTGGACGTCACTTGCCCAGCTCCGGTTGGCGACGCTGCCCTCATATCCGTGACCGAGCGAGGTTTTAATGGTTAGCTTACAGCTCCTCGCGACTTTTTTGGTATGTGTCATCCCTTTTTTAGACCGTAGTGACGGTCAGAGTGAGGTCGAAACAGATCGTAAGTTATGCATGTAACTATGGATCTGTGAGACCGAGGGATGACCGTCACTATCCTTGTCGCTCGGACCATCCTGAGGCGCTCAAGGTATAAGACTGAACCGGGAGCAATCTCCGCTATTTACAAGCTCGAGTCGTTCTGCTTCCGGAGGTCATGGGCATGACTTTGTTGACATATGGTCTCGGTGATAGGCAGAACGAAGGTGATCATTTCTTTTTTAGACCGTAGTGACGGTCATCCCTCGGTCTCACAGATCCATAGTTACATGCGTAACTTACGTTGTCGTGTGCGCGCGCCTAGCCAGGGCTCGAAATTAACTTTTTTTCTCAGTGTCCCGCAGCTGTCCCGAATTCTACTTGGCACTGTCCCGGACTTAAACACCAGTGTCCCAAATTCAAGTTCTTGTTTTTTCCCATTCTACATAATAAACAGCATAATAATCAGTAACTTGCATCACTTAATTAACTCGTTCTGGTCCACCATGTCAGTTCTGAACAATTTATTAAAAACCATTTTATTAACATTAATCATCTGCTGTTTCACACAACACTCATTTTCAGAGATTGCGCTTTTGGCTCTTTTTTGAGGTTGCACTAGACGTTCTCATTGTCCATCGTTTTGACGGACAGGGTTGTAAAACATTCCGTCAATAATCTATTTTCACCTATGATTTTCACTTGTCTTTAGTAGCGTGGGAAATTACCACGAAGCTGTCAGATAGATTACTCTCCTGCCGCGCTCTCACCCTCTTGTGCACACTGAAATGCGTTCCCAATTAAATAAAGTAGCAAAACGTAGTTAGATCTGCTGCAACTATGTATCTCGATGTAACAAGCTGTTTTGACATTGTAAACGTTCTCTAAGAAGAGTGTAAAGCAGTTTGCAGTAGCCTAAAGTTAACCCCAACGTCGTCTATTGCTGGAAAAAATAGCGAGCGGCCTATGATAACCTAATTATGCTCGGCAGGCCGGATTAAAGTGTGTGGCGGGCCGGATCTATGATAAACTAATAAATGCTCTGGGGGCCGGATTAAAGTGCGTGGCGGGCCGCAGTTTGGACACCCCTAGCCTTAGAACTGCCACAGCGAAATGTCAAAAGCTTAAATAACTGTTTTCATTGTTATAGGCTACTTTACAACACTATCGTTTTGTCAAATCGCAGTTGCAGTAGGCTATTTTGCTCACCATGATATTGGTGACGTGTGTCTGTCACTGACAGAAAACACTCAGCGTTTTAGTCAGAGAGCACTGTCATGTCGTTTTTTTTAGAACACCAGTGTAGCCTAACCTTAGGCCTACACTATCAGTCAAAAATGTTCACAATGTCATGAAAACAAATGCCATTTACCTGCCTGCTAGTTAGGTAAATTAACCTCTATATCGGTTAGGCTACCGCCCATGCCCTATTTGTGTCGGCCTATGAGTCACTTAATATTCATTTAACCAATGCGGCGGATTCCTAAGGAAACGCAAGCACCCAGCTCATTTGGCTCATTACTATATTTGTACCAAAAATAACATTGTAGCCTACAGTGATTTGAAGAGCGGTAGCCAAAACAGTGTTGTGAGGCTGCGTGTACAAAACCGCTTCTTTACAGATCAGCTGGCTAACGCTGCTTTTGCCAGCTGCCCGTTACGCCAGATCAAATTTTGTATAATTTTATTCAGACGAGAAAGATACGTTTAGATTTCCATGTGAACAGTTTAGGAAAAAAGTACCAATTCTGAAATTTGCTTTGCCATTTTTTCTACTGTCCCAGAGTTGTCCCAGACATCATTCTATTGTGTCCCGGAAGCATTTTTTATGGTCCCCGGGACGTCAGGACATCGTTAATTTCGAGCCCTGCGCCTAGCGACCTATTCCTGCAACCAAATGGAACTGAAAATGTTGGCAGAGATATTATAAGACCACAGCGTTTTAACATGTTTTTTGGATGTTGACATGGTTTATATCAGAAAAAACACGGTCATTTCCACCACAACTGCTGGTCAAGTAAGTGTAAGTGTTGTGCAATTTGGTGTTATGTTGTAGCCTAGGCCTACTCAGAGCCATAGAAAAAGAGTTGCGACACTCTTTGAAGTCGCCGCCACGCGGTCACGTGGTTCACGTACGCTTCAACAGTTCCAAACAGCTCTTTGCATGTTGTGTTATTTCAATGGGATAGACAGCAGCGAGTGCGTTATTGAACGGGAAACATTACAACAAACCAAAAACGAGTGTTATTACATGTTAGCATCATACCTGTCAACATTTAGCTTTCCAAAAACAGGAGATTTTTTTTCGGGGGGGGGGGGGTCCACGTTTATACCGGATCTGTGTTTGCATAATTAATACGTTTCATACACGTGTTTCAACACTGAATTTTGGTCGTTGCTTTTACCTTACATTACCTTACGCATGCCAGTTATGTATCCACCAGCTGCCTGCCTGCAGCCTACTTCCAAAACTCCAAAGCTGCTTGCTGTCAGATTTGGTTCCTAGGGCACAAGTTCAGTGTATCAACAACACTCAATAACAGTTTATGTGATGTGTTAATCAATTAAATTCCCAACAATTTCACAGCTAGTTCTGGAGTAGGCCATTCAACTAGCCCGCTTGCTTACGACGAGACTCAGGCTGCGCAGTTGGCACCCGCTTCCTTATTTGGATTTTGGGTTGCCAGGTTTTAGCCTATGACAAAACGGTTGAAATTGAAACTAAGTGATCGTGTATGTGTAGGGTGTATTTCATACACAATCTGGCAACCTGAATGGATCAATGATTTTAAAATGAAGTTTGATGGCCATGCAAATTACGGGAGTTTTCCGGGAGAAATAACAAAACGGCAGGGGGCTGGGAGATGACCTTGAAATACGGGAGGAACCCGGGAAAAACGGGATTGTTGACAACTATGGTTAGCATGCTTACATTATAGTGTCAATTATATAGTGCGAGTATAATTAGTTTGCAACATCGATCTAAAATACGTTCTTTGGTAGTTCTATCATTGAACGTTTGTTTCCTTGCTGGACATGAGCTGTTATTGGATTCCTACATTTGCCTGTATCACGCTACATATACTTTACTTACATTGTCAAAACGTAGGCTATGCATTTTGTATCCTTTTTGTGTGTGGACATTAGATCCAGTGTCCTTTTCAGTTCGTTTGGTGAGATGAAGATGAAGGTGCCCCCCCCCCCCCCAAATCTACCACACAACTTGATCATTGTAAGACTAGCAATACACGTCTATCACATATATAAATATATGAATGGCATTCAGTAGCCTAACAGCTTAAATTTTAAAAGTTTGATCAATGCATTAAATCTGTTCAGTTCTTTTAGAGAAATAGCATAAAGGTGGCCACCACACAGCCTTGGCAACATTTTAAGACTAAGCCTTAAATATGTCAAAAACACATAGGGTAAATAAGAATCAATAACAACTTAAATGTGAAAAAATTGATTAATACTGCAAGATAAGACACCCACTGTTTCAATAATACACTTGTAACTCAATAAGCAATCAACTATTTCAATAAAATACTTATAACTTATATATTTCAGTCGGCTGGTGAGACAACAGCATGAAAAGGATGACTGATACATGTTAGGTTTTCAATAGAATTTTTATTAAGTTTTCAATGTGTGTTTAATACAATAACAGGAACAAATGCAAAAAAGACTGGGAGGAAGGTATGGTGACACTGCAACATAAAAAGGAGGTCTGACACTCATTTAGGTTTCCAAAAAATAAAAAGATTTCAGTTTCCAAAGTTTGAACAACACTTGTGTGTGAACTACACAAAAGACACAATATGGAAGGGATGGGTAGCCCTCCATGTACTCTGTTCACCTATAAGAGGGACATGGTAAGGAGGATGCAACATTTGGCTGGAGTCGGGAGTGTTATGGGAGATGTGGAAGATGCTGGATCAACACAACTCCATTTGTGTAAGGGACCCATCGTGTGGACCTCAAACATAAAAAATGATCTTATCTGACCATTCCAGTCATATATCGCACACCCTTCTTGTCCTCTGCATCCTTGGTCCTGGATAAGCAGAACAGGCACAGTGGAGAATGGAGGGAGAGAACAAAGCAGGTAACACTCAGTGTATACTTGGGACAACACATTAAGTAAGTAGCAGAAACCTAAGCAAGAGGCCATCTCCAGCAATAGTTTTACATACCCATACACAGCCAACCATTTGCAAGGCTGGTTGGGGGTGCCACAAGTCCACACAAAAACTATAACTATAACAACATGAAGAATGATTTTGTTGGGGATTACTTTCAGAGTGATCTATACCCTATTAACCTGACTACACTTTTCAGTTATCCAAAAAAGACATTTGTCCTACTTACAAAGATAGCTGACCTAATGAAAGGCAATGCCCTCTTGTCACGTCAGTCTCTTCCATGCAAACTTCGCTATGTATTTGACAAATTACTTGGCAGATAAAGCAATCAAAATTATTACACCAAGAACACCAACACGAAATGTAAAATTACTGAAAACTATATGAACTGTAACCGATCATCAGTTGGAGCAAAAACTCCTGTAGGCTACAGACGCTATACTGTGCCACGACCACGCTCGTGCCACACCCGCCTACTGTTTGTGCCACTGTCCCGTTTGGAACAGTGATAGTGGCACAGGACTGGGCTGGCAAGGGACACAATAGAGCCACGCACCAGTAACAACAACAATACCTTATAATAGTCTAGGTTTTGCTCCTACTGCTTCCCCTGAAATTCATAACTGAAATCCCCTCGTTCACGAGTCGTGGACACTAGCCTACTTCATGTCATGTTCAGCCCATGGTCAGTTCATAACGCCATTAAACTCGCCATCTAGCAAGCTAATCTATATCAGGTTTAAAGACAATAATCACATTCATATCCTCCATTTTTCACCTGAAGAGCGTTAATCACAAACCCATTGATAACCAGCACATCTGAATATATAGTTACCATGCTGTATGAAATGTATTTTATCAAGATAAAGTTTGTGTTCCCCCTCATAGCATGTCTAACGTTAACACTATGTGAATGAGCTGACTAGCTAACGTAAGCTAGTAAGCTAACGCAATCCGGTTTGAAAAATATAGCATTATAAACATAATAAAAACCTGTTGACAACCAACCTATCATCAGTGTTGTAATGTAACGGAGTACAAATACTTCGTTACTGTACTTAAGTAGACATTTAACGTATCTGTACTTTACTTCGCTATTTAAATTTATGTCAACTTTCACTTTTACTCCACTACATTTCCTAGATAAAATGTATACTTTTACTCCGTTATATTTCCACTAAGCATCTTCGTTACTCGTTACTAAAACATAAAATTAGAAGAAATGTGTTTCGACTGCAATAAGGGAGGTTTGGCGAATCACTGCTCCTAGATTGCATTACGCACGCTCCGCGCTCTATTTCAGCGCGTGTTTGTTGCTAAAGGAGGAGGACGCACAACTGAAACCGCCATGGAAGCACGAGCACCTACTGGAGGACCTCCCGTTATCATAGACGACCACCCCGACGATAGTGGTGAACTCGGTGAACAAGGTAGTGGTGAAGAGAACGTCATACACCCGTGGCCGTATTTGCAAGAAATGTTTCTGTACATTGGCAGCTTTCTGTGTAGCTGAACACTCCGCTACCTGCCTCAGCGGCCTGTGAAAGGCTATTTAGCATCGCAGGACTTGTCTTCAGTCCAGGAAGTGTAAGACTGAATCAGGCCCGGGGTGGGTAATCGGGAGAATTCCCGGTGGGTCGCTTCACTTTTGGGCTGGTCGAGGAAAAGAATATTGACATTTGTCACGTTAGTCTATCTTTTCTTAAAGTAGGACACGTTCCGCATTCTGTGCATGACCCCAATGTCTCTGCATGGGTTGTAGCCTACGTGAGGGAGTTCTCCCCTCCCAAAAGAGTTGGTTGGGTCCATAGCCCGTCTTTTCCAAAAAGTTTTCTCAGATACGGATAGCTGAGCCGGCCATAGACAGTAAAAGAAATGGACGAACAGACTCTGTCGTTTTCAATGGGAGTGCACTGAGTCAAATAGAACGATTTTTCAGTTGGTCCCCCCAGTACTGCGCAGACTCACACTTAACTTCGTGACGTTAGCCATCAAACTGAATCTTGTAACTCATATGATAGATACACAGAAATTCTTCTCACACTTCCTTCGCCTTCAAAATGTATGTATTATTAATATCATCCTCACCAAGTCGTGTTAATGTTGAAGCTACCACACATGATCATCTTCAAAAACAGTCATGCTAAAACAAAAAAAAAAGTTATAGCCTTGAAGCTAATCTTCTTTCCACTTTTCCGACCTACGGTCAATCCATCTAAAACCTCTGAAATGATTAGTGCCGTTTTAAAAAAAAAATAGGTTTACTTTTTTATTATTATTAGGTTGCCTCTGTGTAATGCTTTACCTTACATACGGTCGTGTATGCTAGGTTTTGTTTATGAGTTACCGTCATAGACAGTAAGGTGGACTGAGCTTCTTATCCAAACAATACGGTTATCTCCCTACGGCGCGAAAGAGAGATTACGTCAAAGCTAGCTTCCCTCCAACCGAACAAGCTAACCATTCTTCTTACGGGTAACCAACGTTACGGACGAGGTAGTGGAGTCTGTTTTGCCTTTGTAGTGTTTATGTAGATTACACAGAAGCTACAATATCGGCACAGGATATATGTTATATGAAGTTATGGTATTTCAAAAAAATCATAGAATGAATGTACTTCTATGGGAGTTAGCAGAGAGGTGGTCCCTCCAGCCTACGTCGATTCTTCTACTTCCGGGAATTCGCCTGCCCCCTTGGAGCCGGCCCTACAGTAGGCTAGACACAAGCGTCAAGAAGAATGGATGGTAGAAAGTGGCCAGGAGAGACTGAGCAGAAGATCAACCAGTCGACCACTGAAAATTATGAGCCCGAAATTAGTGATGAGAAGGCCATGACTACAGGGACAAGCAGAGAGGATAAATTAAAGTTATTTAATGTAAGAAAGAGCAATTACCCTACATGATAAACCTATATGCCTTGTTTGCTCAGAAGAGGGTGTAGTAAAGGAGTAGGCTAAATCACTAAACAACAATATAGACTACCCATGCAAAAAACATGTAGCCTAAACAGTAGTTCAATATGCCTCTTTGTGGAAGCGTGGGATAGGCTACATGTACATTTCAAAGGCTTTCTTTCTTTCTTTCTTTCTGTTTTTGTTAACTTGTGGAATAGTGGAATTTTTTTGTTAACTTCTCAGTTGAAGTGAATTATTATGACCGCCGCTAGCGAAGCTAGCGAAGCGGTCATATAGGGATTGTCAAAGTTTTTTTTTTTTTTTTTTTTTTTTTCCCGTCATCTACTTCCTGAAATTTTGGTCAACGATACCCGGGGCACCGAAACACCAGGGCACATGAAATTTGGTGGGTATGTAGCCCCACTAGACTTTTAGGGAAAAATTTCGTTTGGTCCCCGGGGGCCACTCCCCCTCCGCGCTGGGCCCCCCGAAACCCAAAAAATGCAGTTTTTCCTCAATAACTACCTGAACCGTGGCACCGAGGATGAAGAAATTTTTATGGTATGTTGGTCTCAAGGGCCCACATCAACTTAGCCCATAATCACTCATTTGTGATTTGCACCCCCCCGGTAAAAAATGAAAATGCAATATCATTCTGCTTTAATCGCCCCTCTCTTCAGTAAAGACGTTCAGAACTGCACCAAATTTTATGTGTATGATTAACCTGACATTCTCTGGGGGTATGCCAAGTTTCGTAGAATTTCATCCATGGGGGGGTCTAAAAAATTAAGTTATGTGTACATTTAGTGACTCTACACTCATTGGCCTGTAGATGGTGGTGCACACATATACACATGCACACACACACACAGGCACCCACATACTATCGGTATTAGAACGGCCGATACATAATTACAAATTCAGTAGGATTAAAAGAAAGCCAAAATAAATATTCATCATCATCATCATGGCTGCATTTCCAGTATTGGCGATAAGTAGTCGTTTGTCCACTAGATGGCGCATCGTTGCAGTGAGACGTAATTTTGTTGGAAGTTAATCTTAAATGGGTTGGAAAGACACTATGCTTCCTACAAGGACAAGACTGTAGGCTACAGTAGTTTACCGCAGAGAACGTCTAAGGGTAGGATGATTTCTGCATGACATGTAATTCCCATTTCCTCTTGAAGCCGAAATAAATCTGAGAATGTTTATCGGACATGCTTGTTTTTTACTGCAGGTAGGCTACGTTAATCCTATCAATAGCAGAACGTAGGTAAAATAATGTTACCGTTAGCATGGTTGAGTGATGGAGGCCAATTTGATTATTGATGTATTTGTAGAAAACCATAAATGCGTTTATAAGCTACCAAGCAAATCGATAACAGCACTAATTGTATCTTTCGACTGTCATCTCATTTGCTTATGACCATAACCTAGGCTACTAACAGGAGCTAAGTGAGTTAGCCACAACACGTTCGCTACGTGATGGTTTTTTAATGGAAAATATATAGGCTACCTGAAAGATAACCTGTCTATGATCCCGTGATGATCTACAATCTCCATTTAAACCAGATGTTTTAGAGCGCACGTTGAGATGTATTCAGGGCAGGGCTGTACCTACACATATTTGTTGCACGTGCTACAAAAATCATTCTTTGCGATGAATGATTTAGTACCAACGTTACAAGGGTCAGATACAGTTTTGCCTATGGCTATTCCGTGAGACTGAGGCGCTTTTTGTTTGTTCGAAGTGCGTGTTTAGGGTGTGAGAGGGGAGTCGATGTGCTTTGATTCCAGCTTGGTAGTTGTAGTCTATGCGATTAAAAAACACGTGTGTGTGAAGTATCCAAACAATGATAACGCTTTCATTATGGCTGCTTTAGCCACAGACCTTGAGCTACTGTACAGTGGGTTGGGTTCCGTTTAGAAGTGTCCACTTCATTCGCCCTTTCCGTGATTCACAGCTACGTGAAATGTATTACTACTGATATGCAAAACTATTAACTTTTTCGCCAAGAGGTGGCAGCTTGATACTGTAAGGTGTAAGCCATTGGTTCCAACGGAGATTTTATTTGGGTCGCCAGCATAGCCTAGCGACAATTTGTGTTGTGTAATAGGCCTAGCATAGGGCCTACCTTATATAGCTTATAGTTTGTTAACAGTCACGGTTTTGTCATAACTCCCTCTATGCATTTTTGCATTTAGAATAGCTCTAAAACCGGGGGGCGAACACGTCGCAGGGGGGGCGCCAGTGCGTGGATATCTCAATCGCAAAATTAAACAATATTTCTATCGGGCGCCTACCATGGACTAGGCTGGGTGAAAATCAAAAGATTGCGTCAAAAGATTGAGCTTAACCATTGACCTCATGGTTGCAAAATGCAAGGGAACATGAATCAGCATATTATTTGCACAAACAATAACGGAGAGTAGCTCTTCAACTTTGCCCGTTAAAATGTGTATGAACAGTCTCGCAACGCATTTCATGAAGGCCCTTTGGACATGTCAGTTATTTGCACCACTGGGAAAAACGGCATTTTGTTTTAGACTACTGGTATTTCATTTGTGCATTGACAATAAAGCTGAATATCATTTGAACTAGATGACTAAACTTATGCATATGTAGAAGAAGAAACATTCACAAAAATCCATGACATGACCTCTCTTCTTGATAGCTGTTGAAAACTGCATGGAACTGACAGGGATTGTTTTGTTTAATAATAAATAAATAAATACATTATGCTGCTACCTTCTGCTTTTCCCAAATACAATGTAGCCTACAGGTGTACCTTTCATCAGTCCAGTTGCAATGGATGGACTGTGATGAACTGCCCTACTTGTGATTGTTTAGAGATTTTAAAGGTTTTATAACAATGTTACAGATTTTTTGGCCCAGAAACAAATCTATTCACCTTTGCAGCGCCAGTAGGCTACTTTGTGTGCGGAATGTGTGCAAACACACATTTCAAACAAGCATACACAAAAGTTTCAAGAGTGGGGAATGGAGTAGAAGATGGAGACAAATTCATTAATATGATTTATTTTCGCGGAATGGATGTGCAGGACTGAGCGGCGGTCATATTTTGTACCGCTATGCGGTACATCTAGTTATATAACCTTTACACATTTGTTGAACCATGGTACTAATAAAAACTACAGGATAGTAATAGCTGAAATGTTGCTTTATTATGACCGCCGCTAGCGAAGCTAGCGAAGCGGTCATATAGGGATTGTCAAAGTTTTTTTTTTTTTTTTTTTTTTTTCCCCCGTCATCTACTTCCTGAAATTTTGGTCAACGATACCCGGGGCACCGAAACACCAGGGCACATGAAATTTGGTGGGTATGTAGCCCCACTAGACTTTTACGGAAAAATTTCGTTTGGTCCCCGGGGGCCACTCCCCCTCCGCGCTGGGCCCCCCGAATGTCATGAGCCCTCTCACTCCACCGGGTTACCACCTTAATTGGTTTCCATTATCTTCCACTCTGCTCACCACTCTCTCTACTCAGCCTAACTAGCTCCACCTGTCTCTGCTCTGCTCTGCTCTAATTACTCTGCCAGCTGCGCTGCATTACCCACTAACCTCTCCCAGTATGTAAAGCCCTGTCTTTCAGCTCTCCTTTGTCAGATCGTCTGCAAAGCTCACACCCGGAACCTGTTTGCTCGCGCTTCTGGCTGACTCTTGTTTTGTGACCACGGACCTGCCTGAATCTTGGCTACTCTTCTGCCCCTGAAAACCAGACCTGCTTTCTGCTGTAACGACTCCTGACTACTCTTCAATCCCGGACTTCCGGACCACCCACCACCGGCATCACAGGACGCTTCGCTGCCACTGGGGGGGGGGACAGACACAGCACGTTCCCGGCTACCCCTGGAACCCCTGGAGCCTTCATTCACTCCCTACTTCCCTTTTCCCTTAAGTTTAATAAACTTTCTGGTGTGACGCAATTGTGGTCCTCTGGTCGTCTGTCTGAACCGTGACAGTACGATCTGACCATCATGGACTCAGCGCACACTTCCCCCGACATGGAAGCCGATGAACCTGAGCAACCCACCGCCATGCAACGCCTGGAACACACTGAGAGAGGATTAGCCCGCATGAGCGGCGACATTGCCTCCCTGCTTCAGGTCGGCCACCAACAGCATCAGCAGTTCCAGCAACAACAGCAGCAGTTCCAGCAGCAGCAACAACAACTCGGCATGATCATCCAACTCCTCACCAACCTTACCCCAGCCACTCCGCCCACCGGCCCAGTTCCAGTCAGTCTGCCCACCAGCCCAGCCCCCGAGTTACCTGCCCCGGTCATTGCAGCCGCTGTCCCGGAACCCAAGATCGGAAACCCAGAGCGGTTCAACGGCGATTCAACCCAGGTCCGGCCATTCCTGACTAGCTGCCGACTTCAGTTCTCCTTGCAGCCAAGGACCTTCGCCACTGAAGGGGCTAAAGTTGGGTATGCCATCACTCACCTGACGGGCCGAGCTCGACTCTGGGGAACAGCAGAGTTCGAACGTCAAACCCCTGCATGTGCAACCTTCGACCTGTTTGCTGAGGAGATGCTGAAGGTGTTTGACCTGGATTCACCAACTGCAGAGGCGTCTCGTGAACTGTTCAGTATTCGGCAAGGCAGACGTACAGTTGCAGACCATTCCATCGACTTCCGAACCCTGGCAAGACGAAGTTCTTGGAACACACCATCGTTGGTGGACGCATTCTTCCATAGCTTGGCCGACTATATCAAGGACGAGTTGGTCTCCCATGAACTGCCTTCCACCCTTGACGAAGCCATCGCACTGGCTGTCCGGATCGACAGAAGGATACAGACCCGTCGTCGTGAGAGGGGGCGCCAAAATCCACCAACTACCGGCATTCGGAGAAATCCGACTGGGCTCCTGTCGTCTACTGCCACTCAACCAAGCCAGCTTGACCAGTCTGAGCCCATGGAAATTGGGCGAGCCTCCCTCACTCCTGCAGAGCGCCAGCGCCGCTTCACCTCAAACCTCTGTCTCTATTGTGGAGGTGATGGACATCGTGTTGTGACCTGCCCTTTAAAAGCCGAAGCTCACCGGGCATAGGGGGAGTCCGGTTGAGCTCAATGACCGTCCAGTCCCCCGACCGCAAACCCCTGCTGCAAGTTCACCTCCGTCTCTTTGACTCAACTCACACCCTGGCTGCTCTGGTGGATTCTGGCGCCGAAGCCAACATAATGGACATCAAGCTGGCACGCCAACTGGGACTGGAGAACCACCGATTGACACCTCCTATTCCTGCCCGGGCACTGGACGGACACTTACTCGGATCGGTCACTCATGTCACGGCCCCGGTCTCTATGGGTCTGTCCGGAAACCATCAAGAAACTATCCAGTTTCACCTGCTCCCCTCTCCAGGCCAACCCATCATCCTGGGTTACCCATGGCTCCGCCGGCACAACCCTCAGCTCGACTGGGTGACCGGGGTGATCAGGGAGTGGGGAGAGGACTGCCATCGAACCTGCCTGCTTGCTGCCGCACTACCTCCTCGGCCAGTACCCACCAACTCTGCTCCTGACCTATCCAATGTCCCAGAATGCTACCATGGTCTCAGAGAAGTGTTTAACAAAGCAAGAGCCACATCTCTGCCCCCTCACCGACCGTACGACTGTGCCATTGACCTCCTCCCTGGAACAGCCCCTCCAAAGGGCCGTCTCTATTCGTTGTCTGCTCCTGAAAGAAAGTCCATGGAGGACTACATCAACGACTCTCTGTCCGCAGGATTAATCCGCCCGTCTTCATCTCCTGCTGGTGCTGGCTTCTTCTTTGTGGGGAAGAAAGACGGATCTCTTCGCCCCTGCATCGACTACAGGGGACTCAACGACATCACGGTGAAGAACCGTTACCCTCTGCCTCTGCTCACCTCTGCCTTTGAGTTGCTCCAGGGAGCCACTGTTTTTACCAAGTTGGATCTCAGAAACGCTTACCACCTAGTGCGGATCCGGGAGGGAGATGAATGGAAAACCGCTTTCAATACACCAACAGGCCACTACGAGTATCTGGTTATGCCTTTTGGCCTCACCAATGCTCCTGCTGTGTTCCAGGCTCTAGTGAATGACGTGCTGCGGGACATGTTAAATAAGTTTGTCTTCGTTTACCTGGATGACATCTTAATATACTCCAGAAACCTGTCTGAACACACCCGCCATGTCCAGCAAGTCCTTCACCGTCTCCTGGAGAATTCCCTCTACGCCAAGGCGGAGAAATGTGAGTTTCACGTCAAGACAGTGGCCTTCCTGGGGTACATCGTGGCAGAGGGAAGTATCCAAATGGATCCTGCCAAGATATCAGCAGTCACTTCATGGCCCGTTCCGGAGAACAGAAAGAAGCTGCAACAGTTTCTGGGGTTTGCTAACTTCTATAGGAAGTTTATCCGGAACTACAGTACCGTTGCTGCTCCTCTCACTGCTCTAACCAGCACCAAGCAACCCTTCACCTGGACCCCAGCAGCCGACAAAGCCTTCAGTACCCTCAAGGTAAGGTTCACCTCCGCTCCCATCCTCCAGATGCCTGATGTGGACCGGCAGTTCATTGTGGAGGTGGACGCCTCGGATGTGGGAGTCGGTGCTGTGATTTCTCAGTGGGCTGCGGAGGATAGGAAGCTCCATCCCTGTGCCTTTTTCTCACGTCGGTTGTCCCCCTCTGAGTGCAATTACGACATAGGGAACCGAGAGCTGCTGGCTGTGAAGCTTGCCCTGGAGGAGTGGCGTCACTGGCTGGAGGGGTCCACTGTTCCATTCCTCGTTTGGACCGACCATAAGAACTTGGAGTACATCCGCACGGCCAAACGGTTGAACTCCAGGCAGTCCCGCTGGGCCCTGTTCTTCACCAGGTTTAACTTTACTCTGTCATACCGGCCTGGGTCACGCAACACCAAGCCAGACGCCCTCTCCCGTCAATTCCAGAAGGATGACACCCCCTCCAAGGATCCTGTGTCGATTCTGCCAAGTCCCTGCATCGTAGCAGCTCTGACCTGGGACGTTGAGGAACAGGTGCTGGAAGCTCTCCGTAACCAGCCAGGTCCCAGCGCTTGCCCAGCTGACCGCCTCTTTGTCCCCGAAAACCTGAGGTCCCAGGTCATTCAGTGGGGACATGACTCCCGCCTAGCTTGTCACCCTGGCTCCACCCGCACTTACAACCTGCTCACCCAGAGGTTCTGGTGGCCCTCTCTGAGAAGAGATGTACGGGAATTCGTCCAAGCCTGCCCCATCTGCAACCAACACAAGTCATCCTGCCAGCCCCCAGCCGGATTGCTGCAGCCCCTGCCTGTGCCCACACGTCCCTGGTCTCACATCGCCCTTGACTTTGTCACGGGGCTGCCCCCTTCAAGTGGCATGACCGTCATTCTCACCATAGTTGACCGATTCAGCAAGATGGCACACTTCGTTCCCCTCCCCAAGCTCCCAACCGCCAAGGAGACCGCCCAGGTGGTCCTGGAACACGTCTTCCGGATCCACGGACTGCCAAGGGATGTAGTTTCTGACCGTGGCCCACAATTCTCCTCCGCCTTTTGGAAGGAGTTCTGTCACCTGCTGGGAGCCACAGTCAGTCTGACTTCCGGATTCCATCCCCAATCCAATGGGCAATCAGAGCGGGCAAATCAGGAGCTCGAGAAGGCACTGCGATGCATGACATCCCGCAACCCCCACTCCTGGTCGCAGCAATTGACATGGGTGGAGTACGCACACAATTCCCTGACCTGCTCTGCCATCGGTATGTCCCCCTTCCAATGTGTCTATGGATACCAGCCTCCTCTATTCGCCAGCCAGGAGGGGGAGGTTACTTGCCCATCTGCACTTGCTTTTGCCCGTCGATGTCGCCGCACCTGGTCACAAGCCCGAGCCACACTCCTCAGATCCGTTGCCAGCTACACTACCGGGGCCAACCGTCGGAGAACTCCTGCTCCCACCTACCAGGTTGGTCAAAGGGTATGGTTGTCATCAAAGGACCTGCCACTCAGGGTGGAGTCGCGAAAGCTGGCACCTCGGTTCCTTGGCCCATTCCCTATCGTAAGAGTGATTAGTCCAACTGCTGTCCGGCTCCAACTGCCTAATTCCATGAGGGTGCACCCCACTTTCCATGTGTCCAAGATTAAGCCCATTCATGAGAGTCCGCTGGTCCCTGCTGCGCCTTCTCCTCCTCCTCCACGGCTCGTCGATGGTGGTCTGGTTTACACCGTCCGCCGCCTGCTTCGGTCCAGACGGAGGGGTAGGGGTCTCCAGTACCTCGTTGACTGGGAGGGCTATGGACCTGAGGAAAGGACCTGGGTGCCGGCTTGTCGGATTGTGGATCGGACCCTCATCACCGCCTTCCACCAACGGAATCCTGATCAACCTGCAATCCGTAGGGGCCGCCCCAGAGGGGTCCCTAACCGTCCTGCCCGCTCGGCTTCCTGTCCTGTGCCTGACCCTGTTTCGGGACCTGTCCCGTCTCCCGACCACGACCCTCCGGCTTCCTCCGAGGATGAGGACGTTCACTCGGACCGTTCGGAGGAGTTCTAGCCCTCCGCCGGCTCCCCTCCTCCCACCCGGCATGGTGCTGCTCTTGGGACTTCTGGGGCCGTCCCTTGGGGGGGGGGTTCTGTCATGAGCCCTCTCACTCCACCGGGTTACCACCTTAATTGGTTTCCATTATCTTCCACTCTGCTCACCACTCTCTCTACTCAGCCTAACTAGCTCCACCTGTCTCTGCTCTGCTCTGCTCTAATTACTCTGCCAGCTGCGCTGCATTACCCACTAACCTCTCCCAGTATGTAAAGCCCTGTCTTTCAGCTCTCCTTTGTCAGATCGTCTGCAAAGCTCACACCCGGAACCTGTTTGCTCGCGCTTCTGGCTGACTCTTGTTTTGTGACCACGGACCTGCCTGAATCTTGGCTACTCTTCTGCCCCTGAAAACCAGACCTGCTTTCTGCTGTAACGACTCCTGACTACTCTTCAATCCCGGACTTCCGGACCACCCACCACCGGCATCACAGGACGCTTCGCTGCCACTGGGGGGGGGGACAGACACAGCACGTTCCCGGCTACCCCTGGAACCCCTGGAGCCTTCATTCACTCCCTACTTCCCTTTTCCCTTAAGTTTAATAAACTTTCTGGTGTGACGCAATTGTGGTCCTCTGGTCGTCTGTCTGAACCGTGACACCGAAACCCAAAAAATGCAGTTTTTCCCTGAATAACTACCTGAACCGTGGCACCGAGGATGAAGAAATTTTTATGGTATGTTGGTCTCAAGGGCCCACATCAACTTAGCCCATAATCACTCATTTGTGATTTGCACCCCCCCGGTAAAAAATGAAAATGCAATATCATTCTGCTTTAATCGCCCCTCTCTTCAGTAAAGACGTTCAGAACTGCACCAAATTTTATGTGTATGATTAACCTGACATTCTCTGGGGGTATGCCAAGTTTCGTAGAATTTCATCCATGGGGGGGTCTAAAAAATTAAGTTATGTGTACATTTAGTGACTCTACACTCATTGGCCTGTAGATGGTGGTGCACACATATACACATGCACACACACACACAGGCACCCACATACTATCGGTATTAGAACGGCCGATACATAATTACAAATTCAGTAGGATTAAAAGAAAGCCAAAATAAATATTCATCATCATCATCATGGCTGCATTTCCAGTATTGGCGATAAGTAGTCGTTTGTCCACTAGATGGCGCATCGTTGCAGTGAGACGTAATTTTGTTGGAAGTTAATCTTAAATGGGTTGGAAAGACACTATGCTTCCTACAAGGACAAGACTGTAGGCTACAGTAGTTTACCGCAGAGAACGTCTAAGGGTAGGATGATTTCTGCATGACATGTAATTCCCATTTCCTCTTGAAGCCGAAATAAATCTGAGAATGTTTATCGGACATGCTTGTTTTTTACTGCAGGTAGGCTACGTTAATCCTATCAATAGCAGAACGTAGGTAAAATAATGTTACCGTTAGCATGGTTGAGTGATGGAGGCCAATTTGATTATTGATGTATTTGTAGAAAACCATAAATGCGTTTATAAGCTACCAAGCAAATCGATAACAGCACTAATTGTATCTTTCGACTGTCATCTCATTTGCTTATGACCATAACCTAGGCTACTAACAGGAGCTAAGTGAGTTAGCCACAACACGTTCGCTACGTGATGGTTTTTTAATGGAAAATATATAGGCTACCTGAAAGATAACCTGTCTATGATCCCGTGATGATCTACAATCTCCATTTAAACCAGATGTTTTAGAGCGCACGTTGAGATGTATTCAGGGCAGGGCTGTACCTACACATATTTGTTGCACGTGCTACAAAAATCATTCTTTGCGATGAATGATTTAGTACCAACGTTACAAGGGTCAGATACAGTTTTGCCTATGGCTATTCCGTGAGACTGAGGCGCTTTTTGTTTGTTCGAAGTGCGTGTTTAGGGTGTGAGAGGGGAGTCGATGTGCTTTGATTCCAGCTTGGTAGTTGTAGTCTATGCGATTAAAAAACACGTGTGTGTGAAGTATCCAAACAATGATAACGCTTTCATTATGGCTGCTTTAGCCACAGACCTTGAGCTACTGTACAGTGGGTTGGGTTCCGTTTAGAAGTGTCCACTTCATTCGCCCTTTCCGTGATTCACAGCTACGTGAAATGTATTACTACTGATATGCAAAACTATTAACTTTTTCGCCAAGAGGTGGCAGCTTGATACTGTAAGGTGTAAGCCATTGGTTCCAACGGAGATTTTATTTGGGTCGCCAGCATAGCCTAGCGACAATTTGTGTTGTGTAATAGGCCTAGCATAGGGCCTACCTTATATAGCTTATAGTTTGTTAACAGTCACGGTTTTGTCATAACTCCCTCTATGCATTTTTGCATTTAGAATAGCTCTAAAACCGGGGGGCGAACACGTCGCAGGGGGGGCGCCAGTGCGTGGATATCTCAATCGCAAAATTAAACAATATTTCTATCGGGCGCCTACCATGGACTAGGCTGGGTGAAAATCAAAAGATTGCGTCAAAAGATTGAGCTTAACCATTGACCTCATGGTTGCAAAATGCAAGGGAACATGAATCAGCATATTATTTGCACAAACAATAACGGAGAGTAGCTCTTCAACTTTGCCCGTTAAAATGTGTATGAACAGTCTCGCAACGCATTTCATGAAGGCCCTTTGGACATGTCAGTTATTTGCACCACTGGGAAAAACGGCATTTTGTTTTAGACTACTGGTATTTCATTTGTGCATTGACAATAAAGCTGAATATCATTTGAACTAGATGACTAAACTTATGCATATGTAGAAGAAGAAACATTCACAAAAATCCATGACATGACCTCTCTTCTTGATAGCTGTTGAAAACTGCATGGAACTGACAGGGATTGTTTTGTTTAATAATAAATAAATAAATACATTATGCTGCTACCTTCTGCTTTTCCCAAATACAATGTAGCCTACAGGTGTACCTTTCATCAGTCCAGTTGCAATGGATGGACTGTGATGAACTGCCCTACTTGTGATTGTTTAGAGATTTTAAAGGTTTTATAACAATGTTACAGATTTTTTGGCCCAGAAACAAATCTATTCACCTTTGCAGCGCCAGTAGGCTACTTTGTGTGCGGAATGTGTGCAAACACACATTTCAAACAAGCATACACAAAAGTTTCAAGAGTGGGGAATGGAGTAGAAGATGGAGACAAATTCATTAATATGATTTATTTTCGCGGAATGGATGTGCAGGACTGAGCGGCGGTCATATTTTGTACCGCTATGCGGTACATCTAGTTATATAACCTTTACACATTTGTTGAACCATGGTACTAATAAAAACTACAGGATAGTAATAGCTGAAATGTTGCTTTATTATGACCGCCGCTAGCGAAGCTAGCGAAGCGGTCATATAGGGATTGTCAAAGTTTTTTTTTTTTTTTTTTTTTTTTTTTTTTTTTTTTTCCCGTCATCTACTTCCTGAAATTTTGGTCAACGATACCCGGGGCACCGAAACACCAGGGCACATGAAATTTGGTGGGTATGTAGCCCCACTAGACTTTTACGGAAAAATTTCGTTTGGTCCCCGGGGGCCACTCCCCCTCCGCGCTGGGCCCCCCGAAACCCAAAAAATGCAGTTTTTCCCTGAATAACTACCTGAACCGTGGCACCGAGGATGAAGAAATTTTTATGGTATGTTGGTCTCAAGGGCCCACATCAACTTAGCCCATAATCACTCATTTGTGATTTGCACCCCCCCGGTAAAAAATGAAAATGCAATATCATTCTGCTTTAATCGCCCCTCTCTTCAGTAAAGACGTTCAGAACTGCACCACATTTTATGTGTATGATTAACCTGACATTCTCTGGGGGTATGCCAAGTTTCGTAGAATTTCATCCATGGGGGGGTCTAAAAAATTAAGTTATGTGTACATTTAGTGACTCTACACTCATTGGCCTGTAGATGGTGGTGCACACATATACACATGCACACACACACACAGGCACCCACATACTATCGGTATTAGAACGGCCGATACATAATTACAAATTCAGTAGGATTAAAAGAAAGCCAAAATAAATATTCATCATCATCATCATGGCTGCATTTCCAGTATTGGCGATAAGTAGTCGTTTGTCCACTAGATGGCGCATCGTTGCAGTGAGACGTAATTTTGTTGGAAGTTAATCTTAAATGGGTTGGAAAGACACTATGCTTCCTACAAGGACAAGACTGTAGGCTACAGTAGTTTACCGCAGAGAACGTCTAAGGGTAGGATGATTTCTGCATGACATGTAATTCCCATTTCCTCTTGAAGCCGAAATAAATCTGAGAATGTTTATCGGACATGCTTGTTTTTTACTGCAGGTAGGCTACGTTAATCCTATCAATAGCAGAACGTAGGTAAAATAATGTTACCGTTAGCATGGTTGAGTGATGGAGGCCAATTTGATTATTGATGTATTTGTAGAAAACCATAAATGCGTTTATAAGCTACCAAGCAAATCGATAACAGCACTAATTGTATCTTTCGACTGTCATCTCATTTGCTTATGACCATAACCTAGGCTACTAACAGGAGCTAAGTGAGTTAGCCACAACACATTCGCTACGTGATGGTTTTTTAATGGAAAATATATAGGCTACCTGAAAGATAACCTGTCTATGATCCCGTGATGATCTACAATCTCCATTTAAACCAGATGTTTTAGAGCGCACGTTGAGATGTATTCAGGGCAGGGCTGTACCTACACATATTTGTTGCACGTGCTACAAAAATCATTCTTTGCGATGAATGATTTAGTACCAACGTTACAAGGGTCAGATACAGTTTTGCCTATGGCTATTCCGTGAGACTGAGGCGCTTTTTGTTTGTTCGAAGTGCGTGTTTAGGGTGTGAGAGGGGAGTCGATGTGCTTTGATTCCAGCTTGGTAGTTGTAGTCTATGCGATTAAAAAACACGTGTGTGTGAAGTATCCAAACAATGATAACGCTTTCATTATGGCTGCTTTAGCCACAGACCTTGAGCTACTGTACAGTGGGTTGGGTTCCGTTTAGAAGTGTCCACTTCATTCGCCCTTTCCGTGATTCACAGCTACGTGAAATGTATTACTACTGATATGCAAAACTATTAACTTTTTCGCCAAGAGGTGGCAGCTTGATACTGTAAGGTGTAAGCCATTGGTTCCAACGGAGATTTTATTTGGGTCGCCAGCATAGCCTAACGACAATTTGTGTTGTGTAATAGGCCTAGCATAGGGCCTACCTTATATAGCTTATAGTTTGTTAACAGTCACGGTTTTGTCATAACTCCCTCTATGCATTTTTGCATTTAGAATAGCTCTAAAACCGGGGGGCGAACACGTCGCAGGGGGGGCGCCAGTGCGTGGATATCTCAATCGCAAAATTAAACAATATTTCTATCGGGCGCCTACCATGGACTAGGCTGGGTGAAAATCAAAAGATTGCGTCAAAAGATTGAGCTTAACCATTGACCTCATGGTTGCAAAATGCAAGGGAACATGAATCAGCATATTATTTGCACAAACAATAACGGAGAGTAGCTCTTCAACTTTGCCCGTTAAAATGTGTATGAACAGTCTCGCAACGCATTTCATGAAGGCCCTTTGGACATGTCAGTTATTTGCACCACTGGGAAAAACGGCATTTTGTTTTAGACTACTGGTATTTCATTTGTGCATTGACAATAAAGCTGAATATCATTTGAACTAGATGACTAAACTTATGCATATGTAGAAGAAGAAACATTCACAAAAATCCATGACATGACCTCTCTTCTTGATAGCTGTTGAAAACTGCATGGAACTGACAGGGATTGTTTTGTTTAATAATAAATAAATAAATACATTATGCTGCTACCTTCTGCTTTTCCCAAATACAATGTAGCCTACAGGTGTACCTTTCATCAGTCCAGTTGCAATGGATGGACTGTGATGAACTGCCCTACTTGTGATTGTTTAGAGATTTTAAAGGTTTTATAACAATGTTACAGATTTTTTGGCCCAGAAACAAATCTATTCACCTTTGCAGCGCCAGTAGGCTACTTTGTGTGCGGAATGTGTGCAAACACACATTTCAAACAAGCATACACAAAAGTTTCAAGAGTGGGGAATGGAGTAGAAGATGGAGACAAATTCATTAATATGATTTATTTTCGCGGAATGGATGTGCAGGACTGAGCGGCGGTCATATTTTGTACCGCTACGCGGTACATCTAGTTTATCCAATTTCCACCACTATGGAAAACGTGGGCCGGTCTTGGGCCTGAAACTCCCGGGCACTGAATTCTGGCAACTTTGAAAACCAGCTTCTTTTGAAGATGAACAGACACCTTTTCAGTTTCAACTAATGACTGGCATATTAGTAGCTGCTGGACATAGGTGGCCTGTGTGTGTGTGTGAGAGTGAGATGGTGACCTGGGGAGTAAGCCCTAGAAATGCTCATACCACATGACCAAAATGTTCTCCCTACAAGCAGGTAATTTGTTAAAAAAAATAAATAAGTTATTTATTTTTCATTTTTACCTGAAGTTCATACAAAAGTGAAATTTCTTGATGAGATTAACCTAACCTGGGAACCCTGAATATGCTTTATGCTTTACTATAAAAAAGCCAAAATAAAGTTCACAATAAAAGTTCAAAATAAAACCGCTTGCTTTTTACTTTTTACTTTTACTTCAAATACATTAAAGTACATTAAATATCAGAAAATTACTTTTGATACTTAAGTACAGTATATATCAGATACTTTAAGACTTTTACTTAAGTAATATTCTAAAAGGTAACTTTCACTTCTACCAAAGTCTTTTTCTAGTATGATACTTGTACTTTTACTCAAGTATTGCTTTCTAGTACTTTATACAACACTGCCTATCATCTAAAGTTGTCCTACCAAATGTGTTTTGTCTGAAATTCATTATTGACGTAGGAACATTATCTTTAAGCTAGCCTCTCTCCACATTAAGGTTTGCAGGCTAACTTTTGGCTTTAAAATTTCGGTCAACATTTAAGCAATAAATATCAGTTAAACAAGCAGCACCAATACCTAAAAGAACAATACCAGTATCTACTAGTGCAGTTGGTATAGGAAATGCATACCGGTATGCCAATTGAAACAACGTCGTACCTTCGTCTACTTACCAGTGACAATATCAGGCAGAAAGCAATGGAAGTGAATGGGGCTAAAGCCGTGAATGTCAAAGTTAGGAACTTTTGAGCTCTGCATAACGCCGAAGTAGCCTGGAAAAGGCGCCGCCATTGTTTCCTATGGAAGTCTATGGGAGTGTCGCCACTCTGTTTTTCTACCGCTCTGGGCCTACTGTCAAACAAAGGCGGTGTAACGTTTAGGTCCTTCGACTATTTCATTAAAATTAATGTCATTAGGACTGGCTATTTTATGCCTCAGAAGACCATATTGGTAGGCCTACTTATTTGTATAGTATCATATTGGATATGAAATGATCTGCTCTGCAATGTGTATCATGTTGATTGTTGTTAGCCTAGTCTAGCCTGTGCAAGACTTATTGTATACCGAGACAAATATCTGTAATAAACTACTCTATGTTATCACTTCGTATGTTTCCATTGGTGTTCCTTGCCCAAATAGTGTTTGTGTAGATTTAGCAAGTGTAGGCCTACTAGGAAGACCATATGGCCACAAGCCTGTGTCATAACAGAAATATATTTAGACGTCATCAGCACAGTTGTTTTGGGACAATCTATAGCAATTACTACAAATGAAACTGTAAACACACAAAAGGTTGTTGAATTATTTATTAGGCTACTCTGGCCCTTTACTAGCCTCGCGAGACCATCCTGATCTCGCGAGCTTCAGGGTTTCACTCTCAGATCAGTCTGGATACTTTCCGTTAAAGAAAATTTGGAGCAGTTCACCAAACGAACGTCCAATCAGCGTTGGCTTTGAGGCGGGTTGAGGTGTGACGCAACGAACAACATGACGGCATCCACAGAGATGAGCATAGCTATCGCGCAAGTTTTATTCAAATTAGAAAGTATTCCTGGGTAAACTGTGAAGCTATGAGTCTCAGCCATGCAGCTGGGAGGAATGACCGACACAGACATCCTCCACGGCTGATTCCAGTTCATAATGGAGGAATATACTATCTTCAGAAGTGTAGGGCCTACCGTGAAAACTTGATGGGAATTGTCGTTGATTAGGTTCATAAATGGTAAGTTAAAACATCTTAACGTTTGTCACGTTACCTAACTTAATTGTATGTTAAACGGCATTAGAAGAATACTTTGTTCATCTAATTGGTTGATTTGGCCCGTCGATAACCAACAAAGGTGGTGATAGACAGATGGTTTATCCAATCAGCTAACCAGTATGTCCGCCCCTTCCCAAAAATTCTTCAATGAAAAGTTCCCAGATGGATATGCGGAGCAAATCCATCTGGCGGAGTCAGGTTAGCCCTTTACAACCTGGGCAAATAAAAAGTCCTTTGGTGTCTGGCCAGTTCACACACTCGCAATGGTACCAACCCTGGCAGCCATCACATTGTATCTTAAAGACAAAAAACATAGGATTCACATCAGTATTAACTCAAGACGTTATATACATTAAAAAAGAATCTTATGTGCATATCATACCCAAGTATCCACGGACTCCTGTGTACAAGGATAAGTGTCTCCACATAATAAACATAATTTACCAAGGTCTTCTGTGGAAACAAACATGGTATTATGAATTCTGATCTGTAAGTCTTGAACTTAGATCTCTGACCTTTCAGGTAAGTTTGTCTGAAATACCTGATTTTTCCAGAAGGTATAGACCCAACTTTTTTCTGAGGTTGGCCACATCCCTCTGGGTGCAGGGCAGGGCCCGATTTATCTGTTTGTCTTTAAGGGGGTCTCGCGATCTCATAAAAAATAAGTTGGCACACCCCGCATATTATAGTAAATAGCCTGGCGCTTTTGCGCAGTATATGCACACGATAGGATAGGCTATGACTTGACACACGAACACAACAGACAGAGATTTTTTTTACAGAAATTGATTCCTTTTAATTCATTTCAACATATTATTGTTTGTAATAGTCAATATTTCATTTCAGTGTCATTCTCAATTTCACAATGAAATAAAGTGCAACTCATTTGAACCGGACAACCGTCTCAGATATCTTCAGTGTCAAACACTGTCTTTTCACGAAAATGCACTAACTGGCAGAAATTAATAAAGCCATGCACAGCCAAACTATGTTCTAGTCTAATTATGTATAGGCCTGGTGTTTTGAACTGATATATACCTACGAACAATTTTGGAATTTCCACCTCTGTGCTGGGCTTTACGGAGACAAAACAGACCAAATTGCCCTGCTATCTGCTGGCTGGGGCCTGCGTCCAGGAATCCATGACGCTGATGTCCGATGCCCACTCTTAATCCATGACTGGACAAACGGCATGGGGTTAAATTTCTCGATAGGAGGTCCATTCAAGTCTATGAATAACAGAGCAGTGAGGCTCGGGGCACGCAGTCTGTTTCTAGTTTTATCGTCTGTGTCATTGCAAGCAGAGAAACCCCTCTCACACTCCGCTGAGGTCGGGAGTACAGTGCGGCATGCAACGATAAGTTTCTTAAGAGTCTTCCCCTGAGAGCCTTGAAACTTCCAATCTCGGAATTCCTCGATAGCCTCGGGAGAGGATTCACCGATGAGTTTTGAGAACCTCCCCACTTCGCGCTCTCCAAATAGCACTAGGTTTGACCTCTCTGCAGGCCAGAAGTGCTGATCTAAAGGCTTGAGCATGGCAATAAGTCCACTGTCAGGAAGACGTGTTCTGAGACTATCAAGGATGGACTGATAAAACTGGGCCTTGTTGATTTTAGGCGGCGTTTCCCTGAGTACAACACCTTTGAACTGACGTCCACTTGTTATGCCTGTGTTAATCTTTGATTCCGTTTTACCTGCATCTTCTTTCATGGCAGACAGTACCTCGATGGTTTGATGAACATGTCTGCTGGCACCCACCAGAGACGTGTCCCTTCTCTGTAGTCTCAAGGAGAGCCCCTGCAGTTCACGTAGCACATCTTTCATTACTGCCAAATCGGAGAGGAAACCAGAGGATATCAGATGCTTGAGAAGGCCACCATACTTGGCCCTCTCCAAACCGTTACGCGAGCCATCTTTGCTGGCCATTCTAAAGTGCTGTGCCAACACGGGAAAATCCTTCACCACTGCTTTAACAGTCCGGAAACTGCTTGCCACCCACCTTATGGTGAAGACTTTGCCAATTTTTAGAATTTGCATGTTGAGCTCTACAGCAGCTTTCTCAAGCTCCCTTGCGTTTTTCGTGGATTGGTGGTACAGACTATGAAGCTTTGAAATGAAAATCTCAAAATGATTGCACCCTGCCACAGCCTTTAAAGAGTCAGTAACCGCTAATTCTAATCGGTGAGCCAGGCAATGCACACCCTGCAGTTGAGGGACTCTTGTTTAAGTTTTTCAACGAGTCCGCTATGCCTACCGGTAAGGACAGCGGCTCCGTCTGTGGCAGGGCTGTACAGTGCGACATATATGTCGCACGTGCTACAAAAAAAATAGTTTGTGCGATGGATGATTTACCAACGTAGCACTGGTGCTACAGTATACAGTTTTGCTTATGGCAATACAATGCATGCGTGTGAGACTGACAGGGAGGCTACAGCAATTACCTTCTACTGTGATCAGTGCAACTGGCTACACCAGATGTGATAGCGGCGCGTAGGCTACGTAAAAAAAAAAAAAATAGACCCTTCTGTTTTTGCGCGTCGCAAACGGAGCTCTTCGTTATGCGCCCGGTGTAGGCTCCCGGTGAAACGCTTGTTTGTTTGTTTGTTTGAAGTGCGTATGTATAGATTACTTCTGTAAGAGGCTACTTTGATTTCAACTTAGTTGCAGTCTACGCGATTAAAAACTATGTCTACTTGTTTGTAGGCATAGTATCCAAACAATCCAACTCCAAACCAAAAAACACCTTGCAAATTATCCTCGCGAATCAAACAAGTGATAGCTATGCTTAGCCTAAAGCGAAAGTATCTTCCGACCGGGCCGGGCTGAGGTGATTAGATTAGTCAAGCAGAGGTAGAAGTTTGTGGCAATCGCCTTGTTGCTTTGCATTTTTAGTTCAGTTTAAAACGAACAAGTTATCCAAACAGCACCATTCAGATCTAAAACTTAGAAGAAAAAAGTCCACTGGGACGTTCGCTTCTATCTGTCAAATATGAGCCCACTTCATGCGCAACAGTCTCGCTTAGTAGTGCTTAACCTATACAAGATCGGTTCCGAAAAAACCTTCACGACACTTTAATTACGACTGCGTTAGCCACAGACCTTCAGCTATCTTTAGTAGGCTACCTATTGTAGCCTACCTATTGTAGCCTATGTGTATGGAACAGTCTAGGGATGCATTTGACATGTCAGTTAGCCTACTCATTTGCACCACTGGTTAGATGTAATTACGGTATTTCACTCGTGCAATGACAATAAGGTTAAATGTAGGGTTACACTAATTTAATGAACTAAACGTGAATTAAATCTTAGTGGAATAAAATCTTCAGCATATCTTCTACTTATTCAAAAATAAATGAACAAAAAATCAATGGCATGACCTGTCTTCCTGATACCCATTGAAAAGTCTAACTGCATGGAACTGTCATGGATTGTTTTTTTGTTTTTACAAAAACACAACAACCAAATAACATGCTGATAGCTTTTGTTCATCTCAAACACAATGTAGCCAGGTGAGATGTTTACAACTACATGACCTTTTATCAATCCAGTTGCAGTAGGCCTAGATCCCAACCACAATTGATGAACTGTGATGAACTGATTGTTTTTAGAGATTTTAGAGGTTTTATATCGATGCTACAGAATTTGTGGCTGGTGCTACAAAACGTTTAACCTCTGTAGCACCAGTGCTACTTGCAAAAAAAGTTAACGTACAGCCCTGGTCTGTGGCTATACTTATGAAGTTCCTTTTAAGAAATTCTGTCTCTATTCCCAACTTTTGAAAACTGTCTTTTAGCGCATCGCAGAGCATCCCCTTTTTCCAACTCAACTATGTCCAGAAAAACGTTCTCTACATCTCCGTTTCCTGTAACATCGCACCTCATGTAGATAATCATATAGGAGCGTCCATGCACAGTGCTTTCATCCAGTGATATGCTGATACGTGAGTCAAGTTTCAAGACATGGGAAACGAGTCTTTTTTTCATTTCATCTGCTATATGTTTCACAATAGCAGCACAGGATTGATCAGAGCGATGGGCTGGGCCCACTGTCGCACCATTAAGTTCATTAAGTGTCATGATAAGCGTCATTTTGGTGTATGGCAATCTCTCTTTGGCTACAGTGTATGCTGCCCTAAATGAGCTTGATGTAACGTCGATGGCAGCCAAACTCAGCTCTACAACTTTGGTGGGCAGAATATCTTTTTGTTTGAGTTCTGCTATTTCCACTGCTCTTTTATGGGCAAGGCTGTCACGGTGCAGGTACATTTTCTTACGTAATTGCTTTTGTAGTGTGCTACTTACAGTCCCATTAACCCATGCATCCGAAAGGTGCACCCCATTCTTTTTTTCATGGAGCAAGAGAGTTTTTGCTGCCTGACAGGGAGCGCACCCAAGACCACTCTTACTTGTACACAGCCATGGATTTCTCTCCTTCCACGATAGCCACTGAGCCCCCAGCTCTTAGGAAGGTGCAACGTCTTCTGCATCGGTAGAACTGGGCGCCCGGCTAGAATTATCTGTTGCTAGGGCCATATTTTGTTTTTTGGTGGTAAAACCAAAACTTGTCAGGGCAGAATATGAATTTGCCACAGGTGGCCTTTTTTTCGGTGGCATAACTGACTGATATTAATATTTAGGATGTATTGGTATTTACCTGAAAAGCACATTTCACTAAAATCAAGTTGACTTCTTCGGACTGACTTACTGCAGTCAAATTGACCGTAGGCCTATGGTTTGCTCACATAGCCTAGTGGTGTGGTGGTGAAGTGTGCAGTCATGCTGCGTTCTTGAGCGTAGGCTCAGGTCCCGTTGCCTAGGCTATATTTTAATTTAACTAATGGTAAGAGGCCGCTCAGAGATGGATAATGAGCGTTGTTTAAGATTAAATTACAATGCCACATATGGCAGACACCTTCTGGCTCCCACGTAATTCGAACTCTGGTGCAGGGGAACTCTAAATGTCCCCCTGTTACGACTGCCTCTGCAAACTGAGCCATAAACATTCAATTCAGCAATGCTCTTTACATTAATTCTATTTGGCAGATACTATTAACAATTAACAAAACATTTGAATATGTCAACACACTTACTTTACACACAAACACACCACATGAAGTGCCATCAGGCTGGAGGCTGTGGGGTAGGGTTGAGCAACTCCACCTACCACTGATGCCTTTACTGGCCATGAAATTCCTTTAAGAGCGAGAAGTCATGAACATAGGATATGTTGACATTCAAATCAGCATTTTATTTTATCCATGTGTGATTTTACTCACCGTACAGCATTCCTGCAGTGTCCCAGTTTTTTTATGCTCACACCACAAGAGTTAAAATATTAAATGTTTTTTTTTGTGGGTATATAACCTGTAAAGGTAAGTAAAGGAATCAGGACTGTGCAGTGCTTTAAATAACTTTTAATAAGTTATTTAATTTAAATAAGTTTTAAAATTGAGTGATACTGACCACAAGAGTCCAGTGATCTCCTTCATTCACTGCCCCTATTATGAGGTCATACACCTCTGGATTAAACTACAGGGCAGAGACGTTTTGCATTATGGGATTGAAAAGAAAACCCTTTGTGATTTTATCTAGAGCATAATAGAGGGAGAGCAGCTTCACAGAAGAGAACTTCTGACGGCAAATTTGAGGAAAAGTCGGTAAACCACCTTTCTTACCTAATTTGAGGGTGCTGATTCTGAATATTTTGTTTACCAAGCTCAATTCTGAGTTCTAAGCCTCATAACCGGCATTTTAAAATAAAATAGCGATTATTTTGCTTGTTTTTCCCTTAATTGGGTGGATTTCAAAAGTAATCACTAAAACCAATTAAAAGTGATCTCTAAATACATGTTTGAGCATTAAAGAAGACATACTATAGTTTATTAACATATTTAAGTTTTAATAATTAAGTTTCATATTAAGATTACAGTTAACATGTAATGAACTCGAAAATTCTAATCAAAACACAACCATATTTTTTATTGCTATAGTTAGTCACTCATGTGGTGATTTAATGCATTTCATCACAATAACATAACACAATAACATAATAAAAAGTTGCACAGATAACTTTCAATTCAGAAATAAACCTACATATGAACTTAGATAGCGGGAATAAGCCCAACTGCAATATCTACAACATCTACATTAAAACATCAGCAACAACCGACAAGCATTTTTATTCACAGTTTGAGTTCCACACAAGATGCCTTCATCTTCTCATTCGTGGTAATTTATTCCATTGGCCTGTTGTTTATCAATCTCCAGAGGGTCACTGCAAAATACATTAAATTGTTAATTAAGGACATGTGCCAGTATGTAAGAGTAAAAGAAACTAAAAATAAAAATAAAATAGAAATAGAATTAAAACTTACCTTCCTCGGATATTCTATTCCTGGTCTTCATCTCCAGTGTTATGGCATGGGTGATCAGCAGTAGCTCTACATCTACAGGCCCCTGTACAGAGTAGGCCAGCACTGTGGCAACTGCATTTGCCTGTCTTACAACCAGACTTGCATCTGCAGTTCACCATCAGGTTGCAGCTTTTTGGGATAGGTGCAACAGACATGAGCTTGGGTTCCAGGTTGCCACTGACTAAATTCCATCCCATTTTCTCAACAGGTGGTAGCACTGGATTTGCTATGTGTGCTTGTCTCCATACCGTAGCTTGATAATGTGCTCTTCTTATATGCCATTGAGCAGCATCACTTGTTGGTGGTAGTGCCTCCGGTCCTCGACATCTAGAAAATAGAGTGGCTCTGGCATCATTACAGCTCTCATCGGTGGTGTCATAAACATGGCAAATGAACTTCTCAGCAGACTTTATTGTTGTTTCACTCAGTTCACCCCTGCCGAGTCCATCCAGGAGAGCTGGCTGCTCCAAGAAAGTCTGCCATGATGTTTTCTTGCTGTGACCCGCAAAGTAAGAGACTGTGTCACAGCCAGTTATCGCATGAAAAGAGAGAACATTCTCAATATTCAGTATCTGTGCCCTTAGAGACTCACGCACGGTGTGTATAGGAAGATTCTTTGGCTTCTTACGCGTTCCCATGCTCATCCACAACTGCTTGCACTTCATTTTATCAAAATGCGCAATTAATAACAGAAATACATCTGTGTCTTGACTTGAGACAACAAGGAAATCTGCATCAGAATGCACACAGTGCAGGACCATTCGAGTGTCTGCTTCCTCATGGTAACCCTGAAGAGCAGTGATGTCTACATCTGAACGTGAGCATTTCACTGTGTTCTCCTCTTTAAAACCACCCGCTGCAATGATGATCTTGTCATCTGGAGAAAGAGCCAATAACTCATCTGACAGAAATCGTGCAAGGTCTGCCTTATTCTCATCAAGAGCAAGAAAGTTAGACCAGTTCTTTGGCAGTGGCACAGAACCATCTTCAATGGATCGTCGAATGGGTGTAAACCTTCTAGTGTGTTTCTTCCTTGTTGTGTTTTTAATAGAGGTTTCCCTGTATCTGTCAAATGTTACATCAATTCTGTGAAAGTTTTTGCCAATTGCAAGCACCCCTCTCACAAACTTTCCTGCATACTCCTTAAATGTGCTGCAGTCAGATGGGTGTCCTAAAGACATGACTAGAGCTTGACCATCTATTACCAGTGTTGAATGAGCAGTTTTTGGAGTGATCACTACTGGACATTCCACATCGCTAGACAGCACCTGAGTTAGGATAGACTTATTTCCACTTCGCAAATAACCATCATTATCTGCAATAGCTACAGGGACATTAATCAGTTCATAGCTGAGAATTTGTCCTAGGTCCACTTTCCTTCCAGCATCATACGCAGTAATGATGCGTTGCAGGATGTTTCTTTCAGCTTTAACTTTGATTACTGCCTTATCACCTCCTTTCTTTCCTGCTGTATGGAGAGAGGAAAATGTGAGGGCTTTATTTTTGGGCAAAGTGTCTCTGAGCTTCTTATGCTTGCCATCTTTCCTTGGTAGCATGAGCCTCTCTTTCACAAAGTTTATCAATTTCTCCTGGCCAAGATTAAATGCATTAAGTAGAGAGTCTTGTATTTCTTGTGTTGCAAGGTCTTTGGTCACAATGTTCTGCAACTTATCTGGTATTGCTCCCTTTTTGCCATCAGCGAAGACCATTGACTGCTGCAACAGCTCCACCACTTTATCTTCATCAGCATTATCCTGTAGCTTCCTAAATAGGTTTGACTCACTATGACACATTTGATCCTCATTGTCAACGTGGTACATTTTCCTTGTATGTTCAGCAATGCGTGCACGAAGACTGTATGATAAAGTCCACCGGAATAGCGCTGATGGTGTTCGAGTGATACCAACTATCCCTCCACTTCTTTTCCCTATTCCATTCAGCCACTCTTGAGCTTGATCAGGATCCACTTGATTGAATCTTCGGGATGAGCCTTTTACCACCCAGTTTCCTCTCTCAAATTCTTCATGTACTTCAGCTGGCAGCTGCTTCATCTGTGCAAGGTACACAGGGCCCCATCTTGCATAGTTTGTTTGGTCATAGCGATGGAAGAAAGGTAGCATTTCCTGAAAAGCATACAGGTGTAAGTCCCACTGTCCTTCTCTCTGAGCTCGGATGAAAAGCAGGAGGATATGAACCATCTCTGTGTATTGCCACCAGAAATGAAAATTGGGGTTGTTTTCTTTCTTTGAGGCAATGAAAGAGGACAGAAGTGTTGTGTAATTGTCAGATGATAGCAGATTATGCATTCTTTCAAATTCCTCCCTTTTATCAGATTCTGCACACTCATCAAGACTTTGTTTCAAATTCCCATCATGTTCTTGTAACAGTTGGGATGATACTTGCCCTCAGCTGCTATCAAATCACTGATCCCTGCCACACGCACAGAAAGACTGTGATCACACTTTGCACCCTCAATAATCTGTTGACTGACTTTAAAAGTCATAACAGAACTTAGGGTTTCTTTTTTTGAACCTTTACTCTCTTGACAAAATATGCACAAATTCCAGTTGGATGATGAAATCCTACTCCGTAGCCCAGAGCTGGTCGTCTGTGGATTCTGCTTGAATGAAGATAATTGCTTTTTTAATCGAGTGATCTTACCCTTGTCTGTGAAAATAGCAAAACATTTCTTATGCCAACGAACATCTTCGATGTTGTCCTCAGCAGTAGACAAAATTCTTTCAATCGTGTCCATATTAGCAATATCTTTAAAATTTTGTCTTTCCTCTGCAGTCACTTTTAATGACTGTAAACCTTTTGTTGTTGCTTTATAAATGACATCTTGTCGAAATTCTTTGCAAATAATGCAATCTCCATAGCGCTCTTCATCGCTATTCAAACATGCACACTCTTCCATTTTTCTGCATGGCTGGAATTTCAATGATAGGAAAGAGTACCAGAGAGAGGTTTTATAACTAGGCAAGCACAGTCACCTTTACAGTAAAAAAAGAAAATACAGTGTAAATCCTCTGTAAAGACTGAACACTGATGATAATAGTTAGTGACAAATGAGCAGTCAGCTACTATTATATCAAATTATAATCAAGGAATCTATTTTGTTTCTAAACGTCATACCAATTTTTAGCTATTATTTCAATTTATATTTTAATTTGAGCTTATTTTCATGTTAATTTGCTACTTGGGGGTCACTGGGGTAATTCCTATCCTGTCCTACAACATATCTGATACATAAAGAGTATATTAGTGCCTTATTTTTTTGCGATTCCTATGATATCTGATGGCAAAACCAAAAAGTATGTGAATTATGCTAATTATGCTAATTAGCAATCTTAAAACTCCAAATTGAGCTTGGTAAACAACATATTCAGAATCAGCACCCTCAAATTAGGTAAGAAGGGTGGTTTACCGACTTTTCCTCAAATTTGCCGACAGGACTTTTTCTGAATGTTTGTTAGCTATCTGCTCTCCCTCTATAATGAGTATGAACCTTTTTCATTTTGCTGCCTTTTCCTTCCCAAATGTTTGTCATTTGAAATGTATCTATGGCAAATGCTTTTGTTGATGAGCCTGCAGCCAGGCTCCATAAATATCCATTGATTACCTGTGGTAAACATCATACATATTTCAAGGAATATAATCACAATATAGGTTATAATATTAAGAAAGGCATTTATAAAAATATACTGATAATATCAAAGAGAACCTCGCTTTATTTCCTGGTTTTAGATTTTCCAGGTCCCAGGTAAAAATCTTGAATGGGCCTATTTTGCTGCAGAGCTTGCCACCCATCCTCCTCTCCCAAATATTTTCCAGCACTGTGAGAAACGGAGATAATATTGCAGTGAAATAGTATGCATTTCATATACAAAAATCTAAATTGGCATGTATACAGTATAGGGACCTGCAGCAGCAGGAGAAGCAGGGCTCTCAGCAGGGGCAGGAGCAGCAGCAGCAGGGGCAGGAGCAGCAGCAGGGGCAGCAGCAGGAGAAGCAGGGCTCTCAGCAGGAGCAGCAGCAGTAGGGATGGCAGCAGCAGGGGCAGGAGCAGCAGCAGGAGTAGCAGGGGCAGCAGCAGGGGCAGGAGCAGGGGCAGGAGCAGGGGCAGCAGCAGCAGCAGGAGTAGCAGGGGCAGGAGCAGCAGGGGCAGCAGCAGGAGTAGCAGGGGCAGGAGCAGCAGCAGCAGGGGCAGGAGCAGCAGCAGGGGCAGGAGGAGCAGCAGGAGCAGCAGCAGGAGAAGCAGCAGTAGGGATGGCAGCAGCAGGGGCAGGAGCAGCAGCAGGAGTAGCAGGGGCAGGAGCAGGGGCAGGAGCAGCAGCAGGAGTAGCAGGGGCAGGAGCAGCAGGGGCAGGAGCAGCAGCAGGAGTAGCAGGGGCAGGAGCAGCAGCAGGGGCAGCAGCAGGAGTAGCAGGGGCAGCAGCAGCAGGAGTAGCAGGGGCAGCAGCAGGGGCAGGAGCAGCAGCAGGAGTAGCAGGGGCAGCAGCAGGGGCAGGAGCAGCAGCAGGAGTAGCAGGGGCAGCAGCAGCAGCAGCAGGGGCAGTAGCAGGGGCAGCAGCAGGGGCAGGAGTAGCAGCAGCAGGAGTAGCAGCAGCAGGGGCAGGAGCAGCAGCAGCAGGAGCAGCAGCAGCAGGGGCAGTAGCAGGGGCAGCAGCAGGGTCAGGAGTAGCAGGAGCAGGGGCAGGAGTAGCAGCAGCAGGAGTAGCAGCAGCAGGGGCAGCAGCAGCAGCAGGGGCAGGGCTCTCAGCAGCAGGAGGATTGTAAGGTGTATGGATGACAGGGGAAGGTGGCTGGATTATTCATGTAGGGAGCTGTACAGGGGGAATGGGTTTTTGTTTTTTTAGCTGGTGGTTCCTCAAAATGAATTAAATGGTCAATGTTGATTTTGGGAAAGACTGTACCCCTGTCATCCATTAAGTCAACACTTTTTCCATCTACCTTCACAACTGTGTATGGTCCTAGAAAATTAGGGTCCAACTTGCCACCCTTCCTCTGCTGGCTTCTAATATTTTGCCTCAGCACCTTGTCACCTACTAGTATGGCCAAATGTGTGCCCTGCTGCTGCTTCCTTTTCCGGATTTTATCCCTGACTTTTGCTGCATTAGCTTGCACAATTTTAAATATCTCATCCTGCCTCTGGATGGGATAAAAAAAACAATTCTTCGGCCACCAGGTCCTCAATGGAGTCATCAACCTGTAAGAGTAAGGTTGCATGTCAATTGTAATGATAGGAACTGTACATGTAACAACATTTAGTAGCTCTTTATTTGTGCAAACCTCATAATTGGGTGGTATTCCACTAGGATACTTAGCTTCTCTCCCAAACAATAAATAATAGGGTGAGAAGCAGGTAGTTAGCTGCTTCTTTGTCCTCAGTGCAAACATTGTTGATTCGAGATAATCTGCCCATGTCTCTGGCCTATTTTTTACAAGTTTGCTGAGGCATCTGCAGAAGAATAATACAAATGATTATGAATTTGTATCATGCCTGCTCAGTCATTATTAGCTAAATAATGATTTAATTTGGTATGGTTTACCTCTGGATGGTATCATTGAGTTTCTCCACCAAACCATTGGTCTGGGGATGGTAAGGTGCACAAAGGCTGCGCTTTATGCCCAGATATTTGCATAAGCCGTCATTGATCTAAATATGTGGAGTCAACAGAATTAATTAGAAGTGTTAACAATAATTACATCTATCACTGATATTTCATACTGCAGTATTCTAATGATAAAATGGTACTAACCTGATTTACAAACTCTCTTCCGTTGTCTGTTAAGATTATTTTTGGTGCTCCAAATCGATAAAAGAGTTTGATAATACACATGGTTACTTCCTCTGCACTTTTAGATTTTAGAGGGAATGCTTCTGACCATTTAGTGAAATAGTCAACACATATGTATTCATAGTTGCCCTCACTTGATTTCTTTACCTTTCCAACCAAATCCATCCCCACAACTTCCCAGGGCTCAGACACCTGATAAACAATTGTCAAATAATTAAAACATACTCAGTTCACATAGACAACACATTCTTTCATCTCAGAAAGTACTTACCACAATGGGCTCATATTGCGATTTCTTGCTCTGGCATTCAGCACACTGTTTTATCTGCAAATAATGGGATTGTTGATTCATTGTGAAAAAGTAGTGAAAGGTCTTATTTGAGAGAATGACCATTTCTTGTACTCACCCAGAGAGAATTACCATTTCTTGTACTCACCCAGGTTTTCACATCTACAGACATACCAGGCCAGTAGTACCTAGCATTTAGAGCATGTAGAGTCTTCTCTACTCCACAGTGTCCACCATGCGCAGAGTTGTGAAATTCCAAGAGAAGGGTTTCCACCTCCTCCTTTCCCTGGACCACTTTTACCAGCTCCCCGTCCTTTCTAGCGTAGTGAAGTTCTCCATCTAAACATAAAGTTTGACTGAGAAGTTCATTCTGAGGGTTGTTACCTAGGCCATGTTTGTTTCACATATTTACTTACCTTTGAGGGCAAACTTTGCACGTCTTAGTAATATATATTTTTCATTTTTACTAAGGTCATTGGGCAATCTCCCAAATGACTTGAATTCAAATAGTTCATTATAGAAGCATCCATCCTAGTAAATTGTTTTTTTTTCCTTTTGCTATTCTCCTGACTCACTAAACCCACAACTGGTCTGACAAAGGATGGGTATATATGTAAAGTTTGTTACTCAAAGGATTGTGGGTCTGTAATGCATCACATGACATTTGGGTTTTTAAGGGCCTTTACTATGTGTCTTAACTCTTATTTCAATTGTGTTCTTAGCTTATACTTTATCGTTTACCTGTTATATCAATATATATATAATCAGCCCATATGTAGTCATTCACCTCATTCGGATGAACTTATGTAGTTTTTTGTCATCCTCCTTGATGAGCACATAGTGCTTATAAAGTGTTACTTTGTTGCATTTGTATCTACTTTTGGAACAAACTGAGTCTGTATGACCATATTCTCCACATTAACAACCTTTAAGCTTTCCATCTCATTGTGTATCAGAATGACTTTTATAAGTAGCCATCATCCATCTAAAGGACTGTTTAGACAGTGTTTGTGAGATGATAAAACATATTGAATTAATGACCTTCATGAATAAACCAATGTGAGTGTATGGATCATTAATGCACTACTTCCATAATGGCACAATAACAACAACAGGATTGTACAAAACAAGTTTTATTATTGGATAAAATTTGCTTTTATTACATGATATATAACAAGGCCAGACACACAAACACACACAAATGAACAAATGAGCAAAAGGAGTGATGAATACAGACAGTATTTTTACAAGATACTCAGTAGCCCAATTCTGGTAGACCACTAGGGTTACATACAATATGTGATGCAAGTAGTTGCTTACACTAGGGTGTAAATATGCTATGTGTCTGTACAAGAGAAATAAATCTGATGGATAGGCCTAATTAATTACACAAGATTCTATGGTGGGATACACCAGAATGTCAAATAAAACATGGCTTAAAGATCTGCTGTGGCAACAACATCATTAGGTGTATAGGGATAATAAACAATTATGGACAAACGCTAATTATTGATAATGAATGACTATAAATGACAACTTAATGACAAAAGTTCCGTTTTATTTTACAAAGCTACATATGAATTTGGCTATATTATGATTTCGTGAGGTAGCCTAGGCTAGTGGTGGTCGGGGACTGGGCAGATAGCCTACATGAATTGCACTGAACGAGGCAATTTCAAACTAGGTTGTTTGTTTTAGCATTGAGTAGGCATACTTTAAGTAGGTAAGGCTTGAAACTCATTTGGAAAATCACACAAGTATCATCTTGAGTAGCCTACTGACACTTTAAAAGCAACAATGTAAGGTAGCCCATAATGTCCCAGTGACATTAAATAGGCCAAACAAATGGAAGCAATGACATTTGGTAGGCTATGTTTATATCTAGGCTACAGTATGTCACAACATAGACAATATAGGCGCAAAAATGCATTTACACTTACACTCGAACACTAGCTGTTGTCGAAATGGTCATGTCTTCTCATGATATCCCATGTGAACATACAAAAAAACGTGTTAAAAAGCCATGGCAACATCTCTGCCAACATTTTCAGTTCCATTGTTTCACGCTGCAGGAAGGAATGGGTCGCTAGGCGCGCGCGCACGACCTCCGTTCATAAATATTCACGCTAAACTCCACCCGACTCCACCCATGGAAACTCAGAATCTCAGAAACCGTATATCCGGTAACACCTGCAGTAAAAACCAAGCATGTCCGATAAACATCCTCAGATTTATTTCGGCTTCAAGAAGAAACGGGAATTACATTTCATGTGAACATCGTCCTATCCTTATTAGACGTTCTCTGCGGTAAACTACAGTCCTGTAGGAAGCGTCCATTGTTTTTCCAACCCACTTTTAACTTCCAACAAAATTACGTCTCACTGCAACGATGCGCCATCTAGTGGACAAACGACTACTTATCGCCAATACTGGAAATGCAGCCATGATGATGATGATGAATATTTGGTTTTCTTTTAATCCTACTGAATTTGTAATTATGTATCGGCCGTTCTAATACCGATAGTATCTGGGTGCCTGTGTGTGTGTGCATGTGTATATGTGTGCAACGCCATCTACAGGCCAATGAGTGTACAGTCACTAAATGTACACATAACCTAATTTTTTTTAGACCCCCCCATGGATGAAATTCTACGAAACTTGGCATAACCCCAGAGAATGCAAGGTCAATCATACGCATAAAATTTGGTGCAGTTCTGAACATCTTAACTGAAGATAGGGGCGATTAAAGCAAAATAATATTGCATTTTCATTTTTTACCGGGGGGGTGCAAATCACAAATGAGTGATTATGGGCCAGGTTGATGTGGGCCCTTGAGACCAACATACCATAAAAGATTCTTCATCCTCGGTGCCACGGTTCAGGTAGTTATTTAGGAAAAACTGCTTTTTTTGCGGTTCGGGGGGCCCAGCACGGGGGGGGGGAGTGGCCCCCGGGGACGAAACGAAATTTTTCCGTAAAAGTCTAGTGGGGCTACATACCCACCAAATTTCATGTGCCCCGGTGGTTCGGTGTCCCGGGTATCGTTGACCAAAAATTCAGGAAGTAGATGATGGGGGAAAAAAAAAAAAACTTTGACAATCCCTATATGACCGCTTCGCTAGCTTTGCTAGCGGCAGTCATAATAAGGGATTGATGAAGCAGTGGATTTCAGTATGTAAGGCAATGTTTGAATAGTAGGCTAGTTAGATCTATCTGCTCATATTGTGTTCCTGATGACAAACTTCACATGACTGAAACCAAAGTGAACTTCAGCTAAGCACCAAATTATAGATGCTAGGGTGATGATGGTCAAGGTTTTACTGTGTGTACCTGTGTTGCAGCTGTAAACTGGGCAGGATCTGGAATATGAGTGAGGCTGAACATTGCCTGTGGAACAGATAATCATGTACGGAGCATTAGTTTATAGACAATTTGAGGACCTTGCTATCAATACATTATATGACAAATATGTAGATTGTGATCTAGGCTACAGTGCAATGTGAATGTAGAGGATGTTTTTGTGAATGGACCGAGTCAAAAAAGCAAAATTACGTCCGAAGTGCCACTTCTGAGCTTGCATTGTCGTTTTCAGGTGAAATGGCCTTTTGATGCTAGGGGCACTACTACTTTTATACATGATCGCATCAAATCGCTAGCACTATTTTAAAAACACTAAGTCCAACCCTTTCATTCTAGTAAACTATGTGTACACGAACAATGTTCTCAATGCTCGAGTTCATGTGTAGAGACACTGATAATACTTCGATCAAAGTTTCAAGTTGTGTCGAGCCTTCTTAGTGTTTTAAAAATACAGATTTTGACACGATCATGTATCAAAATAGTAGTGCATTCAAAAGGCCACCCCACCCGAAAACTACAACTCATAGAAGCTTAAAAATGGCGCTTCGGACGTAATTATGGTTTTAAACTAAAGTTTGATTCAGGTAGCAGCTACATTCCCAAAAACACCCTAGGCTGCATTTTGGCAGTTACGCTTGAAGTTCTGCTTTACTGTTTCTGTTCTGTTTAAATTGAACGTAAATGCCAAATATGTAGTCTAACCTCTAGTCCAGGGGTCACCAAATGGCGGACCGCGGTCCGAGTCCGGACCCTGACGTGATCCTATCCGGACCCGGACCATAATAGCCTAATTTAGATTTTCACGTAAGATTTCAAAGCTGCGCTAAATGTTTCGTTGGTTAGGATAACAGCATTTACTTCAGGAGCTTCAGGAACCATCATTTTGCTTGCTGCTACTCAGCCAGTGAAATCTGTGAATTCTGATGAAGTCGAGTCAGTGAGTAAAGTAGCCAAATGGGAAAGAGACTCACTGATAGCCTGAAACGAGCGAGGAGGAGACAGGACAAGAAACAATCAGATGGATATCTAAGTTAACAATAAGTTATTTTCAAATCATCGATTTCTCAAAGAGGAGAAAGCTAGACAGCGAGAACAGAGCTATATACAGAGCCGGACAGTAACGGAGTACATTTACTTGAGTACAGTACTTGAGTACAGTTTTGAGGGATCTGTACTTTACTCGAGTATCATTTTTGGGGAGTACTCATGACTTTACTCAAGTACATTTGAGAGGCAAATATTGTACTCTTTACTCCACTACATTTCTATCCATAGCCGTGAGTACCCGTTACTTCTTCTAAAAAAAAGGAAAAAGCAAAAATCTCGGAAACCCTCAATTTGTTGTTACCCTCTCAAACGTGATTGGATTGTGCAGGCGCCACTGATTGGGACAGCCTATCAGCAATCACCTTCAGCTTTCCGCCAAAGTCAACTCCATGGTTAGATTTAGATAAGAGACGAAACCATGGACGAAACAATGGATGAAGACGCAGCAGGTCCATCCCGGGAATGTGCCAACCTGTGGCCCCACCTTGCCAGACTATTTCAATTTAAGTTAATGATAGTTTTCACTTCAAACGTTTCAATTACAAAATAGTATTTTGTATTCGTATTTTAAATACATGTATCAGAAATACTGCCCATCCCTGGCAACATGGTAAAAAGATATAAATTACTTGATTTTACTTTCAATTCCTTTTACATTCTCCAAGGTATTAACATCATATCTCCATGTAGGATGTTTCTGTACATAAATGTAAGCACTGTGGCAGTAGTAATGCAATATTTAGAAAATGTACTCTTGTACTCTTGATACTCAAGTACTTTTAAAAACAAGTACTTCAGTACTTTTACTTAAGTAGACATCTGACTGTTGTACTTTTACTTGTACTTGAGTAAAATTTAGCAAAGGGTATCTGTACTTTTACTCAAGTAATGAAGCTGTGTACTCTGTCCGCCTCTGGCTATATATATAACGATACGGGGGCAATACCACGCAAAACTGTCACGTCCGTAAGCCAACTAAATATGGATGTGACAGTTTTGCGCGGAATTGCCCTGGACCTCTTCTACATATTCTGAGACAGGCGATTTTTAAAAGCGCCAATTTGAAGCACCTCTACTAGACAAAGCATATATTTTGAGCAAGCATAGGGTAGGCTAGGCCCATTCAACAGTGAACTGAGACCACCGAATATTTTACGATTTAAGAAGGCAATATATTGATCCACCACAATCTAGTTAAGCCTACATGCATTCACTGCCCAACAACGTTATGTTCCTGGGTTTCCAGGATTTCGGGTCAACATAACAAAAAAAAGAAAATTAAACTTGCTGATTAATGGGTTCAAGGAACCAGCTGTGGAATATCCATCCTTGTCTCAGCTCAAATTTTATTATTTTTATTTATTATAATTTTCTACTCAGTTTTTCTCCCCAATCTTGCCTTATTTCTCCTCATTTCGAATGTTGCCTTTTAGGCTACTTATTTTATTTCACATTAAACATTAGGCCTAGGCCCACAACTAGGATCCATCCATCCATCCTAATACATATACATATATATATATATATATATATATATATATATATATATATATATATATATATATATATATATGCATACATAGCCTAAACACACGCGTTAAATATTATGATGCTCCGGACCTTTGCTTGAGGAAATTTTCCGTAACTGGACCTCGCTGAAGATTAATTGAATATCCCTGCTCTAGTCCCTCAGATTCAAAAGAAGTGCCGAACTTCACCTCTGCTATGACTCAATGCTATGGCCAGCGAAGTGGCAAGCTAACGTTAACGCTAACTAGCTAGCTTCTACCTACCTAACGTTTGCTGAAAACACATCCCGTTAAAGCACTTTCTAACCACAACAGACGTCATAGAATACAGTATCTAATTAAAAACACTTTTACAATGAGTTTACTTATGTGTTATTCTAAGTTAGCTATATATATATTGTAGCGTCGGCGCATAAAGACTGTGTTAGCGTTCTCCACCGAAAGGCATGCTGGGACACGAGGGTGAACAATCGGGGGGTTTATGTCGTATTTCCCCTAAGTTAGAAGTGTAAAGTTGGTGTTTTATCGTAACCTGTTTCCCTTTTTAGTTATCCCTCATGTGTGTTCCTTTTCGTGTGGGGGGCTGGACCTCCCCTGTTGGTGTAGTATGTATGTTTCCTTGACCTGCCGTGTGTGTATTGTAATCTGTGTCTGAGTCCCTGCCCTCGTTCGTGAGCCAATAAAGCTGCCATTGAACAACGTTGGTGTCGTGTGCATTAAACGTTACAATATGTATAGGTCTACAGTATGTAAGTTAGCAGCTAACGTTAGCAGCTAACATAACCAAATAGCTTGAAAAATAGCTAATGTTAACCTTAATATAACGTTACTATCTCCAAAAAGTTAGCCTACACCGGATTAGTCTATGCATTCTACCAAATATCATATCATATCATATATCATCATATAAATTGTGGCATACGGATTTTACACAAGTTCAACATACCTTCGCGCTTTCACTGCCGGCTTGTCGCTTGATGTGGAGGACCAACGGTTGCAATCAAAGATTCTAGAACACCGTTCCACAATGGCAGGGGTACAAGACTGTTGTCTTCATGTCTTTGCTATTGTCAATCCAACTGGTAGACTATATTATAATGACCAATGACTGGGTTAAAATTACCCAGGCACTGGGTGCATTACATGATTTTTTGTGCTTTCAGCCCCTAACCCAGCACCTGGGTCTTAACAATAACCCAGCATGGGTTATGATAACCCAATAAAAAGTAAAAATGTCATTAACCCAGTGCTTTAGTTAAAATAATAACCCAGCACTTTTAAGAGTGTACTTTCAGCTAGACACATCAAATTTGGTAGGTGTGTGTATCTCCCCAAGATGAACAACTTTCATATGTACAATGCATTAGCCACGCCCAACAGGAAGTGAGGTATTTGGGATTTTGTGCGGACTAAAATGTGATGAATTGTGATGCCAAAAGAGGTGCTTCCCATCGTTGAAAACGCATGAAATTTGGCACACAGGTCAAGAGGTACCGTGAATATACAGGGGAAAAGCCTTGGCACCGGGCGTTGCCCAGGAACTCCATAGCGCCCCCTTATGTCACTGTGACTTGTGGTTGGCATATAGTTTTAGATACACACACCAAATTTGGTGGGTGTGTGTAACTCCCAAAAACAATCAACTTTTGTATTAACATGCCATTAGCCACGCCCACAGGAAGTGAGGTAATTGGGATTTTGTGCATTGTGGACATGATCCATTTTAACATACTCCTCCTAGACGGTTGATCCGATTCATGTGAAAGTTGGTATACATGATGCCAATATGCTCCTGATTCTAAATTATAGGCCTGCCTGGCATAGCGCCACCACCTGGTCAAGCAGGAAAATGTGCCAGAAATTGGTAATGCCTATATTGGTTGATCTGAAACTTTGCAAAATATTGGATATCATTATTGTGATGATATTCACATGTGTAATTCAAATGCCTAATATAGCGCCACAATCTGGCCAAAAAGTGTATCAGAAATGTTCTTTGCTTAAAATGAATGGTCTGAAATTTCTCAGGTTAATATATATTATGATTATGATGACACACAATGGGCCTGCCTTGCATTGCGCCCCCACCTGGCCAAGCAAGTACATGTGGCAGAAAATAAAATACAAAAACAAATAGCACACACATCAAATATGTACATTTTACAAATGCACCACGTTGGTGCTTCGTTGGATTCTGAAATGTCACGGGTTGCGGCCCGCAGGTGCTCGGGCCCGCCATTGCCGCTTGCGGCTATATTTTAATATTATGTTTTGTTTTGCTAATGCTGAGGCCTTCCTGTGGTTTTGATCAGCCTAATAATCTCTGAAACATCAATTGTAAACACTAAGGTGAAATGTGTTGCCACCAGAACAGACAGAGGCATTATTATGCCACCAGAACAGACGTTTATCAGCTTTGAGGTAAAATAAAGTCTCCAGTCTTGTAAATTCACATTATGTAACATCGATAACGTCACATCCATAACGCACCATTAAAGGTTTTAAAAGTAAGAAAGAGGCACAATTTTGTTAATCATACTTTACATTGATATAAATCAGCTTTGCACAGACACTTTGGACATTGCTGCATCAACACTGTATGTGTAGCATAAACTTTTCCTATAAAACGTTATGGATGTGACATGGCCATGGAACTTGCTGACTTAAAAATAAAAGCCTTACAAAGGCAAACTGAGCATACACATTGCTCTACCATCCCCTTGTCGGTCTTAAATTTGTCAAATGATAACAATTTGTTGGAACTTTGAGTCCATTTATCCCCTTTTTAGATATGTATAATATTGCCATGTGAAAACTGTTGTTTCTGTATGGTTGCACACCATATTTATGATGTAAAAAGAGTGTAACTCTCCATGAAATTCAATCAGATCAGTTACAAACAATAAAATATAGACCTAAATGAACATTTTAACAATAGCTATATTTGTGTGTGCACAACTTTTTTTCCATGGTAAGGATGACCTTTGCATGCAATTGCCCTTAGGCTACCCGATCTGCAATATGTTGCCAACAACCTTGCCTTGCTTTGTTCACTGCCGACGTATTTGATTTTTGTCGTAGAGTGGATTTTAATTCCTCATAACTTGTCATAATAATTGTGCATTCCTCATCCGTAAAATAAGGTGATCGCGTCATCATTGAAAGTGGACTTGCGCTGCAACCCGCCCCTTTTATGTGAACGCGCACAAACTCAAATTAGGTTAACCCCGGTTCAACTAATCAACTTCATAATCAGTGTCGTAGTACCGATTAACACCACTTAAGATAACCAGGCTTTGTCAACCCCGGTTTAACATAGTAACCCTGGGTTACATCTGGGGAGGTTAAGCTCCCTTCGTAGTACAGGCCCCAGGGGCGTTATTATGGGGTGGACAGGGGGGACGTGTCACCCTCATCTTTCAAAACGGTGGTGTCCGCCCCAACAAGATGTGTGTGATCATGGCAGTAGCAGAACCTGACTGATGCACTGCTGGCTAATTCCAGCTAAGCTGGAAAGCTAGTGCCCTAAATCTAAGTTTCTTAACTCTATGATGTCCACACAAAATGTAATTTTTGTTTATAAAAGCAGAGCAAAGTGTTTTGGACAACCTATGGCCATGACCATTTCCCCTGTGAGTTAAATGTTTTCATGCAGATGTCGGATAATAGATGAGAGGTGGATTTTCCTGGGGTAACACACCCAAACCCATACTGAGTTTTAGGCTATGCCTCTATGTTTGATGACACCAAATTAGCATGCATTTCTTCCTGATTGCGAAAAATTTTTTTCTTTTTCTGTCGGTCCACGGTTCCTTGATAAATTGCGCAGCAATTTGGACATTCGGACACCTCGCTCTCCCGTTGACTTAACACTGGAACAGCTGATTTTCGGCTGCATCGCTGGAAACACCCCAACATGCTTGAAAATCAGCCCTTCCCAAATTAAGTCAAAGGGAGTGAGGCATCTGAATGCTTTTCACCGTTCTAGTAGGATCCCACCGTTATATTAGGTTTTATTGATTTGTTTAGGCTTATTACATAGGTGAATCACATATAGAAAACTACTGTACAACAAAAATAAGAAATTCCCCCAAAAAATAGTCTGTCAGTTTAAAAGTAAATAGTCAGTTAGTTTAAAAGAAAAATCAGTCCAGTCAATTAGTTTACTTTTAAGATGCTTGCTTGCTCCACTGTGTCAGTTAATTAATGTCAACACTTGTCTTGTCCAGAGTCAATGGCATGAATCTACCATGCACAGATAGATAGATAGATAGATAGATAGATAGATAGATAGATAGATAGATAGTTCGATAGATACTTTATTGATCCCCAAGGGGAAATTCAAGGTCTCAGTAGCATACAGACATCACACACAACATGCACTTACAGCAGAACAAGTAATATAAGTAAAAATAAATTAAAATATATATATATATATAAATTAAAAGCAGAATTAACCTCAAAAACATGAAGTTTAGAGGCCTACTATTTTTTGGGGTTCATCATTTGGGCTTGTAGTCTAGACGCTTCAGAAATTGGAGTAGGCTATATGCATTTAATTCCATTGAGCAGCCAAATTCGTGTTATGCAGTATAGTGACTGTGACCAATCTTTGATGCAGCCTGCTGCATCCTGCTGGCTGCCTCAAGATGATTGGTCACTGACAGTCTATAATGCAGTGCAATATGGATAAACTACATCTTGTGGAGGTTCAACCATATGAAACTACAATATGAAAATATAAGCAATTGTAAAACGACATAAGCTTAATTAGAATGGCTTAAGAATGGTAGGCTGATTAGAGGTGGGTAAACGCAATTTCTGAAATTCAGGAGGTGTCTGAACGGCATTGACATGCGTTTAGCTTCCATTACAGCCCTGGACATAACGCCATAACATTTTGTTTATCCACAGAAAGCCCTGTTCGACCTTTCATCCTAGTAGCTGTTGAGGAGGGAAAGAAAATTGTGAATGAGGCCTATAAGTATTCACGTGAAGAGTAAGTAAATTCAAATTGTCATTAATTGTTTTCCATCTATTGGTGTTATTCAAGTTAACACTACCAAATGCTATTATATAAGGGTGAATCAGTATAAAATATAAAAGTATGGTCATGAACGTATGGTCATCTTCTGCCATGTCCCACCCTGTAGGAGTCTGAGGAGAGTGCGCAGAGAGGACATCCGCCCCTCAGATATTTTGCGACTGATGAAGCAGCCAGCACGGGATACCCGCAATGCAGTGCGGGCCGCCGACACCATGGATATTGCGCTCGGGCTCATCCACCAGAAGGCCCATCACATCCATAAGAGATCGATCAATGCCACAGGTCATTAAATCCTATCACACTTATCATAACGTGTAGGGGTTCCCCGGTATCCGGGCAAATTTCCAAACCTGGCTCGGCTCATTCAATCTGTCCCTCTAATCATCCCCCAGTGTAATTGGCTCATTCAATCTGGCCCCCTAATCATCCCCCAGTGTAATTGGTTCATTCAATCTGGCCTCCTAATCATCCTTCTGGCACATCCTTCTGGCACATAATGGCTGCCATGCATTACCCAGGTGGGTGCTACACATTGGTAATGGTTAGTGAGGTTCCCCTTTTATTGTAAAGTGCTTTGGATGCCTTGATAAAGTGCTATTTAAATGCAGGTTGTTATGGTTCATGTTGAAAACAATACTTGGATTCCCTATCCCCACAAAAATGTCCTTGCCTTTGTGTTAGGGAGAACTCACTGTGTCTCCCTCTTTCAGACCTGATCACAGAGGACGAACGGCAGCTCATTGAGCGTCTCACAGGCTGTACTAGCCGTATCCTGCCCCCATCCTGCAGAACAACACCCTTAATCAACAAGTACCGTACTGCCACCAGTGTCTGCAACAACAAGTGAGTTCTGCAGATCAGTCTCATGTAGGGTTGCCACCTGTGTCTGCCATCCAATCGACCTTTTTGTTTGTAAGCAACGGCGCCTTTCGCACATCTAACCCAAGATAAAAACCGTCATTCTAAGCGACAATTGTATAGCTATTTATTTATTTGTTTAGTTAATTGCTTTATTTAATAGCAGACCTTTATTATTTTGTTATATTTTCAACAGTTTTTAGTTGTGGACACCTGGGGGCAGTATTGAAAAAAATACTTTCTCTGTCTCTCCTTGTCCCACACACTCTCCGTCTCCACCTTACCATTTCTAACGAACCTCCACGGTGCGTGCCCCCACCACCACCACCCATGTTATGCTACGTCATTTTTGTAGAGCCAATAAGGCTGTGCATACGTTTATGGACGTAGGCACGCTTCAATTAAACTGAAATACACATTTTGCGCATCATGTACAAAAATCCGGGACAATCAGTGTCCAGGATTTTTATTTTTATTTTCCTGGACAGACCATGAAAATCCTGGACAATCAGGAAAATCCTGGACAGGTCTCATGTCACTGGATTTTCTTTAATGCTACAAATACATCAGAAGAACAGATTTGGGAAATACTTTTGAAAGACTACAGTCTCACACTTAAAGACAAGTCACAGACTATGATTTTGCAAAGACTGGGGGCCAGATGTACTAATGCTTTTGTGCCCACTTCAGGCGTATTTGTTTCGCAACGTGCGTGTAAAATCATTGTGAGGTATGTACAAACTCAAACAAAGCGCAAACTGCCTGATGCGGTAGCTGAAAGTGGCAGATTGCGTTGTTCATGTCATACATATGCATTCATGGGAGGATCCAGGGGAAAGTGGGAGTTTAGCGTAAAAAGATGGGAGGGGAAGAGTAAAGAACGCCTAATTATGTATTCCGCGGTATGTACAAAGACTGCTCCTGAAAGCGCACGTCTATTCTGCGCCTAAATACTTCCGCCTTGTAAAAGCAGGTGTTAATCCAAATTGCAGTTCAACACGTCAATAAGAGAACCTTTCAAGACAACAGAATCGCTATTTAGAGCACCCGTTTTGTAAGTCTTTATACTATCAAAAGCAACATTAACTTTCGTTGGCCTTTTGAATGTCTTACTTTCACTTTCACGTCATTCACTTAAACTTTCCTACTTGTTAGATTTGACCAATCTTCCATAGCCTACGTGCACAAGTAGTTTGAGTAGAACTACTGATCCTCATTATCTCCCTGCTTGTTGACATCTTATCATGTATGGTATTATTTAATGATCGCTAAACGTTTGATTCTTTTTAATGTTTTCATCAGTTAACTTCATTCATGTAGGCGCTGGCATTCAGTTGTGGACGTTCGTAAATTGCGTTTATGGGCGGAGAAAGGCAGAGAAAGGTGCAGTTTACACTAAGGATTGAACGATTGATAAATATGACGGAAACTTGGGTCTGACAGCTTTCGCAATCTGCGGTTTGTCCATGACGCTGATAACGCTAAGTTCACAAATGTACGTACATCTGGCCTTGGGAGTCTTGCAGGGTCACCGTTTTTTTTTTTTTTTTTACTCTTTTGATCTTTACATTTGGTCTCTGCATTTATACCAATCCGTGAATTAGTAAAACACACTCAACACACAGTGAGGTGAAGCACACACTAATCCCGGCACAGTGAGCTGCCTGCAACAACAGCGGCCCCCGGGGAGCAGTGAGAGATTAGGTGCCTTGCTCAAGGGCACTTCAGCCGTCCCTACTAGTCGGGGTTCGAACTGGCAACCCTCAAGTTACAAGTCCGAAGCGCTAACCAGTAGGCCACGACTGCCTCCTTTCAATTATTTCCCATTGCCAGATATTAACAGAAGCTCAACTAGACTTGTATAAACCATTAATACCCTACTCCGAACATATATCTGTGCTTCCTAGTCACATTTTTTGTTTCATGTGTGACCACCCCAACCTGCAGTATCATGTATGTATCCTAACAACATCAAATAAGATCATGTCACGTCTCCATATGCATGATCAAGTTCTGGTTTTTTCAGGCAGCTCATTGGCTATTGCGTTGTTCTGTCATATCAGGTGGCACTAATAAATAAAAATTTAAAAAATAATCATAAATAATCGTGTAAGGCTTTGTCCCTTTGTCACTTCCTGTTTGGTGCTGGGGAGAGTTCACTTATTCGTTTTTATATTGTCCACTATGTGTCTGAGCCTAAAGACCAAAGGACTTGTGATAATATTAAACATGTTTGATATTGTTGTATCGTCAAGACAAGAAAAAGATTGACTGACAAAAACAATTTGGATTGCCACGATCGAGATGTAAAACTCAAGATATCATTCCGACTTTGGAAATTTAGTCTCCGACTGTTGAAAATCATTTGGTCTAAGGCAGGGGTCTCAAACTCAAATGAGCTGGGGGCCAATTCTGCCAACGTCATCTGATTGGAGGGCCGGCTATTTCTGAAAATGCAATGTTCTTTTTTTCATGCTGATCCTTGCCCTACCTCTCATGTCATAGACATCGAAAACCCTTTCAACCCTTAACCCTGTCTTAGTGACCTAGAAAAATCTAGTTCTTCTCCCTGCCTACAGATGGCATGTTAGATCGCTCTCTAAGAAGACATTTATTGTAAATGACATTATCACAACCCACAAGCTAAACTGTATCTTTCTCACTGAAACATGGCTGGATGCCTCAGGCAATTATGAACTTCTTGAAGCATCACCATCTGACTTTTCCTTCTCACATTGCTTTCGCTCCAATCAGAAAGGTGGCGGCGTGGCAGCTCTTTTTTCTAATGTGTTACCCTGTAAGGATGTTTCTTTTGGTACTTACTCCACCTTTGAATACCTAGCTATTGCAATGAAGCCACCAAACTCCTGTCTAATGGTCAGAATTTACCACCAATTTTCTCACATGTGGTGATTTTAATATTCACATTGATAACACAGAAGACTGTTATGCAATGCAATTCACTGATCAGCTGTCAATGTTTGAGCTTACACAACACATTTCTGTACCTACTCACAATCATGGTCACACTTTAAACCTTGTTATTTCAAAAGGCCTAGACATTTCCATAACTGGTACTTTAGATGTTGGGATCTCTGATCATCTTTGTATTTTCTTCAATGTTGCCTGGCCAACTAAACTTACATCTGGCCAAAAAACATTTCTTAGACGCAACATTAGGGAAGACACTCCGAAGGATTTTATCACCGCTTATATTAATGCTGCTGGGTCACATTATGACCTGAGTCAGGTCTCTGTTGCAAACCCAAATTTGAATTTCTCTGATTTTATTTGTGATAGTATAGGCTCATCCTCAGACTGTGATGAATTAGTCAAGTATTTTAATGCTTCTGTTACACAAATTATGGATAACATCACACCAATGCAACTTAAGTCTGTCTCAAGAAAACAAAAGCCACCCTGGTGGACATGTAAGAGAATAAGCACCTTTAAAAGAACCTGCCGCAAATATGAACGCAAATGGCACAAGACTAAATCACAGGTTGACCTCATGAACTATAAGAGTCAATTGCTTATGTACAACTGTGAAATAAAAAAAGCTTGACGACAGTATTTCTCCCAGATTATATCAGATAGTTCTAATAATTCTAAAGTCCTGTTCAATACCATTGACAGACTAATAAATCCTCCTCGTTTGATACCCTATGAGCTCCACACTGAAGAGAAGTGCAATCAGTTTGCTACGTTTTTCAGTGAAATAAATTCAACTATCAGGAGCAGTATCTCTTCATCTTTCACTGATGGTTTCAATCCTCAACCTCCTCTGCCTGATAGTAAGGAAGAAAAAAAGGAAGGCCCAGGAGAATTTTTTTGGCCTGGGGGGAGGGCCGAGGAAAATTATTTTTTCCTGATCCATGATATTTTTTTCCCCTGATCCGTTTTCGATATTTTAAAAGGTTTGTAGGCCAAAACATGATTCACGTCTCTTTGACAGAGTGGGCGAGTCCCAAAAGTCGCAACCTGAATCTCCCACAACCCTCGTAAGCTTGCAGGTCACCCGCGGTTATGAGTCATAAACCAAATATTTTAATGATATTCGGGTCATTGGCGGGCGGATCAGTTAAAAATTAATTAAATATATATTTTCTACAAATAGGCCTACTTAAAATATCACGAGAAGGCTATAGCAATACAGTAAGTCAACAGTAAAGAAGCTAAAGACGCGAGTTAAAATAATAAAGACACCCCTTCAGGAAAAGCGATATAGGCTATGGGAAATATTGGGAAAAGTTCTTAAAGAAGATGACAGTAGTACATGTTATGGTCTATGTAGGCCTACTTCTTGCGAAGCCATTTAAAAGTATGACAGCCGAAACGGGCAGCCTGCAGAAATAAATCTTATGGCACAGACTACATAGCCATATCTACTGGTAGGCTATGTATAGATTCGCGCATGCATAAAAGTTACCTTAGTTCTTTGTGTTTGTGACTTTAAACAGTGGATGTGCTTTAGTAAAGCTTTGTGCTTCATTCAGCATTTTAAACCAGTTCTTACGCTAACGTTTTGACCAGCAATGTATCTCTCTTGCCTACCTTTCCTACCCATTTCTATTTTCGAAAGAAGTATGTCCATGGCCAAATCTTATCCTAGTGTTCTGCGTGCTTGCGCTCTTATTCTCATTCTCTCTCCTGCGCAAACATTATGTCCTGCATGCCTGCGTGTAGTTCTACTGCATAAAGTTTCGCAAATAAATTAGTTTGTTTTACAGAAATGGACTACTGCATGCAGGCTATAACCAAAAGCAAACATTTTGTAAATAAGCGGGTCGGATCGCGGGTCGGGTATAATTTTGTCCTAATATTCGCGGTCCGAGTTGCGGTCGGGTTGATTAAAATATCGGGCGACCGCGGGCCGCTTGTGACCAAACCCGCGCAACACTGGTTTGTAGCCCCGTGTTTGTATGTGTGCTTATGACATTTGCTGGCCGTTTTAACCTTGTAAACGTCATTTTTCGACCAGTTTTATTTGATTCACGTAGGGGGGAGGGCCTAGGAGAATTTTTTTGAGCTGGGGGGAGGCCCCTGAAAAAAAAAAAATTGACCAGGGGGGAGGGCCAGGCAGAACATTTTTAACCCGATCGTCTGGCGACCGGCCCTCCCCCCCGCTAAATATCGTACAGTCCCTTAGGTTCAGCTACTTGCTCCCTCGACCCTGTACCTACTAAGCTATTCAAACGAGTCTTCAGCTGCTTGGCTGCTGACATACTTCAAATTGTCAATACCTCCCTACTATCTGGAACATTCCCTGGTTGCCTTAAACATAGGGCTGAACGATTTATTGCATTTGCGATAATATCGCGATATGATGAAACACGATTTTCAAACCGCAAAGGCTGCGATTTGTAATATGTGACGTCACCAAAACGCATTTATACTTGCGCTTGCAGATGCGCCACCGACTCTTCTCACCTACCACTGAAAAAGAGGACCAGCTAACAGTGTCAAGAAAGGTCTGATCAGTAGAGCTACTTTGGTTAAAAATAAACCTCTTCATTACCTTTTGCTCGAACCTGCCATGTCCCTGGTTCTAGTTCATAATTCCCCTGTGCTGCTACTCTGGCTGGTAACTTCGTTCACTTGTCCAGCTGACGATTAAAACTCCACGACTGTTTAGGCTGCACAGCAGCCATGCACCTGTGCACTGGGGACTTTGTTTACTGGAGTACAGTGACAGTGGGGGCATTTGCGATATCCAAGGGGGTTGGCGGCACAGAATTGATGCATAATGTTATCCGCAAGTAGTTGACACAGCTAACCACCAAAAACCCAGCTGTTCTAACATTAGCTTACCAGCTAAGGCTCTATGCTACATACATGCTGCTAACTTTCCATGTTTAAAGAGTTTTGTCTCCGCGATTGGCTTTGTGATATGAACAAACTAGTTAATTTGCATGCATGCGTATTGCGCTGCGGTGTTGATGATGCTAACCTTTAGTTAACACCGAGCCGAACGGTCATTCGGCCGCATTTATTTGCGCTACAACAATCTACAGTAGTTTGTTCCGATTCACGTGTAAGTAGCCTACAGAGGAGAGGAGCTGGTCTGTGTGTGTGTGTGTGTTTGTGTGCCTGCGCACACGCGCGCGTGTGTATGGATAGCACAGGACAAGGAGAAGCCGTGTCAGTGCCACTACATGTAGACCTATTTGTTAACTAACTAGAAGGTCATATCTACATGAAATAGAAACAAAATAGAAATGAATCAGAATCATTAAATGTTTACAAGGCTGGAAGTTCAACAAATATAGGTCTACTAATGTGATTAAAATATTTCATTCATCAATCTTATTCAATGACCTAATGCCATCATAACATAGGCCTGGGCTCCAGGAAAGAACAGTTTATGTTTAACTTATCTAATTTTGTGTTGGTCATACTATAGAATAAAATATTGCTTGTCTTTGTTGAATAAGACAGAAGATAAAGAGCTTAAAAATAATTGCATATCGCATCGCAATCGCAATATTGGTGAGAAAAATCGCAATTAGATTTTTTTCCAAAATCGTTCACCCCTACTTAAACATGCCATTATTACGCCTCTACTAAAAAAACCTATCTAACAAACCCCTGGCTTGTGAGTTACAGGCCTATCTCTAACCTGCCTTTCTTAGGCAAAATTCTAGAGAAGGTTGTTTACAAGCAATTTTGCACCTACTTGTCTCAAAACTCTATATTTGATGCCTATCAATCGGGGTTTCGGGTAAATCACAGCACAGAAACTGCTCTAGTCAGAGTTGTAAATGACCTTAGAATTGCGACTGACAATCACAAAATGTCGATTCTTGTTCTCCTTGATCTAAGTGCTGCATTTGATACAGTCGATCATTCTATACTTCTGCAACGTCTTCAGCACTCAGTTGGTCTTCAAGGTACAGCTCTTGATTGGATCTCATCCTATTTACGTAAATGGGAGATCTTTTTCTGTTTCTATTAATAACCTCTCTTCTGATGTAATGCCCATTTTATATGGGGTACCTCAGGGGTCAATTATTGGTCCTTTGCTTTTTAACTTGTACATGTTACCTCTTGGTTCTATCATACGGCAACACAACATCTCTTACCACTCATACGCTGATGATACCCAACTTTACATTTCTATCTCCTCTGATGACCCCAGTCCGCTAAATGACCTCACTTGCTGCATCTCCAACATTAAAAAGTGGATGGCCCAAAATGTTTTATTGTTAAATGATGCGAAGACAGAGATTCTGGTTGTACGCCCTAAGGCTATGAGACATCACTTTCACCCAATTTTAACCTCCCACTTGGTAAAACCGTGTGAGGATGTAAAAAAATTAGGAGTGACTCTAGATGCAGATCTTAACTTTCAAAAACATATATCTAACATTATCAAAACAGCTTTCTACCACCTTAGAAATATTTCTAAAGCCTGTGGCCTCCTGTCCTTACAGGATTGTGAAAAATTAATACACGCTTTTATCTCCAGTCGTTTAGATTACTGTAACGGACTCTATGCTGGTCTAACAAAACAGATGCTAAACAAACTTCAACTTATTCAAAATGCAGCTGCTAGAATACTCCCTAGAACACCTAAATTTAATCATATCACCCCGATTCTTAAATCACTTCACTGGCTCCCAGTCAAACAAAGAATTGATTTCAAAATACTACTTCTTGTTTTTAAGTCAGTACGCTTGAACTCATCGTGTGTGTGTGGCCGCCTCAATGGCCGCCAGTTCAGCTCGTCTCTGCCTGCTCGACAGCCACAAAGATGCAGTGAGCATAGTAAACGGAGTAGAAATTGGACTTACCAACCCAGAACATTCTATGATCGCCTCCCTCAATGTCGCTGACATTAAGTCTGAATTGCAGTCCAGGACCTCCTTGGCCGACAAGCAGAACTTACTGCCTTGCTCTCCAGGTTGGAGCTACGGAAGAATCTGCTTTCACCTGTTGACGATCCTGCTCCCCGCAACTCTCTTTGGGGGCCTAAAGCGAAAACCCGAGGGAAAACGAAGCGGTCACTCCCTCTCTTTGATCCTCTGGGGAAAGATGATGATGTTCTGTGTTTGACCAACCGGTTTGCCCCTCTCGCTGATCCTGGCCCCGACCTTGACTCAAACACGGAGAGGTGCCCGACGACGGACGGGGTATGCTACCAAGAGCCAGAGAAAACGGGGTATACAACCAAGAGACGGAGAAAACGCCATTCCCACAACACATCCAGCTCATCTCAGGACCGATCACCGCCCGGGCCCAGCTCCACACCCCAGAACAAGCGACTCCGGCTGTCAGTCCACGTCTCTGCTGCCTCCATGGAATTCCAGGGCTCCTCTGTGGATTCCAGCGGTCATGTGGCGGATCTGCCCTGGCCATCGCCCGCGGCTACTTCGGCTTCAGATGCTCCTCTTAGCTCTCCAACGCAGCCCGCCTCGCCGATAGCAGCCCCACAAGCCGCTATTGAGGCTGGGCCTACCAGCGCAGCCTTTCACGCTGCGAATAGCATGGCGGCTAGCCAGTCGCTTCTCTCTCGCTACTCACTCCAGGTCAACAACTGTAGCGGAGCCCCAGAGTTGTTATGTATTGGTGACTCCGTCATCAAATTTGTTTCCATTCCTGGTGGGATTACTTACAGCCTCGCTGGCGGCAAGGTGCAAAACTTTATCGAGCTCATTCCACTGCTTATCGAACGCCACCCCTCTGTCCATACAGTGATTATCCACGCGGGCACGTGTGACGTCATGGCAAGACAATCAACAAAATTGCACGAGGAGTTTGAATGGCTGACCTCTACTGTTGAAAATCTTGGCAGAACATGCGTTCTGTCTGAACCAATCCCAACAGTGAAACATGGCAGCGAACATTTTAGCCGCCTCTTTAGCCTGCATCACTGGCTCCAAAACTTTTGCACTGCAACAGGACAGGGCTATATAAACAACTTCGACCCCTTCTGGTCAAAGTTTAACCTGTATAGATCCGATGGCCTCCAACCTAACAGGATGGGGACAAAGCAGCTGACTTCAAATCTCATACAGTTCATTGCCTTCAGCCTCCCTCCCAAATATGACTGACTAGCTGATCATTACTGTGCCCCATTAGCGAATCCCATCTGCTGCTCATATCCCCAACCCTCACCCACTAAGCTCTCTATCCCTGTGGTGATTCTTTGCAGAAAGTCCCGTAAGCACACGTTGCGTGAGGTGAATCTTTCGTCCCTTCTACCAGTGCCACAGCGCCCTTCCGATCCTGAGACTTTACGTTCTGCAGGTGGAGCAAATCGCCCCTCTCACGGCCACCCCACACCTTTAGAAAACATAAAGGTTGTTCTACTAAATATAAGGTCGCTCTCAAAGAAAACCCTGTATATCAATGATTTAATTTCCCAGCACAAATTTGACTTCTTGATTTTAACTGAGAGCTGGCTCTCCTCAACTACTGGTGCTGCAGCGACTCTTGCGGAGGCGACTCCACCAGACTATAATTTTTCATTTTCTGTCAGGGAAGGGAAAAGGGGTGGTGGTGTGGCTTTGATTTTCTCTAACATTTTTAATCACACTGAATGTTCATTTGGAGACTTTAGGTCATTTGAATATTTAGCTGTGGTCATTAGAACAAACCACATTCTTGTTCTATCTATATATAGACCACCCAAACATAACCCTGACTTTCTCTCAGAGTTTTCAGAGTTGGTCTCCATGACCGTGGTCAAATATGACAAAGTCCTGCTACTAGGAGATTTTAACTTCCATGTTAATAATCCCTCAGACCGTAAAGCCATGGACTTTCTCGATTTAATAACATGTCTCGATTTCACCCAACATGTGAAAGACCCCACCCACACCCACGGTAACACACTTGACCTTGCCCTTATGTGGCCTTACTGACTATGATAATGACTACGCCACCCCCCTATATCTAGAGAGGAACCCCTGGAGCTACCCACTCAGCCCCCCCAGCTGTAGTGTAGGCTAATGTTCAAGACAGGGTATCAGGAGGCACAGGTGATGATAATACAAAATTTCATTTATTATATTATTAGACAAAAGCTTAAAACATAATTTGCGCCCATACAAGTGTGTGGTAACGAATGGGCAATTGTTGGACTAAACAGGCAAAGGCAATCCTAAATACCGTCCCACTCCCCAGCGAATGGGAGGAGAGGAATACAGGCCAAATAGTAATCAATACTAACAGGTGAAATAGCATTGGTCATACACAGCACACTGGTATCAAATCAAACCAAACCAGAAAGAAATTAAAGAAATAAAAATAATTCATCAAATAGGGTAAACAACACCAATGTCACACCAAAGGCAATTTGCACTGCAAATCAACAATGGACCAAGTTACTAAAGCCTATCAGCAACAGAATACCAGTAGCCTATCTGACCTACTCCAACCACGAACCTGGAGAAGAGTTAGTATAAACAGATATAGCCTAAATAGGAAACTAGCGATGATCTGAATAGAGCATGGAATGTTATATGCCAACGCAAGGAAACCACAGTTTCAATGGCTGGTAACTGACCAATTGCACGTTGCCCAATAAATCACCCACATCCCCCCTCACAATCCCATATAAATATGCACACACGCACCGTCGCTAAACAGTATACAGGAATCCCTCATGAACTCAATAGGAGAAAACAGTGGCTACACGCTGGAGCTGCAGCCCAAGGGTCTGTATCAGTGTCCACAATCCACCTCAAATGTCCCCGCCGTGATCGCCACCTACACCTCGTTCCCAGACGGAATGCTGACTCGGTTCAGGCTCTTGATTTATAATGTCGCCTCGCAAACCTAGGACCCGACACACTGCAGCACCAGCGTTCTGATTCTCTGCTCCTTACTACCGGAAGCAAAACAGTCCGCACGTAAAGGCCCCGATGTATAAATAGACTTGCCAATTTACTAATCTATCAATTACCTAATTCATCAGTGTCTGGTGATTAGTTGCCAATCACTTCCCCCCTACCTAGTTGGCCTGTTATTCCTACACGTGCCTAGTGATGGCAGCGTTTCCCCAGTCCCACTGCCCACATCCTTACAAGAGGGATTGATGTAAACGCTCTATCAGTAGAACCTGTCCCTGTATCATCATGCATGCATCTCCTTTACTGTCCCTGTTCACATGCCATGGAAGGATCACCGCCCCGATATCCATAACTCTCGCCGCATTGACAATAACGCCAAGCGTTTATTAGCCGAGCGGCTGCCTGACATTATATCCTGTTGTTCAAAGATATCATCTCTTGATGAGTTAACAGACAATCTAAACACTGCACTGATCCAGGCGATCGATTGCGCTGCTCCCCTGACGTCACGAAAGCACACTCGCACAAAATCAGTGCCATGGTTTACAACAAACACTCGTGCGCTGAAAAGGACCTGCAGAAAGTTGGAGCGCAAATGGCGAGTGTCAAGACTTGAAACTGACCGGTTGGCCTGGGCAGCTAGTTTTACAAAGTATAAAGACTCCCTTTTTGCTACAAGAGCAACATATTTCTCAAACCTGATTAACTCTAACAAAAACAACCCTAGGTTTCTGTTTGATACTGTCAGCAAACTCACAAGATCACATGCCCCCGTCTCTAGCACAGAATTCACTGCTGACGAGTTCATGACCTTTTTTATGTCAAAAACTGATTTGATTACAGAGAAAATTGACACTATTACAGATGTCTCAGACACTACAGAGAGTGATGGATTAGCTCTGCATCCCGACTGTGTTTTCTCTCAGTTTGAATCCGTCTCTTTGGATGCCTTTACAAATATAGTAAAAATATCAAAGCCTACAACCTGTCAGTTGGACCCAATACCATCTGCTTTGTGTAAAGAGTTGCTCCCTGTCCTAAGTAGTGCTTATCACCTCATTATTAATAAGTCTCTCACTCTTGGCATTGTTCCAAAGGCCTTCAAGTCAGCAGTAATTAAACCACTGCTCAAAAAGCCAAACATGGACCCAGAAATCCTGCAGAACTACAGACCCGTATCCAACCTGCCTAAAGTTCTTGAGATGGCTGTTGGGGAACAACTCACGACCCACTTATCTCACAATTCTCTATTTAAGAAATTTCAGTCTGGATTCCGAGCTGTTCACTCCACAGAGACGGCTTTGACTAGAGTCACTAATGACTTATTGCTTGCAAGTGATGCTGGCCAAGTGTCCCTCCTGCTTCTTCTTGACCTGAGTGCAGCCTTTGACACAATTGATCATAGTATACTTCTTAGGCATCTTGAGAATCTCATTGGAATCAAAGGGTCACTCCTCTCTTGGTTTTATTCTTATCTATCAAACAGAACCCAGTGTGTAACCTTCAACAACACCAACTCTGAACAGTGTGATGTAAAATGTGGTGTACCTCAGGGGTCTGTACTTGGCCCTATGCTTTTTTCCATTTATATGCTACCACTAGGCACCATAATTAGCAAGTTTGGTGTGAACTTTCACTGTTATGCTGATGATACTCAACTGTATGTTCCTGTGCTGCAAAATGACAATTCTACACAATTGAAATTACAAACATGTCTGATTGAGATTAAGAAATGGATGTGTATGAACTTTCAATTGTTAAATGCTGACAAAACTGAGCTGCTCATAGTGAGACCAACTAGGAGTAATAACCTGCCGGATGATCTGTCTGTAAATATTGACAACTGCATTATCTCTGACAGCCTAACTGTTAAAAACCTTGGTGTTACATTTGATTCTAACCTTACTTTTCAGCCCCATATGAAAGCGGTCACTCGATCCGCTTTCTACCATCTAGGCAATTTTGCTAAAATTAGATCCATGTTGTCTCTCCGTGATGCCGAAACATTGATTCATGCGTTTGTGTCGTCAAGACTTGATTATTGCAATGCCTTATTCTCTGGCCTCCCAGCAAGTACAACACGGAGTCTCCAACTTGTCCAGAACACTGCAGCTAAAGTCTTAATGAAAGTGAAGAAATACAGCCACATTACACCAGTCCTAGCTTCTCTTCACTGGCTGCCAATACAAGCCAGATCCGATTTTAAAATCCTTCTTTTAACATACAAAGCCTTGCGTAATCTTGCACCTGTTTACCTGAGCGAGCTCCTTAAGCCCTACACACCATCACGTGCTCTGCGCTCTATGAGTGCTGGCCATCTGATTGTTCCTTCCGTAAAGAAGAAATCAGCTGAACACAGGTCATTTGCGTACCGTGCACCTACCCTCTGGAATAGCCTTCCTTTACATATCAGAGAATCTGTGGACTGTTTTAAATCCAGACTAAAAACCTTTCTTTTTTCCCAACATTTTGGTCAACCACTAGCCCTTTGATCACCCTTGTCTCACAGACTCTGCTGCTTTATTGCTCCAGGGGATATGTCCTGTCTTTACTGTCTCTTACAGTTTTTATTGTTGTTTATTGTATGTTATGTTTTACTTTTTTATTCGTTTATGTTTTTAATGCAATTGTTTTATTCCACTATACAATTTAAATTTTATAATTTTGTTTTCTCTTAATTTTTAATTGTTTAAGTGTTTTGAGTCCATGGCAATGGTGATATTACAATATAAACATCAATAAATTGAAAATTTTAAGTCAGTAAGCGGCCTTGCCCCACCCTATATTTCTGATATGACCTTTGACCCCGAGCCGTTCTAGTCAGTAAAAATTAGACTGTAAAATTAAGGAGAGAGAAAAAACGTGCTGCCTGGATCATTGATTGGAACATTTACTTTTAAAAAACGGCCTGATGGTGTTGATAAAAAATAAAGTGTTAATAAAGTCCTCTGCAATGTCTGCAGCAAGGAATTTGCATATCACCGGAGTTCATCAACTCTATAGTCGCACATCAATGCAAAGAAATAAGTGTTGACATTGAGGGGAGTGTTAATTTATTGTCTTCCCTAGGTTATATCTGTGGCCTGAAATGCCTTGTATGTGAAAAAAAAAACTTCTTCCCGAAGCACTTTTGAATTTATTTCCTCAGCATATTAGGTCATATCATAGATTATTATGGCAATTATTTGAACAGTGAAAATAATAATAAAAGACTCTTTGAACTTTAATGTCACTAATGCTGATTATTCAATGATTCATTTGAATTTAAATATTTAAAATACTTTCACAGCAAAAATTATATATGCGATTAATTTAGATTAATTAATCACAGAGTATGTAATTAATTAGATACATTTTTTTAATCGATTGACAGCTAATTTTTATTATTTTTATCTATTAACTTTCTTTTTTTTTTGTTGTTGTTTTTTCCTTTCTTTGACTTTTCTTTTGCTAAGTGTGTTTTTTTATTGTCTAAAAGAAAATAATAAGTTATGTGTACATTTAGTGACTGTACACTCATTGGCCTGTCTGTAGATGGTGGTGTTGAGCGAAGGGTTGCAGGAAGAGGATATTGTCTCACACAGACACTCTTTTTCACAAACACAAATACATACATCAACACACACACGCACATACACATGCACACATACACACACACATGCACACACACTCACATCCACAGGCACAGACACACGCATACACATACACAGACACACACAAACACACACACACACACACACACACACACACACGTACGCACGCACACATACACACACACAGACAGAAACACACACATGCACACACACACATGCACATACACACAGGCACGCACACACACACACACACACACACACACAAGCACGCACATACTATCGGTATCGGCAATTAAAACGGCAGATACATAATTACAAATTCAGTAGGATTAAAGAATAACCAAATATTCATCATCATTTAGCTGCATTTCCAGTATTGGTGTTACGTAGTAGTTTGTCCACCAGATGGTGCATCGTTGCAGTGAGACATCATTTTAAAAAATCTAAAGTGGGTTGGAAAGACAATAGACGCTTCCTGCAAGGACAACACTGTAATTTACTGCAGAGAATGTCTAATAAGGATAGGATGATTTTCACATAAAATGTAATTCCCATTTCTTCTTGAAGCCGAAATAAATCTGAGAATGTTTATCGGACATGCTTGTTTTTTACTGCAGATACGTTAATCTTATACAAGTTATATCAATAGCCTTCAACCTAGGTAAAAAATGTTAGGCCTACCGTTAGCATTGGTTGAGTGATGGAGGCCAATTTGATTATTGGTGTAGGCCTATTTGTAGAAAACCATAAATGCGGTTACCAAGCAAATTGATATCAGCGCTGTAATTGTATCTTTCGACTGTCATCTCATTCTTTTCTGACCATAGCCTAACAGGAGCTAAGTGAGTTAGCCACAACATGTTCACTAACGCAATGGTTTTCTAATGGAAAATATAGGCCTACCTGAGATAACCTGTCTATGAAGCATCCTAAACAGGCTGGGACATTTCTGCTTGCTAAATAGGTTTTTCTGCTGTTGATTCGCTCACAGTCCTTGGTGGCCCTGTCAGTGCTTTGTAAAATGTTGCATTAAGACCACAAAAAGTCTCAAAAAGCAATTTTACTTTACCATGTACCTTCAAGAATTGCACTTCACCATGTACCTTCGACAATTAATAGCTCATTACACTTATGTTACTGTTAAACGTAACTGGTATCATTACAAACATTATTCTGTGCCCTAAAAACTGGCATATTTCATGGCAATGTGTTATGTAAGGTCGTTGCAAAATCTAGAGAAATGTGTGAGGTGGTCAGCGGGGTACAGTTGAGACACACATTGGATTGATAGTGTACATGAACATTCCATTTGTAGCCTACTGTTCGTCATATCTGTTCCTGTGTCACATATTTTATTCATGATGTATTCCTTTTAACCAACGCTAATTTAAATGAAATTAATGAATTTGAACTACAAACACTTTGCAATTGCTATGTTTTTATTTATTCAATTTTGCAACGAACAGTTAGTTAACTATACATCATTAAAAATGGGTGTCTCAACTGTACCAGGTACTGTTTAAACTGTACTCCATATGGGTACAGTTGAGACACAGTCGAAACAAAAATGCACCTTATATTATATTTATGAGCTAATTGTGGAAAATACTTATGGGTATTATTGATTGATAATATTTTAGTCTACAAGCTAAGGAAATGGCATGTGGAATGTCATGTGGAAAATCATTTCTTTTCAGTATCTATTTTTTGTTTGATTTTGTGTGGGCAAAAAGTGTCTCAACTGTACTCAGTCTACCCTAAGGAAGAGCATGGCTCAAAGTAAAGTAACTAGGGCTGAGACAACGTAATTGACTAGACTACATACATTCGTCAAAGTGAATCATTTGTGTCAACTCGTCACAATGTAGATTAATTAACGCACCAGTGAGTCCATTTAAACCAAATGTTTTAGAGCACACGTTGAGAGATGTATCCAGGCCAGGGCTGTACCTGTTGCACGTGCTACAAAAATCATTATGTGCGATGGATGATTTACCAACGTGTCTGACAGTTTTGCCTATGGCTATACATGCGTGAGACTGAGACGCTTGTTTGTTTGTTTGAAGTGCGTGTTTAGGGTGTTAGAGGGGAATCGATGTGCTTTGATTCCAGCTTGGTAGTTGTAGTCTATGGGATAAAAAGGCATGTGTGTGTGAAGTATCCAAACAATGATAACACTTTCATTATAGCTGCTTTAGCCACAGACCTTCAGCTACTGTACCGCACACACACACACACACACACAGGCATGCCAAACAAGCATACACAAAAGTTTCAAGAGTGGGGGATGGAGTAGAAGAGGGATACAAATTGATTAGTGTGATTTATGTTCGCGGAATGGATGTACAGGACTGAGCGGCGGTCATATGTTGTACCGCTATGCGGTACATCTAGTTTTCATTTATAATCATTTCCTACTTCCAATTTTCTCCTCTTTTATACTCTTCCATTGCGGGGGGCACTGTGGCTCGAGTGCTCAAGAGGCCCAAGTTCGAGTCAGAGCTACGGTCATTTCCCGACCCCATCCCATTTCTATCTCCCATTTGCTTACTGGTCATATAAAAATAAAGGCAAAAAGCCCAAAAATATACGATATACTTCCATTGTACTCCCCCCTGGGAAGTTTTATGTTCATAAGCTTCCTGGCACCAAGCTCTACCCGTGTCCCCATCTGCTGGTTGTGTGCAGGTGATAAACGTGTCGATGAGAACATTGCCCTGACGTCTCTCCACACTCTGTTCATCCGGGAGCACAACCGGCTGGCCAGGGCCCTGCGGCAGCTCAACCCCCACTGGAGCAGCGAGACCCTCTACCAGGAGGCCCGCAAGATCGTGGGTGCTTACCAACAGGTGGGGCTACGCACACACACCTTCTCCTTCCAGACAAATAACTTATACGACTTTGCCTATTTGGAATGGTCAAGAATTTCTGAGGTTTTTCGTCTTCTTTCTGTCCCCTTTACCTCTCTCTGTCCAACCCATTTGTACTTGTGCTATTCCAGGTCATTGTGTACCGTGACTACCTGTCCCACATCATTGGCCCTAAGGCGCACAGAAGATACCTGGGCACTTACTCGGGCTACAACGAGAACGTAGACCCAAGCATCTCCAACGTGTTTGCCACGGCTGCCTACCGTTTTGCCCACAACACCATCCAGCCGCTGATGTTTCGTCTGGATGAGAACTACAATGATCACCGCCAGTTTCCTAGCGTACCCCTCTTCAAAGCTTTCTTTACCCCATGGAGGGTGGTCTTTGAAGGTTAGTGTGAGCCTCTCAAAAGTAAAATGGTAAAAGTTCTTCATCTCCAGCCATGTATGGTCTAAATGAGCTTCAAAATCCCATTAACTTCCTGTTTCCCCCACTTCAGGTGGCATTGACCCTTTGATCCGGGGCCTGGTGGGGCGACCGGCTAAGCTGAACACCCAGGACCACATGATGGTGGATGCCCTTCGGGAGAAGCTCTTCAAGTTTATCAGTCACCTGGCGTTGGACCTTGGCTCCCTTAGCCTCCAGCGAGGCAGAGATCATGGCTTACCTGGTACTGCGCTAAACCGGATTAATTTACTGTGACTTTTACTGTCCAAAGACATTATTTTTTGCTTAACTTGTCAATGACTCAAAGGTCATAGATTTTCTGAAGATATTATTTAAGTTCACATTTTTTCTTTACACAGTGCTTGTCTTCTCAGTTGTCAGCAGATGAACATGTGATGTCTGTTATCTTAGTAATTGTAACTCATTGTCCCTTTCTTTTGCTCTTTCCAGGGTACAACTCATGGCGCCGGTTCTGTGGTCTTCCTACTCCCAGGAGATGGGCACAACTGGCTAAGGTCTTGCAGAACAGGGGCCTAGCCCGTCAGATCCTGGAGCTGTACGGATCCCCTGACAACATTGACCCTTGGCTTGGCGGTGTGGCAGAGCCTTTTGTCCCTGGGGGCCGCGTGGGGCCCCTTTTTGCCTGTCTCCTCGCTACTCAGTTCCAGAAGGTCCGTGATGGGGACAGGTGAGATGGAGGGGGAACTCTTTGGGGGGTACATGGGGGAGTGTCTATATGGCTTGTGTTAGCATGCGCTGTAGGTGCCACATCCCTTAGGGGGTCCTTCTGTTTTGTTTTCAGGCTGTGGTGGCAGAACCCAGGGGTGTTCACAAAGGCACAGAAGAACTCGTTGGCCTCGGTCTCTTTGTCCCGCATCATCTGTGACAACACTGGCATCAGAGATGTTCCCAGAAACCCCTTCCTCTTCAGTACCCGCGGCTCTGGCTACACCAACTGTTCTGACATCCCACCATTCAACCTCCGTCCATGGCTAGAGACAGGTGAGTGGACATTAGAGATTACCACACATTTATGTGTGTGTGTAGTCCCTGTGTTCCTTCTGTGTCTTCATAATGATTGAAATTGAGTGACTTGTAAGAACATGACTGTGGTAAATGGCCAATTGGTGGTTGACATAAAGCTGTTTTGAACTTCCAGGTGTCCATGTTAAGAATCAAACTGTCATCGATGGAAATGAGGTTAGAGAGGATTTACTTTTACATGTTGCATTTGCACAGATTTTCCAAAAAGAGACCAATAATATCAGATCAGTTTCTTTTGTACACATAAATCATATTTTGCATTGATTGCCTGATCTCATACAAGGTAATCAAGATGAATAATTACTGATGTAGTATATTTACTGTCTTGGCATCATGGTTTTCCATATTTGTACAGCTTTTTATGGGAATTGTTTTTTTTTTTTCTTAAATCCTTATCTCATCTCATCAATCAGTAATATTATTCTCTGAAATAATGATTTGTTGTGACAGATTGGAGACAGAACATTTAAACATTTTCCTATATTTTTGCAGATCCGGCCAGAGAGCCTATCCCAGGACCATGTGGGCCTGCTGGGGAACGAGGTAATCTATTCCACACAGCCATTCATATCTGCCATATTAGGAATGCACCGATATTTTAATTCTGGGCCTATACTGATGTTTAAAATAACAATTTGGCTGATAACTGATATTTGCTTGTATTGCAATATTTGTATGTATTGTTTATTTCTTTGTTTACTTCACTTTTGTTGTTAATCAAAGCATTTAGTAAGTAAACAAAAATATTCATTGACTATCTCCAACTACTGATTCATACATTCAACTTAAATAAAAAATTATGTCTAACAATCTATTTTAGACTTTAGTAGGGGTGTCACGATTTCGATTATATATCGAAATCGATCGAAATTACATCTTAATCTCGAACTTCGAACTCAAAAGTAGAATCGACGATGCAGCCACACCCCCAATCTCATGTCTAACATGTATGCCAAGACGCAAAAACGCACGCGCACGTGCTGAACTGCGACGTCAACACTCCTCTAATTTTAGCCTGCAGCCAGTTAACACATCAACCTACCGAAATCAAAGCCCCTCTTGCTACTCTGAAATCACTGGTGTGGAAGTATTTTGTCGTTCATTCACGTCAATTCACACTAACGTTAACTTAGCCTACTCAACGTAGCAAGTGAAAAGATGATCAAGTTACAGTCCAAAAACGTTAAGGCTTAAAATGCATTGATAAATACATATTCCATGAACACTAACCTTGGGTCTCTTCGGAGTGTGCTGAAACAATCAAATTATCATTCATGTGTTTCATTTCACTATGTTCACGTCTCTGTTTAGCCTAATGTTTGTTCTGTTTGCATTACAACCTCGTGGTTGGAACGTTTCAAAATAAAAAGCGGTTTCAAAATAAAAGCCCCACGAACCAGAAAAGGCTAAAATAAAGTAAATAACATAAGCAATGCATTAATAGTAATATTTTTAAAAAAGATCGAAAATCGAATCGAATCGTGACTTTAAAATCGAAAATTAAATCGAATCAAGGATTTGGAGAATCGTGACACCCCTAGACTTTAGTGTTGAAAAAATATTGCTATGACCGCCGCGCAGCAGAGTTTTTTTTCTTCAGTAATTTTGTGTCAACGATTCCCGGGACACTGAGAGACCGGGGTGCACAAAACTTGGTGGGCATGTAGCCCCACAAGGATGACACGGAACCATTGTTTTTTGTTTTGATCAGTCGCATAAAATCCATCGAGGTGCTTCCTCCTTCAGTCACTTAGGAATGACTGTAGCTTTTGACCAGGAGAAGATGTGTCTAACTTTCATTGGGCGTTCCGAACCACAATGCCCTCGAGTTGGCGGGTCGGCAGTGGTGGCCAGTCACTGCCCATCTTCTCCTGGTCCCCAGCTTAACTCCTCCCTCCTATTCCAGAGCCAGCAAGACAGCTGCCTTCCTCTCCCTTCCTGTTATTCCCAGAGCTGTGAGTGTGTTCCACACAGATTGTGCTGTGAAGCCCTTGCATCCAACCTCAACTGGGAATAGCCAGGCCTGCCATCATTTGTTTCTGCATTGTTGGACTAGGTCCTGATACTTGGTGGCTTTCCTCTCTGAGGCTTTAGCACATCCCTCCTCCCACGGGACGGTCAGTTCTATCAGGATGATCTTCTTGGCCTCCTCCAACCAAATGACTGTGTCAGGCCTAGTGTTGTCACGATACCAAAATTATGACTTCGATACGATACCTGCCATAAATATCACGATGCTCGATACTGAAACGATACTACGGCGAAAGATATCTGGAAAAGAAAGGACTCATACCTCCTCCAAGTGTATTGAGTCATGTGCAGGTCAATTCTGGGTTCTAAACTTCTAAACTTCCTACATAATTATTATTTTTTATAGTCAGAAAAAATAGTAGGCCTACTTTGTGTGATTAAGTCCTTGTTATAGTTCATTTGTTGTGTTTTGGCAATAAAGTAGCTTTAAATAGCCAAACTAGGCTAGATCAAGGTCAGTGTTGAAATTACTGCATGCAAATCACTGAATGCTATGCAGAGGGGCCTAATCTTTAGGCCATCTGATGTACAGTATAGGCTCTAGGCCTTCCCGTGTTCATGGGATTTCTTTGACAGTTGCAAAGGGAAAAATGTGAGGATAGTCTTCTTTGCGCCCAGTGTACAAGTACGACGTTCCAACCACTCAGGTCTTCGTCAGATAGGCTTACACCATTACCTGTTGCAATATATCTGTGTGCATTACATTACGTCTATTTCTTTGATAACATGATTTGCTACCACGTAACAATAAGCCGCTATTATTATTAGGACTCAACACGCTTTGATGGTAATATGCTGTGGGCTTTAATTAGCGCATTTCGGCTAGCCTATCCTACATCTGGGCAATAATTATTGAACAAATTGCAGTCTACATGCCATGACTAATATTACCAGTAGTACTGACCGAACATGAAATAGATTGTTTGGTAGGGTTGGTAGGCTAATGTTATTCTGGCGTGAACATTGCGCTTTCATCACGTTAGCACCCTATGATTACAGCTCGTTATGTCTCGTCAAAATGATTACAGCTCGTTATGTCTCATCAAAATTCATTGATGAAGGAAGGTTCGCTTTATCCCAGAGAACCATACTCGTTTCACTTTCACAAAACAGAAGAGAAGAACTTGCCACTAACCATGTAGTTGTGTTTTCTATAGCATATTCGTTAACCTCGTTCTCTGAACTCTTTAAAAATGTTTGGATATGTCTGCGAGGTGTTTAGTTCCATGCGTAGCATACTGCTTTTAAATGACTTTGAAACATATTTTACAAACGGGCCTCTGTGTACCTGATGGCTTGCCTTGACTATTCGCGATGTATCCGAAAAAGTTCCAGATTTCACATCACCTTTTGTTTTATCCACAAGGCCGAGGACTGTCGGCAAATAACTATGTTGACGTTGCTGCGCACTCACTCACTCAGAGCTGCCTGCTTGACACGCCCACTTGCCTAGATGCGTGCAAGGAGCAGTGAGAGCAGCAGTTCACACAAACACAGAACGTTATTATTTTAATAAAGTATCGATTCTAAAAACGTCGGAAATCGTATCGTTTTTTGCGTGAAGGCATCGTGATACCTTTTTAGTATCGATACACCGTGCAACACTAGTCAGGCCCCAGGGAAGGTTGAACGACCTGGGGAAAGTGTAGCTTCCTTCCCAGATCTACCCTCATCTCACATGATGGTGCTGACTGCAGGAGGCCCTTTTTGGTCTTCTTGGAGTATGATGGTTTCTTCCCCTCCCTGACGAACTGGATAGATGGTGTTGGTCTCGCTTGGATGTGATGTTTTTTCCGTCTCTCCTGCTCCAAGATATCAGCCAACGCTCTGAAGACCTTGTCGTGGCACCATCTGTATCTTCCCTGGCTTTTTGGTGTTGGAAGGGTGTCTTACACTGAGAGGAGCAGGAACAAGATACGGAAAGGCTTCAATCTCCAGAGTTCAAGTCAAATGATTTTGCACTTTGGCAGATCCTACTTTGTCCAGGCTCCTTGTGGTCCAAGCTCCACAGCCCTAGACCAGGGGTCGGCAACCCGCAGCCCTTTAGCCACTCTCTGTTTGCTCCCTGGCTTTGTTTAAATATAGAAATTAATAAAATATTTTTTACAATTTCTTAAAAATTGTATTATAAGATTAAAATATTTGTACAACAGTGTTAAAATTTAATACATCCTTACGTTATAAACTTGTGAAAATATGTAACCTGTAGCAAACGCTGTGTAAAAAGGTGATGTTGATAAGCTAATTCAGACCAATACGTTGAAGACTGCTTGTATATAAAGAGTATATAAAAATATTGTTGCGGCCCCTAGAAAGTATTTTTTAAATTTTTGGTCAAAAAACTGGTTCTTTTGAAAGTAAAGGTTGCCGCTAGCCGTCGGACCTCGGCTTGGACCATGTCTCTCCTCTGCCTTGGCTCGGCTTTCTTCCATTGTTGGAAGTGGTTGGATCCGAGTCCCTGCCGCCCCATGCACGGGTTCCCAATGATGTCCCTCAACTTCAGCAGGCTTTCTGCGTGTGCCACTGATGTCCCTCAACTTTAGCAGGCTTTCTGTTTGTGCCACTGTCTGCTGTCCATTTGTAGAGACGCCTGCGCTGCTCACCTTATCGTCGGTGAAGTCTCTAAGCAGCATCACAGCCCTGCACTTTGCCACCTTGAACTCCTCAACCACCTATGATGGGGGGCAGCTGTAGCTGTTCGGACCTGGTATAAAGCCATACTGACGTGAAGCTTGGTGGAATATCGAGCCACTTGCGGAGATGTTTGTTTGCGTGCGTCTCGATTCCTTCCACCAATGTCATAGGTACTTCATAAATCATCAGTAGCCACAAGAGTCTTGGTAGCAGACCATGCTGGAATGGCCAGGCTTTGAACTTGCCTGGTAGGCCTGAACTCTTGGTCTTATGTAGCCATTCCTCTGCCTGCTTCTCTGTCCTAGAAACACTGCCTCTGTAGTTGAGGGATGAATCATACCATCTGCCCAGGCATTTTATTGGATTCGCCTCAATTGGTATGGCTTCCCCCTGAATTTGGAGCTGGAACTTGTTTGTGATTTTACCGTTCCTGATCACCATGCTTCTCGACTTCTTTGACATGAACTTCATTTGGGCCCAAGTAGCGACATCATTGAGTGCCTTCAGGATCCACCTTGCTTGCACATGGGTTGCTGTTGCTATGGTGAGGTCATCCATAAAGCCTCTTAGTAGAGGTTGGCAGATACTAGACACCATTGTTGGTTCTCTGGATTCTCTCCCTGCTGTTGTAATGAGTAAATTCATTCCCATAATGAACAAGATGGGGGAGATGATGCAGCCCATTCTCCAGGTCCTGCCACTAGGTTGTAAAATGCATGGTCTAGAACCTTAGCTTGAATCCTCTGAAGTAGCTTGTGATCATTCCCCTGATGGGGTGGGGACATGGTAATGTTCCATAGCTGCATTGATGAGGTTGTGAGGGATTGATCCATATGCATTGGCCAAGTTGAGCCAGACAACCGTTAGATTTCCTTTGCTCTTCTTGGCCTCTAGAATCAGCCGACTAAGGATGCTTGTGTACTCCAAACACCCATGGAAGCCTGGTATGCCGTCCTTCTGGACTGATGTATCAACATATTTGTTCTTCACCATGTAGGTGGTCAGCCTCCATGCCAAGACAGAAAAGAATATTGTGTATTTGACCTCCCCTCTTCCACAGATGGTCCTAGATTAATGTATCTGAAGTCCCCTTGCATTTTTGCAGGATTGCGTTTTTGCAAGATGTTTATTATGAAGCATGATGTCACTTCTTATGACGGGATATTTCAGATAGGCAGTGAGGAATGTAATGCTTCTTCTCTCATTAATTTGCACAAAATGTTGAGGATACACCAACAGTAGATACATTATTTTCAACTCTGTTATTGTGATATTGGACTGAATGCCTCACTCATTTAAAAAGAAAAACAGTAATATGAATAAAATCCATGAAATTCTGGTTTCATACATGATGCCATGTGGTAGCTAGTTTGAGGTTAGCATGTGAAGATAAGTAAAATTGATGGGAAATGTCAGTGTTGCCATTGGATTACATATGATTACAGAGTTGAGCTGTTTTCCACACTTGAAATGTATACATGTTCTTTCCTGTCACATTCCTTGCTTTGCATAATCTGACCATGTTCTACCGTACCGAATGTTGGGCTGTGAAACTGACCGTAACTGTGTGTGTAACCCTGCAGGTCCCACAGGGCCCCAAGGTCTAAAGGGTCCCCCTGGGCCCCCCGGCAGCAGCAGCCAACAACCTCGCTCTGCTTTCTCTGTCAGCGTTGGGAGACCCATCCCTTTCAGCAAAGTTCTCCACTTTGCCTGCACCACCTACAATGGCCAGGGCCACTATAGCACACAGACCGTATCAAACTATATCAAACAATCTTATTACTGTTTTTAAATGTAATATTCTAATATAGCACTGAACTTGCATTCACACTTCATATGCTGCATTATATGGCAAACATGGATGGTAATTTGTCAAATGTACCCCTATGTGCATTGATATATTTTTGTTTAGAAATTATGCTTGCTAACAAGAAGCTGATGGCAGAATCATATGATTGGTTTGAGAATTCAGAATTGATTCTATTAAAAGTGTGGAATAAAGACTTTTTATGTTTTGCTCAGTATGTACTGTATATAGATGTTAACTGAAATAATTGTAACACAATCTGTGAATTCCCAACATATACCTGAGAAGTTCTCTAGAAAAAAAAGTACCCAAAGCTGCCATCTTTGCCCATATAAGGAGATCCAGGTGTTAATCGAAGCTAATTACCTAAGGCAAGTTGCACTGCAAGTTACTGCAATCAAAGTTCGATGTAACAACCTACATCTGCCCTCTGTCAAATACAGTCGCATTTTCAACTCAGAACGGAACTGTTAAGGAGTTACGAAGCAGAAGTCGAATGTGGGTTGTTTCATGAAACAAATGAAACAGGCACGGGTGACATAGTCTACAACACAGCTAATATTTTGTCACTAGCAATTATATCCGTCCTCTGTCAAATACAGTCGCATTTTCAGCTGCAGAAGTCGAACGTAGGTTGTTTCATGAAATAAATTAAACAGGCACGGGTGACATTGTAGCCTACAACACAGCTAATATTTTGTCACTAGCAACTATATCTGTCCTCTGTCAAATACAGTCGCATTTTCAGCTCTGAACGAAACTGTTCAGGAGTTATTGAAGCAGAAGTCGAACATGGGTTGTTTCATGAAATAAATGAAACAGGCACGGAACATCGTACTGTAGTAAAAATTATTTGTAAGAACATACTGTAAACGAATGTGATTAACTTCATTAGTCTCTATTAACATTTACATCTTTTAACAGTTGCAGTGCAGAGTGGAGTAATGCATTTACCAAAACAGAAAATGCTGTTGCATGCCACATTTAGGCTGTTCTAATGTCAAAGAGTAGGCCTATGTGTTTTGAATTGTGTGTGTGCAGTGCCCCTGCTGGCTATTTTGGTGCTTAAAGCAGAACTTTTTTGTGGTGCCCCCCCCCCCCCCCCCCCCATAAATAAATAAACAAAATGATATTGTAATATATATTATTTAAATGATAATAATGACAGTCATTTTAGTTTAAAATATTGATTTCTTAAGAAATACAATACTACTAATTTGATGCAGTTTAAAGCCCGTGTTGCAGGTTAACCACCACTGTTGATTAATGGGTACATAAAGCACTCAATATATGTATATCATTTTTAAAAATGTCTCCAAATGGTGTTCAATGCCAGTTTTTGTTGTTTTTAGCATTAGCGGGTTTTTTTACGCAATTCGGTGATGACGTCACGTTGGGGGCTACATGATCTGCGCTTCAGCCATTTCAATGCATTCCAATGGACATTGCGGTTACACTTTCAACATAAAGTTTGTATATTTACACGAATTTCGTCACAGCATTTATATCACAGCTACCCTATGATCTACCAATGGTAATAACATTGCCTGATATCAATTTAGTAATTTTTTCTGAATTTCGAGAGGTCTCGTTTTGGAGGGTATGTTTTACATTCATTCCTACGGGAAACGGTCGCCGTTACACTTTCAACATAAAGTTTATATATTTACATTTCGAATTTAGTTACAGCATTTATATGACAACTACCCTATGGTCTAACAAAGATAACAATGTCTTCTGATTTTGTGGTTGTGTGGGCTGTGCCGTCCCGATGGAAACTGCGGTGGAGAGCTGCTGTAACTAGGGAAGCGAGTGCGTTTTGGCCGCTGGTCGAGCTCACCCCGCGACCAGCAGATGACATGATCTATCTAGCTATCTATCTATCTGTCTATATCTATTTATCTATAATCTGCGCTATCTACTGCTGAACACTCCCTTTGCTCGTCTATCTTTACTCCTCTCTCGTTAATCTCAAGGGTCTCAAGGTGGGCTTTGGTCTGTAGCCTCCCCGAAGTGACGTAATGCAATGCATTGTGGGGGAAAGGAGAATCACTTCAAACCGCTGTGAAATAGTACCTGCTTTTTCGTATTACATTCCGTTTTGTGATACCCAACAACATCAAATACAATTGATAACATTACCAACTAGAAATGCAATTCCGAGGAATTACACGAGGGGATGCAGTCTGCTGGTTAGGGTGTTGGTGAGGCTGTTGAGCTTGCTGCTAGCTGTTTGGTAGGGTAATTGTGATAACCTGCAAAGGTGCTTTTGGAGTAACCAAATTTGAATCGTGTGTGACATGGCATTCTTGAGATATCATACTCAATAGACACACAGGAAACACTTCAACAGGATGTGTAGTTCAGGTAGAGCTAGATTGTATGCTTAGAAGCTGAGACAGTTGAATTCCTCACAGGTGACACCTGTGCCAGTGTTCTGATTAGCCTGGGAACTGCTCTGAGAACTACTTAACGAGCGCAGCTGGCTCTATTATGACATCACAGCCCCCACTCAAGTCTATGGGGGAAAAATACACTTTTAATTACAAATATCTCAAAAAGTATAAACTTCTCAAAAATGAAAAACGGATAGGACGGTAAAGCCTTGGAAGATCTACGGAACGGTGCTTCAACCAAATTTGTACGTTAAGCGGTTTAGGCTGAATAGCGCGCACAAAAAGGTAAAAAGAAAAATAATAATAACTAGAAATGCAATTCCGAGGAATTACACGAGGGGATGCAATCTGCTGGTTAGGGTGTTGGTGGGGCTGTTGAGCTTGCTGCTAGCTGGTTGGTAGGGTAATTGTGATACCTGCAAAGGTGCTTTTGGAGTAACCAAATTTGAATCTTGTGTGACATGGCATTCTTGAGATATCACACTCAAGGTGTTTTTGACCTTGACATTTGACCTTCAACCTCCAACATCAACTCACTTCACCTTTGAGTCCATAAAAACACTCGTACCAAATTTGAAGCATGTACGCCAAGCCGTTCGGGAGATATAATGCTGAATGCATGAGATATGGCTGGGACTTTTATTTTGACACACAGGAAACACTTTAACAGGATGTGTAGTTCAGGTATAGCTAGATTGTATGCTTAGAGGCTGAGACAGTTGAATTCCTCACAGGTGACACCTGTGCCAGTGTTCTGATTAGCCTGGGAACTGCTCTGAGAACTACTTAACGAGCGCAGCTGGCTCTATTATGACATCACAGCCCCCATTCAAGTCTATGGGGGAAAAATACACTTTTAATTACAAATATCTCAAAAAGTATAAACTTCTCAAAAATGAGAAACGGATAGGACGGTAAAGCCTTGGAAGATCTACGGAACGGTGTTTGAACCAAATTTGTACGTTAAGCGGTTTGGGCTGAATAGCGCGCACATAAAGGTAAAAAGAAAAATAATAATAACTAGAAATGCAATTCCAAGGAATTACCAGTGCATGAAAATGCTAAAGTTGTGATGTAAAATATCATGTATAGTTAAAACGGATAATACAGAGATGGATACTACGGTGATGCTAGGATAGACATGGTGGTTGCATAGCTTAATAAAAGTTGATAGTTTAAAAGTAGACTGTTTAAAAGTTGAATGTAGATAGTTTAAAAGTTGTTGATAGACAGTAGATAGTTTAAAAGTTGTTGATAGACAGCTAGTTTAATAGATAGTTTAATGGTAGTTTAAAAGTAGACCATTTAAAAGTTGAAGGTAAATAGTTTAAAAGTTGTTGACAGTTGGAAAGTTGGAAGTTGAATGAATGTTGATATTCAAATAGTTTAATGGCTGTGTATAGGTAGATATTTGACGATAACTGAAAGTTGGAATGGCTCTAATGTTTGCTAGCAGTTATGCTAAGATTTGTAACTATGCTAACCATGCTACTTAGCTAATGTTTTATAGCAATGCTAACATGTTAACCATGTTACTTAGCTAACATTTTCTAGCAGTTTAATGAATGTTGATATTCAAATAGTTTAATGGCTGTGTATAGGTAGATATTTGACGATAACTGAAAGTTGGAATGGCTCTAATGTTTGCTAGCAGTTATGCTAAGATTTTTAATTCTGTTAACCATGCTACTTAGCTAATGTTTTATAGTAGTGCTAGCATGCTAACCATGTTACTTAGCTAACTTAACTAACATTTTCTAGCAGTTTTACTAAACATGCTAACTATGCTAACAATGTTAGCATGCTAACTATGTTAACCATGTTACTTAGCTAACTTAGCTAATAATTTTAGCAGTTATGCTAACTATGCTAACTAACATGCTAACTATGCTAACCATGTTACTTAGTTAACCTAGCTAATCATTTTTAGCAGTTTTGCTAAAAATGCTAACTAGCATGTTAACATGTTAGCATGCTAACTATACTAACCATGTTACTTAGCTAACTTAGCTAATCATTTTTAGCAGTTTTGCTAAACATGTTAACTAGCATGCTAACATGTTAGCATGCTAACTACGCTAACCATGTTACTTGGCTAACTTAGCTAATCATTTTTAGCAGTTTTGCTAAAAACGCTAACTAGCATGTTAACTTGCTAGCATGCTAACTATGTTAACCATGTGACTTAGCTAATCATTTTTAGCAGTTTTGCTAAAAATGCTAACTAGCATGCTAACATGCTAGCATGCTAACTATGCTAACCATGTGACTTAGCTAACTTAGCTAATCATTTTTAGTAATTTTGCTAAAAATGCTAACTAGCATGCTAACATGCTAGCATGCTAACTTGCTAGCATGCTAACTATGCTAACCATGCTAACTAGCTACAGTGGGTAGGAGTCATAGTTGATGACAAGTAACAGTTACAATGGCTAAACAGTTAAAAAGTTCAGTAGTTTAAAGGGTTAAATTGTTTAACAGTGAAATATTGTAGTGAGGACTTATTTTGAAACAGTTTTTGGCACAGGAAGCAGTTTAACAGGATGTGTAGTCTTAATAGGGCCAGTTTGTATGCTTAAAGCCTGAGACTGGCAGTTGAGATCCAGGTGGCCTGAACACCTGCCATAGGATTCTAATTGCTTAATGGCCGTATTATGATGTCATAATCGGCAATGTTAAGTCTATGGGGATTTTTAAAAAGTTTTTCTTTAATAGTTTAAAAAGTATAAAAGTTTCAAAGTTGAAAAGAGATAGCAACCCGATCTGTTTGAAGACCTACGTTACAAAGTTTGAATGAAGTTTCTAAGTTAAACTGTTCAAGAGAAATTGCGTCTAGAAAAAGTGGTAAGCGGAATAATAATAATAAGAAGAAGTTGCCTAGGAAGAACAGTACAGTGCATTTTCATGCACTGTAACTAGAAAAGCATTTCCTGAAGGAAATACAGTGCATGAAAATGCAAAAAATATGATGTAAAATATCATACAGAGTAAAAACAAACTATATTGGTTGCTAGGTAGATGAGGTTTAACCCTTTCGTGCCCGTGCCGAACATTCCATTTTTGGTGCTGGATGACCTTCTCACACAAAAAACCTTATTTCTTGAGTATAATACATACCATCAATGGGATCAGTTCTATGAAATGATGTAAAATACATATGGTAATGTTGATATAGTAATGAACAGTATTAGAAAATCCTCTCTAAATGTATATCCGGAATTTGTCAAAATTTAATTTCATTCACATAAAAATGAATTTTCATCATATTTCTCTACAAGACAGAGAAAAATATAGAGTGTATGAAATGTTCAGCAAGTTGTGGGCTATTTAACAAAAAAGACTGTATTGGAATATCATTAACCTTTCAAAAGTTATGATAATTTTAGTGATCAGTGTAAAAAAATGCAGGAAACGAGATTTAGAATGTTGACAGAATTCACATTCACTTTCTCACCAACAACATAAAAATATGTATAAAAACTAATAATCAAGTCAGAAACAATGGTTTAGATGTATTTGGTCTATAAGAATAAACCATTTATTTGTATATAAGCAAATGCTACAGTCAATAAGAATGACATTAAAAAAAACATACTTTACCTTACCAGTAATACAGGAAGTAAGTATACTGTATTCATTGAAGACCATTTCCGAAAAGAGACATAAAATACATTTGATTCAACAAATACAACTTCCTTATATAAATCAGTATAATATGAAAATTATATACATATATAAAATGTATTATTATTCATGAAAAGCTAGGAATACAATCAACATCACTCAAAACTCAATGTGTTCTAAACATTTGAAAGTGGATTACATACTTAGAACAAGCCTGTGGAGAATAAACACATACACACAAACTCATACCCACACACACACAAACTTACAGAGGAGGATAGGGAAAGGTGGGGTGGGGAACCTGAAGGTTGAACACAGAAGAGCTATGACTCATTACTAAACGCATCCCCTTTTGCAGAATGCCAAATCTGACAGCAATTTGTTTATCAATAAAACAAATTCGCCTACCGTTACACTCCAGGGCCATACAAGCTACTTTAGTTTTATTATGTACGTTTTTTATAACAAGCTCCTGCTGTACAGGAATATGTACTTGATGGAAAGACGACAGAGTAGTAGTTGGAGCAGGCTGAGGCTGAAATTTCAACGGAAATGCCTACCAGCTGTTGTGATAGATTTCCTCCAAATTCTTTCTGGTTGTAGCTACCAAACCTAGGTTCAACACCAGATTCTGCATTGCATTGTCAAACTTGAAATAACAAGAAGCTACTGACAACGGCAATGTCAATGGAGAAAAAGTGCTTTCTGGTATTCTGCGTTTTTTGGAGTACACAATATGTATTCATCATTTGGTCAATGTCCCCTGATCCCTGAAGACTTGGTTCCCCAGTAGCTATGGATATTAGGGAGGGAAGTGAACCCCATGTAAATGATCAATCCCAGAAACCTGTGAAACTCTTCTGGGGTCTTTGTCCCATGCCCCTGCACTGTTTGCATACGATGGCCTACTAAGCACAAGCTCCCATTCCTTCCGGTTGGTAAAACCACATATGCCTGGGACAACAATGTGAGTAAAAAAGAACATAACAAGTCTATTTCACACAGTTTTTTAGTCTGCACCATCCTACGCACGGCACATAAATCTATACCTTCTTCCTCCATCCCCTCATGGTCTTCAGCATTGTGAGCGCAAGCTCATGAGCAGTCAGCTACCTCTTCAGGCTTGCGAGAAGGTCTGTAGGTCTTGTCATCCTCCATCTGAAACAAGAGTGAAATCATACAAATACCTTTATTAATGTAAAAAATAAAATCACAAAACTAAAGATTTGTGCATGTATGCACACAAAAGAAGAGGTAGCCTAAACTATTGAAGCATCCTCAGAATATACTCGAAAAATTTCTAAGTAGGCCTATGAAAAGTTTAGCTACCCTAAATCTGATTGCCTGGCTGGCATCAAGATAAAGACAGATTACATTTCACCTAGTAACAAACTGCTGAAATGCAATAATGACATTTCTGACAGAATATGTGATTTCACATCATGTTTTCTATAACTAAATATTGAGAGGAGTTGTGCTTCATCTATTTCAAGTCATGCCATCTTAGAAAATGTTGAGACAAGCACGTCTGATGTTTGTCATTTAGAAGTTAGCAAGCTAAAATAGTTCACTACAGACTGCACTACAGATAACAACCGGAGGAAAGGCAATAAGTTAATTACATTTCTGACAGAATATGTGATTTCACATCTTATTTTCTACAACTAACGTTACATATTGAGAGGAGTAAAAATATCGCTCAACTTATTTCATGTAAGAGAACGCAACTTAGAAACGCGGCGCCCATTGATTTATTCAGCTTTGATTTGCTATACTGTCTTGCCAATATAATGCTTACCTAACAAGCAAATTGGTACTAGAATACAAACTTACCTACAGGTTATATAATAACAGGTTTTTAAATGAAACTCTCAAATGAAAATAACTGACATCAAAAGCAAACGATAATATTGCAAGCAGTTCAGAATTATACAGGTAGCTAAAGTTACGTGACGATGCACTAGCCCCCGCTAAGCCATAATGTTGACGCTGATGAGAAAGCATATTACTGTCAAATAACATGATTTAAGGACTTCAAATTAAGATAAACCATAACTAGAACCGATGTAAAAACAATATTACCTCAGTTTATCCAGCTGTGTGGTTTCCAGTCGAGGTAAACTCCAACTTAAGTGCAGGTGGCATCCGGCTGTCCACGTCAAATGCACCGACTCAAGTGAAAATATTTTTTCAAGACTAATCTTCAAGTATCCAAAACATTTCGCGCCATAAACCCCTTAACCAATCATATCAAATTGAAGCTTGTGTTGTCAGCATTACGGGGAAGATTTCAGAAATAAAATCAGTCATTGGACAGCTGAGATATTAGACGATTGTCCATCGTTACTTTTGTAACGAAATTAGAACGGTCGGGCTCGTAAGGGTTAATATAGTTGGAATGACTGATCAGTTAAATAGGTGGATAGTTTATATAGTTAAATGATTTACTTGGTAGATAAGGTTTAATATAGTTGGAATGATTGAACGGTTAAATAGGTGGATCATTTAAATGGTTAAATTATTTAGGTAGATAATTGACGATAACTGACAGTTGGAATGGCTCTAATGTTTGCTAGCAGTTATGCTAACTATGTTATCAAAGATAATAATGTTAACCAAGTTACTTAACTTAGCTAATGTTTTCATTTTTAGTAGTTATGCTAACTATATTAACCATGTTACTTAGCTAACCTAGCTAATAATTTTTAGCAGTTTTGCTAAAAATGCTAACTAGCATATTAACATGCTAGCATGCTAACTATGTTAACCATGTTACTTAGCTAACCTAGCTAATCATTTTTAGCAGTTTTGCTAAAATTGCTAACTATGTTAACCATGTTACTTAGCTAACTTAGCTAATCATTTTTAGCAGTTATGCTAACTAGCATGCTAACATGCTAGCATGCTAATTATGCTAACCATGTTACTTAGCTAACCAAGTTAATCATTTTTAGCAGTTTTGCTAAAAATGCTAATTAGCATGCTAACATGCTAGCATGCTAACTATGCTAACCATGTGACTTAGCTAACTTAGCTAATCATTTTTAGCAGTTTTGTTAAAAATGTTAGCAATGTTAAAATGTTAACTTTGTTAACCATGCTAACTAGCTACAGTGGGTAGGAGTCATAGTTGATGAAAAGTGTTGACATAGTTGATGACAAGTTAAAAGTTGTTGATAGACAGCTAGTGAATGTATATAGTTTAAAAGTTTAAAAGTTAAATGTAGATAGTTTAAAAGTTGTTGATAGACAGCTAGTTTAATAGATAGATAGTTTAATGATAGTTTAAAAGTAGACCGTTTAAAAGTTGAATGTAAAAAGTTCAGTAATTTAATGGGTTACATTGTTTAACAGTGGATTATTGTAGTGAGGACTTTTATTTTGAAACAGTTTTGGGCAGAGGAAACAGTTGAATAGGATGTGTAGTCTTAATTGACCCAGATTGTATGCTTAAAGCCTGAGGCTGCAGGTGGCCTGAACACCTGCCATAGGATTCTAATTGCTTAATGGCCGTATTATGATGTCATAATCGGCAATGTTAAGTCTATGGGGAATTTTAAAACGCTTTTCTTTAATAGTTTAAAAAGTATAAAAGTTTCAAAGTTGAAAAGACATAGCAACCCGATCTGTTTGAAGACCTACGTTACAAAGTTTGAATGAAGTTTCTAAGTTAAACTGTTCAAGAGAAATTGCGTCTAGAAAAAGTGGTAAGCGGAATAATAATAACTAGAAATGCAATTCCAGGGAATTACCAGTGCATGAAAATGCTAAAGTTGTGATGTAAAATATCATGTATAGTTAAAACAGATAATAAAGAGATGGTTACTACGGTGATGCTAGGATAGACATGGTGGTTGCATAGCTTAATAAAAGTTGATAGTTTAAAAGTAGACTGTTTAAAAGTTGAATGTAGATAGTTTAAAAGTTGTTGATAGACAGTAGATAGTTTAAAAGTTGTTGATAGACAGCTAGTTTAATAGATAGTTTAATGATAGTTTAAAAGTAGACCGTTTAAAAGTTGAAGGTAAATAGTTTAAAAGTTGTTGACAGACTGGAAGTTGAATGAATGTTGATATTCAAATAGTTTAATGGCTGTGCATAGGTAGATATTTGACGATAACTGAAAGTTGGAATGGCTCTAATGTTCGCTAGTAGTTATGCTAAGATTTTTAACTATGCTAACCATGTTACTTAGCTAATGTTTTATAGCAGTGCTAGCAATGCTAACCTGCTAACCATGCTACTTAGCTAACGTTTTCTAGCAGTTTAATGAATGTTGATATTCAAATAGTTTAATGGCTGTGCATAGGTAGATATTTGACGGTAACTGAAAGTTTGAACGGCTCTAATGTTTGCTAGCAGTTATGCTAAGATTTTTAATTCTGTTAACCATGCTACTTAGCTAATGTTTTATAGCAGTGCTAGCATGCTAACCATGTTACTTAGCTAACTTAACTAACATTTTCTAGCAGTTTTACTAAACATGCTAACTATGCTAACAATATTAGCATGCTAACTATGTTAACCATGTTACTTAGCTAACTTAGCTAATAATTTTAGCAGTTATGCTAACTATGCTAACTAGCATGCTAACTATGCTAACCATGTTACTTAGTTAACCTAGCTAATCATTTTTAGCAGTTTTGCTAAAAATGTTAACTATGCTAACCATATTACTTAGTTAACCTAGCTAATCATTTTTAGCAGTTTTGCTAAAAATGCTAACTAGCATGCTAACATGTTAGCATGCTAACTATGCTAACCATGTTACTTAGCTAACTTAGCTAATCATTTTTAGCAGTTTTGCTAAAAATGCTAACTAGCATGCTAACATGTTAGCATGCTAACTACGCTAACCATGTTACTTAGCTAACTTAGCTAATCATTTTTAGCAGTTTTGCTAAAAATGCTAACTAGCATGCTAACATGCTAGCATGCTAACTATGCTAACCATGTGACTTAGCTAACTTAGCTAATAATTTTTAGTAATTTTGTTAAAAATGCTAACTAGCATGCTAACTTGCTAGCATGCTAACTATGTTAACCATGTGACTTAGCTAATCATTTTTAGCAGTTTTGCTAAAAATGCTAATTAGCATGCTAACATGCTAGCATGCTAACTATGCTAACCATGTGACTTAGCTAACTTAGCTAATCATTTTTAGTAATTTTGCTAAAAATGCTAACTAGCATGCTAGCATGCTAACTATGCTAACCATGCTAACCATGCTAACTAGCTACAGTGGGTAGGAGTCATAGTTGATGACAAGTAACAGTTACAATGGCTAAACAGTTAAAAAGTTCAGTAGTTTAAAGGGTTAAATTGTTTAACAGTGAAATATTGTAGTGAGGACTTTTATTTTGAAACAGTTTTTGGCAGAGGAAGCAGTTTAACAGGATGTGTAGTCTTAATAGGGCCAGTTTGTATGCTTAAAGCCTGAGACTGGCAGTTGAGATCCAGGTGGCCTGAACACCTGCCATAGGATTCTAATTGCTTAATGGCCGTATTATGATGTCATAATCGGCAATGTTAAGTCTATGGGGATTTTTAAAAAGTTTTTCTTTAATAGTTTAAAAAGTATAAAAGTTTCAAAGTTGAAAAGAGATAGCAACCCGATCTGTTTGAAGACCTACGTTACAAAGTTTGAATGAAGTTTCTAAGTTAAACTGTTCAAGAGAAATTGCGTCTAGAAAAAGTGGTAAGCGGAATAATAATAATAAGAAGAAGTTGCCTAGGAAGAACAGTACAGTGCATTTTCATGCACTGTAATAAGAAGAAGTTGCCTAGGAAGAACAGTACAGTGCATTTTCATGCACTGTAATAAGAACTTTTCGGATTTCAATAGAGGGGATGCATCCCCTCTAATAAGAAGTTTTCGGATTTCAATAGAGGGGATGCATCCCCTCTAACAAGCAAATTGTGCAAATTTGTTGGAAAATGAACCCTGCAACACAGACTTTAACTCATTTATAAATGGTGCGCTGTCACTTTAAGAGCGTCTACACAACTCTCATAATGATCAGCTCCATTCAAATATAAGCCTATGGCTAGTCCACAAACTCCACATTTAGCACAATATTAGCAATAGGCACGATATTAAGTTGTTATAAACAGCTAGCTAGCCACCTATCTGAGTGGAATGTGTTTCAATCGGCATAGGCTACTGTGCTTCATGTAAATGCTTAGTTTAAGGGAAACAAATTATTGAAGACTTCAACACTCACCAGTCCCATTACAAAAAGGCAAAGACCACATTATATTTTTGTCCATTTTCCAAATCACAGTGAATGCAGCCAAAATATTAAAATGCCCTGGCTCCTTTTATAACGGGCCAGTAGGCTACAGGGAACCGGCAACGTCGCCGGTCGCCAGGGGCCCTCTGTTGCTGCAGCGGTCATGTCGGGATCTGGGGGTGTCTCTGAGTGGGGTCATCCCTATGTTCCCCAGGTCCTATGTTCCCCGCTCGGGGTTAAGGTTGGGATTAGGGTTAGGGTTATGGTTAGGGTTTTAAAAAAGGGTCCTATGTTCCCCGGTCCCATACAAAGCGGGGAACATAGGACCCGGGGAACATAGGACCTGGGGAACATAGGTACGCTCCCCTCTGAGTTTGAGAATGAGAATGAGTTTCATATTGCTGTGCCGGCTTGCTAGGTGCTTGCTCAGATTTGAGGTGGAATTTTTCGCTGTAGACAACATCTTTCTTCCCACGCAGAGTGTACAGCGTTAATGTTTTTTTCATAATGTCTGAACTGCCATGAATTAAATGCTCCATGTTCGCGCTCTCTCCCGCACTCCATGTCTTGCACACATGTGTCTGTTGTTTACATCTACGTAGCGCGGCTATACGTCATTGTCACGAGTTAGTCTCACAAAGCAAAATCCATACGGCAAAATCCCAAATTCTTTTACTGTCTATGGCAAAATCACGGTTTAGTAAAGCAGTAACCAGGAAAGTAAAAGTAACCTAATTACTGTTTTTGCAATTGTAATCCCTTACTTTACTCATTATTTGAAAAAAGTAATTGGATTACAGTAACGCCTTACTTCTAACGCGTTACTGCCCATCACTGGTCACGAGCATCAGATTCGCACACCAGATCTTCAGAATCCCCATTTGCCATATTAGTTTCAAAATTACCATCCGCCATCATTGTTACTTATCAGCTTTCTCCACAAAGCAAGAGCCTAGATCAGGGATGTCAAACTCATTTTCATAGAGGGCCACATCTTTGAATTTATAGGTTACTGAGGGCCACATAATCGGCGAACATGTGCATGGTTCATCCATGAAATCTGTATTGCAGTATGTTTTATTTAAAATTGGTGTGAAATAATGGTCCTAACCACTTTAAAACAGTGTGGCTGAAATAAAAAACAAACAGCCTACAACAGTAACATTTTCAAATGCAACTTCTAGGCCTATTAGTTAACAACTGATCAATATTCATTCATGGACTGTCATGAGCTCTCTCTCTGCCTGGTAACACACGCTGATTGAATCCCAGTCTGTGCCACTTGGCTGCCTGCTCTCTCTCTACTGTCTGATTACCTCCACCTGTTCCTACTCTGCTCCACTCTGCTCTGCCTCACCCTCGTTAACCTACCAGCTGCACTGCATTCACCACTCATCATGCCCTGTATATAAAGCCTTGGTTTTCAGTCCACACTTGTCTGCAAACCAGCACCAGTTACCTGGCTGTCTTGGAAAACGCCTCTGACGTTGCCTGTGATCCCGGACCTGCTCGACTACTTCTCCAGCCCCGGTAATCTTGACCTGCCTAGTGATGGCGAGATGAAGCTTCTTGAACCCTTGAAGCTTTCCAGCCAAATGTGTTGAAAAGTGGTTCATTTCTCGAGGCTTCGAATGCACCCTAGGACACCTACTGGTCAATAAAAATACACATAAAACACATAAAAATTCCACACACAAGAGCAATACAAAAAGCGCGATTTGGTCTGCAAATGCTTGATGCATTCATAAGTACAGGCATTGGGGAATACAACCGATTCCCATGTTGAAATATTTCCTCTTTTTGTTACTACAATTAAAGTAGTAGCTATAGACGATCTGTGAAAATTGAGACAAGGATCGAACCTAGGTTGCAAGATCCCTAACCTAACGCCTTGCCCAGTGTCCCAAAGAGTGACTTCATTGTAGTGAAATATTTTCTCTTTTTGTAACAAATGAAGTAGAAGGTGATCCGCGAAAATATATAATCTCGAGGAAGGATTAAACCCAGGACGCGCGATTTCTAGTCCAACGTCTTACCCAGTGTCCTATCCTACAATCGGCCTTCTTCCAGAGAAAAAAATCTATATTAAATTGTAGGCTGACGTTGGGTAAAATGACACAGAAGAGAGCAGAGTGATTTTGTAACTGAGTATGTTTGAAGAACAGAGGGCAGTGAAAGTGCTTTGGTAACTGGGTAGTATTTGAAATGAACAGAGAGCAGTGAAATATAGGCATACAACCAACCAACGACCCGCGAGTAGGCTACGTATCCGAGTATGGGTCATCTTAATAGTCAAAGCGTCCTGCCTAAAGTGAACCACAACTCGAAGCAGTGGAGCCAAACGAGGCCTCGAACGTCACGCCTGACGTCAAATTACCAATACAACTCAAGCCTCGATACGGGGCTTTGCTGGGAATGGCTTGACGTTCTCGACACACGCTTCGGAGCCTCGGTATCAACCGTAACATCACTAGACCTGCCTTCCGTCTCTCTTCTACGAATACCGCCTAGCCCTTGACTGTACTGCTGCTTCGTTTCAATTGCTGTTGTGTGTGTGTTTCCCCCAGGACTTCCCGGATCATCCAGCTCCTGCCATCGCTGCTCGGCTACTGGGGGGAACACACACACGCAGACTCTTGGAACCCCCGGAACCCCTGGAACTCCCGGACCCCCCTGAACCCCCCGTAACCCCCAACCCTTAAATAAACTTCCTAACGTGACGCTTTTGTGGTCCTCGTCCTGTTTGATGTCTGACAGTACGGTCTGACCAAACATGGACCCAGCGCACGGCCAAACCAGCATGGAAACCGACGAACCACCCACCGCCATGCAACGCCTGGAAGACACAGAGAGAGGTAAACCGCAACACTTGTGACATTGCCTCCCTACTTCAAGCCGGCTACCAACAGCGTCAGCAGTTCCAGCAGCAACAGCAACAGCTTCAGCAACAGCAACAACAACTTGCAATGATCATTCAACTTCTTACCAACCTTTCTCCTCTGTCTTCTCCCACCGGCCCAGCCCCAGCCAGCCTGCTCACCGGCCAAGCCCCAGCCAGCCTGCTCACCGGCCCAGCTCCTGAGTCTTCAGCCCAGGCCACTGCCGTCGTGGCTGCCGGAGCCCCAGAACCCAAGATCGGCAATCCAGAGCGGGTCGGCAGTGACCCAACCCAGGTACGGGCGTTCCTGATGAGCTGTCGTGTCCAGTTTACCCTGCAACCCAGGACCTTTGCCACTGAAGGGGCGAGGGTCGGTTACGTGATCACTCACCTGACGGGCCGAGCTCGACTCTGGGGAACGGCGGAGTTCGAGCGCCAGACCCCAGCATGTGTGACCTTCAACCTATTCGCAGAGGAGATGCTCAAGGTCTTCGATTTGGAATCCACAACAGCCGAGGCATCACGGACCCTGATGAGTATTCGCCAAGGCAGAAGGACTGTTGCGGATTACTCCATCGACTTTCGAACCGTGGCAAGTCGGAGCTCCTGGAACATGGAAGCATTGGTGGATGCCTTCCTCCACAGCCTGGCGGACTACATAAAGGACGAGCTGGTTTCCCATGATCAACCCCCCACTCTTGATGAAGCCATTGCTTTGGCTGTCCGCATCGACCGCAGGATCCAGGCCCGCCGTCGTGAGAGAGGGCACCAGAGTCCATCCACCAGCACACGGAGCGTCCCAACTGCCCCTCTGTCCTCACCTGCCACACCATTTAGCCAGCCAGACCAGTCTGAACCGATGGAGATCGACCGCGCCTCCCTAACCCCTGCAGAGCGCCAGCGACGCATCACCTCCAACTTGTGCCTGTACTGCGGTGGTGATGGTCATCGAGTCGCCACCTGTCCAGCAAAAGCCGGAGCTCACCAGATGTAGGAGGAATCCGGATGAGCTCAATGAACATTCAGCCCTCCATCAGCCGTAAACCCCTGTCTCCACCTGTCTGATACCACCCACACTCTGGCAGCCCTGGTGGACTCTGGCGCAGAAGCAAACATTATTGACACAAAACTTGCTCGTCAGCTGGGCTTGGAAAGCCACCACTTGTCCACCCCTCTTCCAGCCCGGGCCCTGGACGGTCACGTACTTGGCACAGTTACCAGCATCACAGCCCCCATCTCAATGATGGTGTCAGGAAACCACCAAGAGACCATCCGCTTCCACCTGCTCAGCTCTCCAGGCCAACCCCTAATCCTGGGCTACCCTTGGCTCCGTCTCCACAATCCTCATCTCGATTGGGCCTCCGGAACTGTAAAAGAGTGGGGAAATGACTGCCACACCAACGCCCCAGCGGTATTCCAGGCTCTGGTGAATGATGTGCTGCGGGACATGCTGAATAAATTCGTCTTCGTGTACCTGGGGCCGTATTACAGAAACTTCCTATCTTAAGTCCTAAGTGTAAGATAGGATATGTTTCTGTAATACCAAATTGAGAAAAATCTTATCTTAATTTAGGAATCCTATCTTATCTCAAGTTAAGATATCCTAAGTAGGCGATCTAGCATCGACGTTCAGCTTTTATGTCTGTTACTTAGCAACAGATGAAACTTGTTGTTGGATCACCTCACTTCACAACTAGCAGCTATCATAATAATAATTCAATGTGGAGTTCATTACCCGTTGGAAACTTGATGTAACTTCGCGCTAATCCACCAATGGCTTTTGCCACCTCTGTTAAAGGAGAATTCCGGTGTGATATTGACCTAAAGTGTGTTGAAACATGATACCGAGTGTGAACGTATGTCTAGCTCATCTCGGCTTGTCCCCTGCACTCAGAAATCGGGCGCTAGTTATCCGCCTAGCCATGCAAATAAATCACTGTTTTACACCATTTACGAGTCTCAAAGTAGCTCCATACTTCATTATTAGACTTCCGAGGGCCTTGACATTTAAAACGAGACATTGTGAACTTTGAAAAAGCACTGGTAGTTTATTTACAAGACGATTTATACAGACAGTACCTGCGCTACATGTAACAAAAGAGCTGCCATCTCGCTTATTTGTAACAGTAATTTGACAGTTAGGAGAGCTGATGGGTCATCCTAAAGTTAGGACAGTTTATTTAGGATTTTGGTAACTTAGGATATTTCTGTAATACACATTTCCTATCTGGAGTTAAGATAAGAAACTGACTTTAGGATCGGCCGTTCTGTCAGCCAAGGATCTACCACTGTGGGTGGAATCGCGTAAGCTGGCACCTCGATTCCTCGGCCCGTTCCCAATCCAGAGGGTCATCAGCCCAACTGCAGTCCGGCTCCAGTTGCCAACATCTATGAGGGTGCACCCTACTTTCCATGTTTCGAAAGTCAAGCCGGCGCATGAATGCCCACTGGTCCCCGTGGCGCCTCCTCCTCCTCCTCCTCGCCTCGTTGACGGTGGGCTGGTGTACACCGTTCGACGCCTGCTTCGGTCCAGACGGCGAGGTAGGGGCCTCCAGTATCTCGTCGACTGGGAGGGCTATGGACCTGAGGAGAGAACCTGGGTGCCGGCCAGTCGGATTGTGAACCGGACACTCATTGCCAACTTCCACCGTCTGCATCCTGATCAACCTGCAATCCGTAGGGGCCGCCTCAGAGGGGTCCCTAAACGCCCTGCCCGCCCGGCTTCCTGTCCTGTGTCTGACCCTGTCTCGGTACCTGTCCCGTCTTCTGTCCACGACCCTCCAGCTCCCTCCGAGGATGAGGATGTTCTCTCGGACCGCTCGGAGGAGGAATGTGCATAACAATGTCCATAACACTTGTTTGTGCTCACCACTAAAAGAAACTGTGGGAAAGGTAATGTGTGTGTGTGAGGGAGAGAGAGAGAGAGAGAGCGAGCGAGCGAGCTATGGTACGCACACCAACCCCCCCCCCCCCCGCAAAACAAATCACGCGTGGACAATATTTGTCCGTTTCCCGGTTTTAGGTCCGTGCATTGCAAAAAAGTAGCCTACATAGCATAACAATACCCACATGCAATAATACAACAACAATGTCTACAATGACCTATTCATTTGGACAACTTGATACAGCCCTATAGCTAAAGTTACCTTTAGTTTTGTTCTAGTGTACCGTGACGTCTGGCTTTAAACAGTTGTAATGCAGTCTAACGTTCTGACAAGCACACCAATAGAGCTGCACAGTCCCGCCCACAGCCGATGCCGGAAGTAAAAATTCAATGCAATTTCTCCATTGACAATTGCGGTATAAGCCATAAAAACTTAACTGCACGTGGTAGACTTAAAACCAGCTACGGCTGTACTAAGCGATTGTATATGCTCAAATAGACGCCAAGAGTTCATGGGGCACTAACCTTGTTTTCAGATAAATGCCTTTTATTCGCGATCTCTTGGATACGTACTTCATTACCCACAATCCTGAACAATCCCACAATCCCACAGTGATGCCTCTGATTGGTGGAAAGGCCGTTATGGTCATAGACATAATACATAGACGCCGCATTGGCTGCTGGAAACAAGAAATGCGGCCGCCATCTTGGACCGGTCATACTCCTCGTTGCGTTGCAGCAGAAAACACAAGATGACAGCACTGTGCAGCATGTTCCTGCTCAAATCGGCGGACCATACTCGGGGGATTTACTTTTCACAAGTAAGATTTAACATTACCGTACTATTGGTTGTATTTTGTATTTTCGAACAATGTGGCCTGTATCATAGCTACATGTATGACCTTTGCAGCAAAAAAAAACGCATAAAAAATCTGTTCGGTATTCAGTGAGGTATGATTAATTTAATGCGCTGACAGCTCATTTCACCAGCCAAAGAGATTACACTGAGTGGAGTGGATGACCGATCCAAGATGGCGGCCCCACGTCTCGTCAGCGCTAGTAGGGAGTAGCGGTCGATGCGGCGTCTATTGTATATTATGTCTATGGTTATGGTCATAGTTTGAAACTCTCTCAGCGAAAATTATTGACAAAGATGGCGGAGTATTTTACTGGCTATGGCAAAAATCTTAATATGATTAATAACTTTCTTGACGAATATTGGTACTTGTATCAACAAGGCTTGTGGTTTATACATCACACGAACTTAGTCAGGGCCAATACACTATCAAATAGACCACTGTAAATGTTAGTTCAAACACTCAAACTTTTCAGGTAGCCGACAGGCTAACCTTTAGCATTTCTGAGATTGTATGTCATTACATAATGCAGCTAACATTAGCCTACATGCTGCAACACAGGTATGAAATATATTATGTTTTAGTCAGTGTCCAAAGGGGTGAAAGCCACTTTAAATCGGGTCACATTATTGACTGTTGTGTGTCCGAGAGTCAGCTTGTGGGTTTTGTAAGGGCCAGCATGAGGGACAAGACCTACAAAGTTGTGGTGAGTTAAGCAGGGAGGTTGGTAAGGTTATGCTGCTAGTTAACATTAGCTAGGCTACTGTAGCCTTCATGCTGTATGATTCATATCAATCATTAACCAAGGAATACTTCTTCGTGCATTTAATGAACATTTTGTGTAATAATTCACTGCAAATTAATAAACTGAATATGGTGGTCCAAGAGCAGACCATGCACCGGACCATGCATCAGCCCGACTGAGCAGTGATGACAGCATAGGATGACAGTCAGGTACGGCACAAAATACACGATGATAAATATAAAATTCAATATCAAAACACTATTATTTACATGATTACTCCTGAAATAACTGCTATTAACTGCACATTCACTATATAAAAATCACTGTTTGGAGGAAAGGGTTCGCGTGCTGTCGCTGGTTGGAAATGCTTTAAAGGGCAAAATAAATAGACCTCTCCAGAATATATCCCGCCTCCTAACTTCCGTATCCATCCAACATCCGGGCGTGGATTGTCTATGGGAAATAACCAAGGGGGCAGGCGAATTCCCGGAAGTAGAAGAATCGACGTAGGCTGGAGGGACCACCTCTCTGCTAACTCCCATAGAAGTCCATTCATTGTAAGATTTTTTTGAAATACCATAACTTCATATAACATATATCCTGTGCCGATATTGTAGCTTCTGTGTAATCCACATAAACACTACAAAGGCAAAACAGACTCCACTAGCTCGTCCGTAACGTTGGTTATCCATAAGAAGAACGGTTAGCTTGTTCGGTTGGAGGGAAGCTAGCTTTGACGTAATCTCTCTTTCGCGCCGTAGGGAGATAACCGTATTGTTTGGATAAGAAGCTCAGTCCACCTTACTATGACGGTAACTCATAAGCAAAACCTAGCATACACGACCGTATGTTAAGGTAAAGAATTACACAGAGTGAACCTAATAATAATAAAAAAGTAAACCTAATTTTTAAAAAAAGGGCACTAATCATTTCAGAGGTTTTCGATGGATTGACCGTAGGTCGGAAAAGTGGAAACAAGATTAGCTTCAAGGCTATAACTTTGTTTTGTTTTAGCATGACTGTTTTTGAAGATGATCATGTAGGCTATGGTAGCTTCAACATTAACTCGACTTGGTGAGGATGATATTAATAATAATACATAAATAAATGTTTAACTCTGAAGGCGAAGGAAGTGTGAGAAGAATTTCTGTGTATCTATCATATGAGTTACAAGATTCAGTTCGATGGCTAACGTCACGAAGTTAAGTGTGAGTCTGCGCAGTACTGGGGGGACCAACTGAAAAATCGTTCTATTTGACTCAGTGCCCTCCCATTGAAAACCACAGAGTCTGTTCGTCCATTTCTTTTACTGTCTATGGAAATAACATGGCGTTTTGAAAGATCGTACCTGTCAAACTCTGTAGGTGACAAAGTAGAAAAAGCTGCTGGGCAGATTGGCCTACACACTTCTGCCATCTAGTTTCCACTGGATTTTTTGAAACGGCACCGACAATCAAAAAATCCAGTGGAAACTATATGGCAGAAGTGTGTAGGCCAATCTGCCCACCAGCTTTTTCAACTTCGCTACCTACAGATGTTTTACCGGTATAATATTTCGAAACGCCATGTTATTTCTCATAGACAATCCACGCCCGGAAGTTGGATGGATACGGAAGTTACGGAGGCGGGACTTATTCTGGAGAGGTCAATTGCGCCGATTTTGCCTATATTATTCAGTGAGGCGCGGTGGTTTATGGGATGAGTAGTTCCTTCGCTCGGAAATGAAAATATGTACACAGTCTTGTACCTTTGACTTTTTTTGAATTTTCTCGTCGTTTTTTCACTCGAAATGATATGTTGTATGCTTATGAGTTATGCCGTAGCTGGTTAGCCTAAGACATGCTGTAAACTCTTTAGATACGGATTTTTCCAAACATCAATGGGACAAATGAATGGGAATCTTACATCCGGCACCTAACCGCATTTTGGCTGTGGGCGGGACTGTGCAGCTCTATTGCCTACCTTGTTCTTGCCCATTTGGAAAAACTCCTCTAGCTTGGCTGCCTCCATCCTTCCTGTTTTCGTTGTTTAAACTTGTGATATCCATGATGCGTAGCCTATTGAGTTAGTGAATTAGCTCAACATTGTGTGCTGATAACCATATATAGATAGCCGAGTAAAAGAAAACAACAAGTAGCCTAGTTGCGTGCCTGCGTGCGTATTCTGTCTCCTGCTCAAACAAAATGTGTGCGCGTTAATTTTGATAACATGTTCACTAACTTTACGTGATAGAAAATTATAAATAGCCTGATGGCTATGCAGGCGCGCATGTTTTGAACAATATGCTACAGGATATGCCCTTGACAGGTTGACACACAAAAAAACAGGGACGTGCGGGCCGTTTAAAATCATCGTATGTTTGACACCCCTGGCCTAGTCTGTTAGCTTAGCTTAAAAAAAGATGGCGGTCATATCTTTCAGTTTCTGCAAGTGAAGTCCCACCCACTGATCTGTAATATGTCTGTAGTGAGTGGGTCCCACCACCTGGAAAAATGAGGAAGGAGTGTTTGTAGTCTCACTCCCTCGACAAAGATATGGGACTTCCTGCTTTCAATGACGTCAAATGACGATTTTTACATAATTGAAAGCAGGAACTACAACACTGAAATCCATATTTCTCCTGTCTCAGGGGAAAATTAGGGAATGATGCATTCAAAAACATGACTGGGGTTCTAACGATACAAAGCTTAATGCAAATGGGTGAAGTGTCCCTTTAACATTATAAATGCTAGCATTTTGTTAATGCTTAGAGTAAACTGCTCGAAAAGCATCACCTTTTTGAATGTGTTTAGTGTCAACTCACCTACATGTGAAAAAAAGTCTTTCATTTGCACTTTTGCGATATAGCTATTTGGGTATGTCTGAAAAAACACATCATGTGAGCGTAAAAACTTTGTTGCGATATTTGTGAGGTTCTGCGGTATTCGCCTGTTCCCATTACTCCTTTTTCTTTTCCCATTTTGGATTTGCACATTCAAAGTTAATAGAAACACACCCTAGCCCCTATACTGAGAACCAGCCTTTGCTACTTGCTCTCCCGAAATGGACAGTGCCACCCCGTAGACTTTGATAGAGGCAAGTAAAGTAAATTTGAAGGAGAAGCCTTATAGACCCTTTCAAGAGAGTTCCATTATCAGCATCATAGTTGGCCCCACAAGGCTTCCGTTTTAACATTCCATATGTTATCTTAATGCAGAGGAAGTAGATTGGGAACCAAATAGAACGTTCAAGCATTGTTTTTGTTTTTATTGTTGAAAGGGTCTATACTGCGCATCCTCAGTGTAAGTTGGATGATAGCATGTGACGTTAAGCAACGGACTGAAACACAGTAAGTCGTCATGAGACATGCTTGTGACTTGCATAATAATTATGTGTGACTAAAGTAGCCTAGCGCTGTGCAAATTCCATCCTATTTGTTTATTGTGGATAACACCTAGACTATTGTAACTTCATTTGTGTCTATTTTTTGTTATACTGAAATGTTTTAGTATCCTAGCCTACTTTTGCCGTAGGCCTATCATAGGACTGCATATCAGCATAATGCTGCCCTATTCCCAATCTTTGATTCCCACAATCAAATGTTCTCGAGTGCTGCCCAAAGTGCAGTTTTGAATCTGCGGTTCATATGGAAACAGGAAGAGCCGCACAGCGCACGCGCGCGTTTATCAACAACGGTGTAGGTGGGTTCAGTAGAGGAAACAAGTATACAAGCGATTGAAACACCTTGCCAGCTATGCTATGCTTTGACTTAAAAGAAGAATTACCTTGTTTTGGCAATCAACATGAAGGCTACTGGAAAGGCGAAAGTTGCACGTAATACTCGAGCCGGACTTGTATTTCCTATCGGACAAATCCATAAGCTGCTCCGTGAAGGAAACTATGCTGAACGTGTAGGCTCTGGAGCGTCTGTTTTCATGGCTGGTGTGCTGGAGTACCTCGTCACTGAGATCATGAGACAAGCTGGCACGACGGCAAGACTCAAGAATTCTAAACACATTTACGTTCACCATCTCCCAGGCTTACAGGATCCAAAAACTTACTTGAAACTTTGCTCTCAACAAGCCACCCTCAACAACACGAATAGTCCTGAGCCGAGTAGCTAGCTGGCTAACGTCAGCTGTTAGCCGAGCTTAACGTCACTTGCCCAAATTCAGAAGTTTACTCGACAAACTGCCAGTTTTGGCCAACTGAGTGTCTGGACTAATTTGCTCCATTTCAGTGAAATATTTTTCTTTGGACTGACGAGTGATTGAATTGCACTGAGAGATTAATGTGTGGATGTGCACATGTGCTTGGTTCCTTTTTTATACGAGTTACTTTTTGTAGGCTGTTGCCAGGTGAACGATGTTGTGGTGTGTAAATAAAGAAGATTGAAAATTATGTAGGCTAGAGTTGTTGACTTTAACCAGAGCCCTAGAGAGAGAGAGGCTCTGACTTTAACCAACTTTCTTCTGGAAGACTTGAATTGTAGTCATGGTTCAGACAAAATAATGTTAGTCATAGCAGGCTACAACCTGTAGGCCAACTATTTTTTTACATATTACCATAAACTAAAACATGGAATTCTAAGGTTAGATAGGCCTATTTGGCCTATAATTTGATTAGAAGTGCATGTATAGCTGAGCAGTCATAATTATTGTCAGCACACAGGCACATACAGAAAACAGGCCTTCATGTAACCTAATAGACTTGCCCAGTCAGATTGATGGTTATGGTATTTAGCAGATGCTTTTGTCCAAAGCGACATACAAATAACAACAATACCATAGTTACATTTAATAGTAAACAATTTAAAAAGTTGGTAAGACTACAAGGAGAACAGCAATAATAAACAACAATGTCAATTCAATCAATAGCCTAATGAGAATAAATAAAGATAATATACAAACCATAATGCATAACAAACGCTTTATAAAGTGCATGCAAACAGATATGCCTTTAGATCCCTCTTGAAAGACCCTAAACTATCACAGGAACGGATGGCACTGGGCAACTCATTCCACCAACAAAGAGCCACTGAGAAAAAGAGTCTTGAATTTGACCTAGCGTTTATGGCTGGTCGACACAACAGACGCTCTCATCAGAAGACCGCAGTGGGTGGTTGGGGATATACATCTTCATCATTGAATTAAGGTAGCAGGGGGCAGATCCAGTTAGTGTCCTATAGGCCACACTGATGGCACACATTGTATGGACTAGTATCCAATACTAATCCATACACTAATATAATGAATTTGCCTTATTCATGTGGCAGCCATGGTAAACCAGAACAAGGCTACAGAGTACACAAACCGGATTGTTGTGTTATATGCATTCGCCAGTAGGTGTCAAAAATGCATTAATGATATAGTAATTGTAAGTGTACCCTGTTGCCTCGTTTTGGTTCACAATGGCTACAAGAGAATAAACTTCAGACTGTGCACAAACTTTCATCTGGACCCTGGTTGGATATTCTGCAGAGGACATCCACTTATTTACTTTGCCTGCTTAGCTCAGGCCTATCAGAGCTGTACACATGTCCATTTATCCAAGATGGCCTGGCTCACAATGTCTGTTCTACTTCATCCAAAGGTGTTTTATGGTGTAGATTTGAGTAGACAATGCCTAATTTGCACATCTAAAAATACAATAACACACAATGTAGAAGAATGGGGAAGAAAGGTGATTTAAGTGATGTTAATGTGACATGATTGTTCGTGCCAGACAGGCTGGTCTGCTGCTCTGCTGCAACTGCTGCTCTGGGATTTTCATGCACAACCATCTCCAGAGTTTACAGGGAATGGTTCAAAAAAGAGAAAATACCCATTGAGAGGCAGTCCTCTGGGTGAAAATGCCTTGTTGATGCCAGAGGTCAGAGGAGAATAGCTAGATGGGTTTGAGCTGATCAACAGTAGTAACCACTCGTTACAACAGGTAGAAGAGTCTCTGAACACATCAAACCTTAATCAGATGGGCTACGGCAGCAGGAAGACCACACCGGATGTCACTACTGTCAGCCAACAGGAAACTAAGGCTTCATGATTGGCTCACCAAAATTGGACAATAGAAGATTGGAAAAATGTTGCTTGGTCTGATGAGTCTCGATTTCGGCTATGACATTCAGATGGTAGTATCAGAATTTTATGTAAACATGAAAGCATTGAACCATCCTGTATAAACAATTCAGGCTACTGGTGGTGGTATAATGATGCAGGGGATAATTTCTTGGCACACTTTGGGCCCCACCGTACTAATTAAAGTTTAAATGCCTCAGCGGCAGCCTGAGTATTGTTGCCGACAATGTCCATTCTTTTATGACCACAATGTACCCATCTTCTGATTCCTGACAGACTTCCAGCAGTATAACATGCCATAATCACATCATCATCTCAAACTGGTTTCTTGAATGTGACATTGAGTTCAATGTGCTCAAATGGCCTCCACAGGCATATCTCTTTTTTGGAAACATTCACAAGTCAGTAGGCTAGCTACTGAAAGTCACTGTGTGAACCTGCGTGGTGATCATGAAATAGAATGCAATTATTAAAAATTATCACATCGTGCATATGGTGTGAACTTATGAACTCACTGCTTTTGAATCTCTCCATTTGCATATTTATAATTTTATTGGAGACGGACCTAATGCTACTTATTTAAAGAGGATTTTACTCTGATCTACATTAGATATTATTTACTCTTGAAATAGCGACAGAGTACACCATCCTCCTCCATACTGGTGTAAACCATGTAGTTCTACATACTCACCACTAGAGGGAATCCTGCAATCATGTATTTGCTAAAACTGTCAGAACCTGTTGAATTCTTTGGAAGCTTAACCATTTTTCTCCTGTAGCATAAGTCTACGTATCTTTTAACGACTGAATGACACACAGTTTGTCTCTATACCAGTTTCAACATCATCTACTTCTAATGGCTTTGCGAAAGCGAAACAACTGCCATTAGTGGAGCTTCAATATAGTGTTGCGGGTATGATCACTTTTAACACAGATATTTTCAACAAAAATGTTATAGATGTTTTTATTTATTTTATTAATGGGGAATTCTAAAATACACATCAAGGGAGAAACCAGCCACATAATTTAGACCTAAAGCTTGAGTGTTCTAGTATTTGAGCTGTGACATGGCCCAGAATAATGTTTTCTTATAATGCAATCTTATGGAGTAAAGTGATAACAAATATATTTTAGGGGAAATGGCTAAAAAAATGAGTTTATGTATGCACTAGTTATTTTATAGGCACATATAATGAGGATAAATAATTATGCAGTAGACACGTTAATGATTGTTGGTTTGTCTACTGTGGCAAACTTTTTCTTATTTTAGGATCAACGAAAACATGAAAGAGGAGCAAGCACAGGGTGCAGATACATCCACAAAAACATGTCGATCCAGATTTCATGGACAAAGTTAATGACCCTTATACAAGGTGCATTGTTGAATTACTTTAATGACAACATAAACACATTATGAGATGCCTGCATTTCTTTTGTTTTGGTTAATAAATTGTCCCTTGTACTTTGATTGTTCGTGGGGGGGGGGGGGTATTGCTGTAAATTGAACATTACAGTATATTACATTCAGTAATAACTTGCATTAGATTAATACAGCTGTGATTGTCTGATATTATTTCAAGAGTGCCTATTGTTTTAATTATGTTAAGCTGTAAACAGACCTCACGATTTTTAAGCCCGATTTTTAAAGGATGGAACGTCTGTGACAATCAAGGGGGAACCCGTTCATTTGTGAACTCCAGAAAATCCAGAAAACAAAAGTTAAATTAAGTCAAGCTTTGGGGCAGCCGTGGCCTGGTTAGCACTTCGGACCTGTAACCGGAGGGTTGCCGGTTCGAACCCCGACCAGTAGGCACGTCTGAAGTGCCATTGAGCAAGGCACCTAACCCCTCACTGCTCCCCGAGCGCCGCTGTTGATGCAGGCAGCTCACTGCGCCGGGATTAGTGTGTGCTTCACCTCACTGTGTGTACAATTTCCCTCACGGGATCAAAAGAGTATATATACTTATACTTATACTTAAGCCTTTTTGACCAATTACAATCTCACTATAGGCCTACATTATTATATAATAATTCTGCTGTCTCTTGTCAGTGTGTTGTTAGATCTGGATTTGTTAGGAAACTTATGCTTATGTGTTTCATTAATCACATCTACGTACATCATCAAATAGATACAGTAACCTGTACATCTTTTTAACATGCTATTGCAAATTACTTTTTTCTTGGAAGAATCAATGAGGATGATGCTGACTCGGCGGTATGGAGTGAAGGCTCAATGTCCAAATACATTGACTTCTCTGATGCTCAACCTCACTCACAGACTTGCGTGTAAGATCACACATTACACTGAAGCAAGAATCTCAATCAGTAACTCTAAAAAGGATTCAAAAGATCTGGCGATTTAATATTTTCAAGGCAGACTTTCAAGGCTACACTGAATTTCAGGGAGGGAAACTGGTAAATCGCTATAGAGTATCTCACTTGAGATCAACATTACAGTCCTTAGGCTAGTCACAAGAACTGAACACACATGTGACCCCTAGCCCCGTTATGATCGTTATTACTCGCAAGTGACATGAAGGTTATGTATCATTGTACTATAGAATATACAATTATAATTGTACCACTAATCATGGTCTTGTAATTGAATGATAGTAATACTACATGTCCATTTCACAACATTCATGTGGAGAAATAAATTGCCAGCTCATATGTCCCTGTCCTTTGTGATTAGATAGCATATTGGTGAATATAGCTAGGGACCACCCAAGTTCACAAGACTAAAACAGGACACTGAACCAAACTGGAAAAAATAACTTGCATTGTACCACAGTTGTATATAAGGATGATAAATCTACTTCTCATGTGACCAACCATCCTAATCTTACATTCTGTGAAAAACGCAGAAACGGAAAATACACTCACAGTTTTGAAACGCCAGATATCATATCCATATGTAGTGGCAGACCAAAAGAAATCAACACTGACTTTGGTGAAGATGATGACAAAAGGTATGTTAAACTGTTGTATCATGTTGTTATTCTTCACATTAAAATACTCCAGATTTCTTTTTCATAACCTTTTGGACAATTGCTGATGAATGTATAGTGGAAAGTGTAAAATGTAAAAATATATATTAAACTGACAATATTTATATTACTTTCCATAGTATTAAAAGCCACTTGGTCCATTCAACACAACCAAACAGCATGTGACCTATGCCTTGGGAATGTTTACAGTGCTGCAAAACATTGTAAGACTTGCAAGGCCTTATTCTGTGTGTCACCTGGCTGACCACTTCAAGGCACACGCATTTTCTTCACATTGTGTAGTTAATCTTGAACAGACATCAAGAGTGTCACAAGAAAAAGAAAGTTCAATGAGAATTTCAGGTAAGATACGGTGTATCCTTATAAACATAATGAATCAGAATTGTATTTGTGTATTACATCACGTGTAGTTATCAATTGTATTAAGTCCGGACTCCACAATACAATTAATACTTGACCACGTCCACATTGCATTAGTCTTTCATAACATTAAATAACATCTCATCACTGTCATGTCTTATTTTAACAGATCATGCTGACCTTCCTGAGGTGAGAGTAATATTGTTGGGGAAGACTGGAGCAGGAAAGAGTGCATCAGGAAACATCATCCTGGGCAGAGAGATGTTTAAGTCGGAGGTGTCTACTTTACCAGTGACCAAACACTGTGAAAGTCAAAGTGGAGTTGTGGTGGGAAGAAACGTCACTGTTATTGACACACCAGGGATCACATTAGAGAAGGATTCATGGCTGTCAGCAAAGAAAATTAAAGAACTTGGGCCCCATGTTTTCTTATTGGTAATTCCACTGGGCAAATTTCCTGAGGAGGACAGCAATGAAGTTAACTGGATTCAAAGCAACTTTGGAGAAGAGGCTCTGAAGTTCACCATCGTTTTGTTCACTGGAGGAGATGTCATGGATCAAAATCTTAAAGAGGAATTTCTGAATGAGAATGGTGGACTTCAGACTATTCTTGATTGTGTGGAAGGAAAATATCATGTCTTAAACAACAACTTTCCAACAGATCATCAAGTAAAGGGGCTCATCAAGAAGATTGACCATACACTGATGAAGAATGCAGGTTATGCCTACAACAATGAAGTGAAGATAAAGATGAAGACAACTGTGAGACAGGAAGAGGAGAGAAAGACAGGAAAACAGAATCGAGCTGAGGAAAATGAGAGGAAATAAGGCCCATATTCCAGGTAATGCTACCAGTAACTGACTGATTTACGGAACATGTTTGTGTGATATTGAATTTATTATACTTACGAAGGTTACGTTTGTATTCACTAATGTAAATGCAGGTATTCCATGGATGTTGTTGATTGTGCTTGGTGTCATGACGTCACTTCAGACTGTCAGATTCCACCACTTTGGCCACATAACTAAAGGTAAGCATTTAAAGGCACACGGCAACTCTTTGGGAAATGAGATCTGCTGTCTACCCCAGAGTTAGATAAGAGGATACAGGCTAGCTTATGTTCCCCGGATCCCATGTTCTTCGCTTTGTATGGGACCGGGGAACATCCTAACCCTAACCGCAACCCTAACCCTAAACCCGACCGGGGAACATAGGACCCAGGGAACATAGGTACCAAAACATAGGAATGACCCCTCTCTGGGAGCATGCAATAATGCTGTCTGACAACCCCACTGCTAGCCTAGCTTAGCTTAGCATAATTAATTGAAAATGGGTTAGATTTGTTTAGTGTATAGCTCCCAAAAGTGAAGAAATAGACTCCCTAACAAGTCAAAAATGTTCTTATTTAAATTTTGTGACTTGACGAAGCACAGCTGTGTGGGCAGTAATAATTTTAATGTTCGCCAACATGAGAATGTAGTTACGCATGTGCCTGCTTATGAAATTGCTGTGTCTCATTTTACATTATTATTTCTACACTTGGTAAATACACAGATCACAACATGTGAATTAAAACATTTTGGAGTTGTCTATTTTGTCAGTTTTGGGAGCTGTAGGTTAATCTAACCCACTTCCAGTGAATTATGCTAAGTTAAGCTAACAGTGTTGTCAGACTGTGCACTGTGTACTTCAGGCACAGGGACGAGAAAGGTATAGCTATGTATCAGAGAATTTCTAATAGGAGTTAACAAGCTCTGGTATATATCCTCTTATCGAACCCTGGGGTAGAAGGCAAACAGGCTAACTTTCCAACAAGTTGGCCTGTTCCTTTGAAACTTTAACTTATACGGACAATGTATCTAACAACACTTTTACACACTTACACTTCATTGTCATTGTTTTCCTACAGATGCTGTCCACCTTCCTGAGGTGAGAGTAATGTTGTTGGGAAAGACTGGATCAGGAAAGAGTGCATCAGGAAACACCATCCTGGGCAGAGAGGTGTTTAAGTCTGAAGCGTCTGATTTCCCTGTAACTAAATACTGTGAGAGTCGTGGATGGAAGAAACATCACTGTTATTGACACACCAGGAATCACATCAGAGAAGGGTTCATGGCTGTCAGAAAAGGCAAATACAAGTCTAGGACCCCACATTTTCTTATAGTGGGGTTGTTTAAGGCTCAGTCATTTCAAATTTGTGTTAAAGTTTGGTTTTCACTTCCAAGTTGAAGTTTAGGGTCTATAGAACAATTTGAGTCCGAGTGTCAAACATACAGATAAAAAATGGCCTCTGGGGGGCGCCATAAAATATATAAACTGCTACAAAAGCATTTGGTTACAGATTAAAAACACACTTTATAATAAACACACTTTTAGCCCATGGACAGCAAAATTGTGCTTTTTTTTAGATAAAGGGTGGAAATGCCCTCAAAGTTGCAATGAAACATCACTTTTAACTACATTTTTTGATGCAACAGTTGCTTTTCTGGACACAGTGAGTGACATTTGGGTAATTTTCTGCGGCACACCTGATGATCTCTCACGGCACACTAGTGTGCCCCGGCACAGTGGTTGAAAAACACTGTCGTAGGCCTAATCCCTTGCATTGCCAGAAACAAACATTAGGCCTATGATATCCCATGCATGATAGATAGATAGATAGATAGATAGATATATAGATAGATAGATAGATAGTTATACTTTATTGATCCCTAGGGGAAATTCAAGAAATGAATTTTTTCATGTACTGTAGTCCAGGCAAAGTAAGGTAAGATTTCTCATGCTTATTTCAGACTGGTTTGTTGCAAAATTGGTGTCTATTTTTACATGTTGGCCCTTTGAATCAATGGAAATGGTTGTTGACGGGGATTGACTGATAGACTTTCTGTCCAATCAGAGGGGCCTGTATGATGCCTCTTTACTTTGCACAATTTTGGCTAAAACAGTAGACAGTATGTTTATGTAAGTGAATGAAGATAAATTGTAAAGGTTGAAGATGGGGTTGAATGGGGGTTTCTGGGCTATAGGGCCAGATAATAGCGGTATTAAACCGATGATGTATCATCTTGGGGTCACCAAGTCCCCAAAAAAATCTTCAAAAGTGACCTCACTGCTAATAGCTTATTTAGAGGGCATGCAGGTAAAAGCCTGTCCAGCCATTTAACTATTACAGTTTTTTCTGATTGCTTAAGCACATTTTTTGTAACTATGGCTTTTTTTGCAAAACTCTACACACAAATGGCAAAACCTCTCACCCAATCAGCAAAAGATTGTAGTTCTCTTGCAAAAGCTAACACACCTTGCTTAACTCTTCACACCTTCGTAAAAATGGTGTTTTCGTATCTAACAGTAAACACAAGCCATCACAATAGTAAGCACACAATGTGCCAACAACACACTGATGGTATGAATATAAAACACATCTGGCTTTTGCTTTCTCTGTGCACAAGGTAGACTATGTCAGTTTGAGGTCATACTTTTGTCATAGTTCTGTAAACATACAGGGATCCAAACTTCCAGTATTACAGTGTTTATTTACACACATCAAAACAAACACAAGTGTGTTTTTCCAAGTCAAAACACAAAATAGCATTTCACTGAGACAAAACAAATCAGTCTACATCGGGTCGTCTCTCTCAAAATTCTGTCTACATCACATGCAATGTCCTAGTCCAAGGCACCGGGAAAAATATATTCTGGAATGACGTATCCAGGCCTGACATGACAATATCCCCACATGTAGACTGTTTTTTTGTCTGTAAAAGGGCTATTTCTTTCTCTTCTCACTCTTCCTGCTCACTCCATTGTACCCATTGTACATTACCTGTGGCTTATTTATAGTGCTTAGGCTGATTGCAAAGTGAACTAATTATCTAAAACAGTTTTCACATGAGAAAGTGTGCCAGAGAGTTGGCAAAATAGTGTAAATAATAGCCATTGTGCCTACAGTTGTGCAAAGTGTGTGTTACAAAATTGCAAACTGAGTGCAAAGCAGTGTTTGTGCTTTTAGTTTTGCGAACTCAGTGAGTGGTTTTGCCATTTGTGTGTAGAGTTTTGCAAAAAAAGCCATAGTTACAAAAAATGTGTTTAAGCATTCAGAAAAAACTGTAATGTAAACGGCAGCAGTTACTGAATGGTACAGTGACTTTATCTGGAAGTGTGGTCTATTGTCAGATGAAATGAAAATTGAGCTCTTTGGCTAGAAACTTTAGATTTGTTTGGTGTACAAGAATGGCTATACTGAAAAGAACCCCATGCCTAATGAGAATTATGGTGGAGGGGATGTGCTATTGTGGGGCTGTTTTTATTCCCAAAGGCCTTGAGAACCTAATTAAGGTGCATGGTGTCATGAACACCAAGAAAAACCTGAACATTTTCAAAGGAAATCTGCCAATCTCTGCCAAGACACTAAACATTGGTCATGATTGGATCATTCATCAGGTCAATGAACCAAAGCAAATGTCCAGATCAAAACAAATATTGTTTGCTGAACACAAAATAATGCTACAGACATTGCCATCTCAGTCCCCTGATCTAAACTCCATAGGAAAACAGTGGGGTGAGTCAAAGAGGAGTGTGGACCTAGGAATCTGGACGATCTGGGGAGATTTTGTAAAGACGAACGGTCTTAAATCCCTTGCTTTGTATTCTCCAACTTTATTGGGGTTTTATTAGCAAAGGGAGGCTTAAGAAGTTATTACAAGCAGGGGTGCCAATAATTCATCCCCTTAGAATTATAAGGTTCTATCTGACATTTTTGTCAAAATTGAGTTATTGACATATTCTTATTCTGTGACACCTTAAGAAGATGAGGTGAGGTGTTTCTTGTAGTTGTATGCATTTTTGGACATTATATCTGAAGAGGTTTGTTCCACTTAGCAGTATAACTCTATGGAATTCTAAAACTTTGAAGCTCAATATCTCAGAACTACTCAGAACGTAGATAGAACCCTATAATTCTAAGGGGACGAATTGTGAGCAATGTGTTTTTGTTACAAATATTTATTTCTTTATGAGATTTTCCTTTTTCTCCTAATAAATTTGCTTCCCTTCAAGGTTGGATTTTTCCTAATTTCTTTCATTGTGAGATTACAATAAATCACCAACAGATTGTTTTTTTATACCAGTTTTTAGTCAACTTTAACCGGGGGCCAATAATTCTGGAGGTTACTGTATATAATTGCTATAATTATTGCTATAATTTTAAACTAGATTTTCTGATTCAAAGCTGAACAACTGAACAACAGCTGAACTACAAAACTGACTAAAAGCTAGATTCATGTCAATTCAGGTTGGTTTTTACAAAGTTAAATTGTGTTTTGTTTTATAAATCATGATATTGAATTATGCAGTGCAAGATGCCTCAAAGACAGTAGACAAATGCAGAAAGAAAGCCACAAAAGGCAGTGGATCTCTCTCTCTCTCTCTCTCTCTCACACACACACACACACACCACATACAAACAAATAGATAAAGATTTCACCTGGTGGGGTAAATGATCTATATACTATAGTATGATGTAGTTTGTTGTAAGATTCCATGTTGAATTTTGTTTCAATATGGGTCGCTATAATTTAACGGATTGAACTGTAAATTATGCTGACATATGTTTAAAAATCTTAAAAAAAGGTCTCTACACCGCCCTGATATAGAGAGCTAGGCAATGCCTATAATGATGACTGAGCTGTGTAATGGGTCTGTTGCCTATTAGACTACTTTAGGCTATCACGACTACTTCATGACTACCTAAAACCGTCTTTATTCAGAAACTGTGTTATTGGTCATTGATTTATGTCTCAAAAATAGCCCTCTAGCCTTTTTCACAAGCCTGTATTACGCAATGGGTTCCTCAAAATTCCACGCACATTATTATTGATTTACTTTCTTCCAGATATAAAGTTCTTTTGTGAATTTTTTTGTGAATAAAATGATGGCTTGATTGAAAAAAGTTGGTACTCATGATCCTAAATTCATAAACTCAAAGTTGCAAGTTGGGTGCTAATATCACATCGGCTTTATGCAGCCATATTTGTGTATGGGTATCCTAGGTATCTTTGTGCTTCAGGGATATTCTGAACAACAATCTTAAATCGAGTTGAGTGATTACCCAGGCTTTATTTACAATAACTTTAAAATTGATGTTTCATTGCAACTTTGAGGGCATTTCCACCCTTTATCTAAAAAAAGCACCATTTTGCTGTCCATGGGCTAAAAGTGTGTTTATTATAAAGTGTGTTTTTAATCTGGTAACCAAATGCTTAGCTCACCAGTTTCTCCTTTTAATTCTGAATCCATACATACCTCATATGTTATATTTGGTTAAACTAGTCAAAAGTTGTAGCAGTTTAAATATTTTGCAGCGCCCCCTAGAGGCTATTTTGTTATCTGTGTGTTTGACACTCGGACTCAAATTGTTCTATAGACCCTTCACTTCAACTTAGAAGTGAAAACCAAACTTTAACACCAATTTGAAATGACTGAGAAAAATTACACATACATACGACCCTACTATTATTGGTGATTCACCTGGACAGATTCACAGAGGAGAATGACACCACATTGAAGTGGATCCAGACTAACTTTGGAGAGCAGGCTCTAAAGTTCACCATTGTTTTGTTCACTGGAGGAGACCTGGTGGACAAAAAACATGTAGAGAGATTTTTGAAAGAGAGCCCTGGACTTCAGACTCTGGTTGATGGCACTGGTGGAGGATATCACATCTTCAAAAATATAAATCTAGAGAGGAAGAAACAGATGAAGGGGCTGCTGGAGAAGATAGAGGCCATACTGGGAACGAATACAGGCTACTCCTATTCCTATGGTCTGCATGAAATGGTGAAAACAACTATAAGGGAGGAAGAAGACAGGAAGAGACTGGAAATGGAGAGATACTTTCGCGAGGCTGAAAAGGAACAACAAAGGATGGAGCAGAAGATTAAGGAACAGATTAAAAGCAAAATGACTGGCAGGATTGCAGATGCAACAGCTATTTCTAATGAATTAAGGGAGAACATCAAGGCAACAAAAGACCAGAATTGTAGGGATCAGGCTTTACTGATTGGGCTTGTTAGTGGAGGTATATCACATGCTATTTTCTTGAAGACAATACAGGATAGACAGTGTGAGTATAATCTGAAGTGGTTGTTTGTGTGTGTGTTCTCTGTGAGTGGAATTATGCAGAATTATCTTACTTTCCTGGTTGGGTTTATTAGTGGTGCAACTGTATACATTGGATTTCCCTTTTTGTTCACTTGGTTTTATTATCATTAAACTAAGGCTTGACTAGTTGGACACAGTAAAGCAGCAGACACAGCGGTCACACCCCTTTCAATTTCGCTCGGCTTCGCCGGAATATTGAAGCACTATATAATTGACTAATGAGCCTTGGGGGTATTTAAAGACTACCTGCCCTGCCTCATGTGAGGTAACTGGCAACCCTCCATATCAGCACTAAGAATGTCCAAAAACAAAGCTTTTTATCCAGTGATGTTCCAGTGAAGCTTTTACACAATGCTCCACAAAGCTTTGACACAATGCTCCACAACTCCATCTGGTGGTCAAGAAAAAGTCCTGCATCAACTATGTCATCCAGGTGTTTTGTATATTGCCATGTCATTTCCAGATGCATTTGTATATCGTCTTCATTTGTATTTACATTGAACTTTTAAGTTTTCTTCATCTTGTAAATAAAATAATTTAAGCATGGTAATAAAATGCATTAGAGTTGGCTATTCTTAATGTTTGTCATTGTCTATATTATATGTACAATGCATGTTATTTTATTCAATTTTAGGCTACATTGAGAAGTCATGCAGAGGAGTTATGTGTGTTCCTGACAAAACAACAATAAGTATGTGCACAAATATAGAAGCACAAATAAATGCATTTAAATCATGTCAGTTAAGAATGTAATCGGCTCTGCTGTGCAGGGGCTTAAGTGGCTCTATTTTTTATCACTAATCACAATCCCCTGCTTTGGAAAATATCTGTTCACATGGAAAAGATATGGCAGCATGTACCAGAGATTTGGGGGCCAGAGCATTCAGGTTGGGGTAAATGGTGTTGTGGGCCTGCCAGTAAGGGATTGTCACTTCGAGGGAGGTACAGTATGCATCATTGAGGTACCTCACCTCATTGGTGGCAGCATTAAAGCTATGTGGGTGGTAGCATAGTGGCTAAGGAGCTGGGCTAGCATGCTGTAGCCTGAAAAGATGTGGGTTTAATTCCCGGCTTCCACCACTTGAGCAAAGCGAGTTGTTTTGGGGACAATGGCCCTTGTAATATAAGTCAAATATGTAAGTCACTTTGGATAAAAGCGGCTGCTAAATTAATTAATGTAAAGCTGAAATGCCTTCGCCTCTTACTGACCTGGCTGACCTGGAACTCCCACAGGTAATGTGTGGGTGCATTCAGAGCTGCCCATGATGTTGATGCCTCCTCTGCACGTAGCCGCACGCGGCTCATGGATGCACTTACTCAAAGACGTTCAACTTGATTGCCGAATCGTGGGTCAGGCAAGGTGGCCAGTGCTAGGACAGGGATAGATTGTACGATGTTGCAATGTCTGTTGATGTGCTGCTACAGAGCCATCCGTAAAGATGATACATTTGTTTCCAGGGCGTTCCAGGGTGCAGAAGTGAATATGACACCATGTTGGAAACGTTTTCCAGTCGTGAGAGGCCAGACTCTCTTCACAAAGTGAAACAAAGTAGTAAATCTGGTATTTCAAGGCTAGCAGATGATTACAAAAGTATGTTACATAATGAAGTGAAAATGTATTACATTTTGTAATGCAATGTTATTACATAATGTGGTAGGCCATATCACTCACTGTCCAAAACTCACTGTCCACTGTTGAAAAGTGTATACTAAATGGTTAAAAAAAAGTGACGAAGAAGAGAGAGAGAAAACATGATGGAAAGAGAGTACATAGGTGCGATGATCTCAGTTAAGTGAAGAAACTTGATTACAAAGAATGGCCAGGAAAACACTGATTTGCCTTGCACAATAATCCTCTCTTGAGCCATTCATCGCTTATTGTATGTGAAAGTTAGAATACCATGGAATTATGAAATACCGATTGATAAACACCAGATGTACGGATTGGTCATTATTCTTGAGGAATTACTCACTGCCTTTTCTCTCCACCCTTCTTCGCCTGTAGCATTTGAGCAAGTATTGTTAACTATTGTCTTGTCATGGGGGAGGTCATACATGATCTTACGTGAAAATTTAAACAATACCAAAACTTTTTAACACGATAAGTCAAGTCAGTTTTTGCTCCTTTACTCACCCCCATGCCACCTTCTATCCCTGCCCAAATCCTGCCCTTCCCCACTCTCTAGGGCTACTCTGAATGCATTAGTTTACATGATCACATTTAACTATTATAATACACATATCACCCCATTTGATCATGAATTTTTAGATAATAATAGAATGTCAGGAACTGATTTCACCCACTATGCACATTTGGTCTCCCCCAATGTTAATTCCATGGTTACAACCTTGACATCCTCTATGGCCAGTCGAACCTTTTGTCCTAAATTGTGGTGTGCTTGTGGCCCACTTGGTCAGAGCCTGTTGTCCAGTGATGTGTATGTGTAGTACAGAGGTTAATAAATGGACAGAATTGAAAAGTATCTTTGGCTTTGTCTGTGATTAGGGTCTGGAATATACCAGGGCTAAAGCTGAATGGCAAAACCTATAACTGATAGAACCAAAATTATATGTGGAATGTGGATATGTGATTTTTTTTGCTCTTTGCCCTGAACCTCCCAATTACCTATTGTTCCAAACATTAGTAAGTTTGTAAACTAGTGTTGCAAACAGGCATTTAACAACAACACTAGATGGCCTCAGAGAGTAGTGGATATTGTATACATTCTGATACATTGTCTGTATTTGTTTAGTCAATAAGAAATCCAATTTCAAAATACATTCATAAATTCATTAATTAATATAGAATTTCATAAGCATGTTACAAATTAATTTCAATAACTGGACACCCTAACTGAATGAACAATAAATATTTTAATCCTGCATTTAAAATGAAAAAAAAAATCCATTTGATTCTTCATTTTCCAGCTGCTTTTCCTCTTCATTTTCCTTTCTCCTACTCAATTTCAGTCCAGAGAATCTTCTGTATAGGGCCTTCCCCATATGTCATCACACAGGCCGCCATATTTGTGCTACAGTTATAAGACTGGTCAAAGAGCGTGCCTAAAAATTCCACCAAAAGAAAACAATCCGAACAAATGTATATATGACGATTATAATGGACTACACCCCCCCTTTAAATTCCAATCGGATTGGGCAGTTTTATTCCAATCAAGGTGTTTATGAATGTGTTGATGTGCTTGTCCAGGCTTCTCGAATCGGGACACAAAATTAAAAAAATGTAAAAACCTGATAATAACCGGGAATCATGGACTGCATTTACATGGACATTGACGGATTACTACATAAGTAAGTAAATAACCTCAGATGAGAAATAAATTGCATTGAACAGTGGTCAGACATCTCTGAGTTCTTACACCAGACATATAATGGAGCAGAGAGGGATCACTCAGTAATGTTTGTTGGTCCTTGGGTTACTGGCTTTAAGAGCTGGGAATATACTGACCTAATCCATTGGGTTTTATAGGATTCCCTTAAACGTTTTTACTGTCTTTTCACCCACTGTGTCCACGCATGATGGGAGCAGGCTTTACTGAGTCCTCATAACTCGTTTACAGTGTCCTAGCAATTCCTTTGAAATTTGGTTTGAGGGGATGATTCTTATTGAGTGGGGCACGATCGGATTTCAGAAGAGTGAAAGTACATTTACTGAATACTCATTGTAAATGTGCAGCAAATAGACGGTGGATTAAAGTATTGGCCTTTACTGTGCACAACTTTGTAGAAATACAATTTGTAAATGCAAATGAAGATCATACACTTTGACCTTCTAGATTGTTGTGAACATCTGACTGTAAACCTGACCATGAGGTTTGAGACAGCGAATGGCTAGAGTATATTCATTACAGTGACCATCTGCAGGGAATGATTTTAAGAGACATTCCTGAAGTCAGTGTTTCAGTTCAACAAATGTAAAAGCAAATGAACTTCAAATGTTAAATTACATCTCAAAAAAGGTAAAACTCCAGTTGATGTACTGCTGACTTTTTTTTGCTGTTTTCACTTGTTCACTTTCAACAGAATATTACTTTGATCAGTGGTGTCAAATACAGTGTAATATCTGACAAGTCAAAGGTCAGAAGGTTATGTCATTTAGTCTCACTGCCTTTTGTGGCCTATGGTTTTCACCACAGCTCTACACTAAAAGACCTCCCACATAACTGAGAGAAAATTCCCAGTGGTTTAGAGAAAGTATGATTGCTGACCCTTTTGACAACACAAACAATAATTCTTTATTGTGTAGGAAAGGATCCCTCAATCATGTACAATCACTAAGGAAATTGTTGAGAGCTTGAGCCAATACTTCGCAGAATATGTCCAAGAATTTGGGAAGATGCACATCTGGACGTGTGGACTTTTGGCTCCTGTGCTGCTGTCAGATGTTTCTCTTTCAGGCAAACGCAGTTTTGTTTGTAATCAGTGTCTGTGGACTGCTTGAGGCAGTTTGTCATTCAGAAGTCCTCAGGGATAGAGTGCAATGTCTTCCAGAGGCCCAGAAAGAAAAATCGAATGTTGACTTTGCAAAGAATTTATTGTATGTTGCTTTTTCTTTATCCAAATTCTTTAAAGAAAGAACAAAATGGAATGATGCATGGTTAAAAGATGATGGAAGCAGTACGAGTTTAGAATGTTGATTTTTGAGTTTGGTAAGCACTTAGGAACTACTCTGTTCGAGGCAAGGAACTCCTCCTCTTGTTCTCCTTCTGTGGTAAATGGGGCCTGACTTCACGTGCAGATTGCCACGTAGGCTGATGTGTGTGCGTAAGAGTGCGTACGAGAGACGGCAAGAAAGGGGCAGACATTGAGAGATGGAGAGAGAGAGAGAAAGAGAGAGGGGGCGAATGAGAGGGATGAGAAGACAGTGAAGAAGAGGAAGAAAAAAGAAAAGGAGAAAGAGAGAGAGAGAAAGAGAAAGGGAGAGAGAAAGAGAGAGAGAGAGAGAGAGAGAGAGAACAACCTGTCGGCTGAGTTTGAGATTCTGGAGTAATGGAAAACTTCTGTTTGCTCAGGAAAAGCATCTGCAAAGGGGAATGTAGGCTGGATACACAAGCAGCTAGCACAAGCTTTTGTAATGGCTTTTATTGCTCACAAGGAGTTCTTTTTTTCATATTTAGCCAGACAAAAAGCAAAAAAAAATAATGAAATGAAATAATTGCACAGAACTGGTTTACACAGCACAGTCACTACCTTTCAAAACTAGGCTTTGAACTAGGCTTCATTCTCAATTCTCAATTGTAATTTTTATATCAGGCAAATCACTTGGATCATTGGATAATCACCAAATTGACCCAAAACACAATATCACTTGTATCCTTTTCTAAGGATTTGTCCGTGCTTTTGAGATCTTAAGCATGCATCCTCTTCCAAAAACATCTGTGTAAATTAAAAGAAAATGCAAGTTTATGATTCCATTGCATAGTATGCACTTCTTTGATCTTTTAAGAGAAAAAAAGCACTTTTTTCAAAAAGTTCCTTCTGTCCATCCGAGCAAACTACTCAAAGGTGTCTGAAGCGACGTGGACCTCGTTGATTTTCTCTTTGGCATCTCTGTCCTCTTTCTCTCACTGTGCCCAGACTAATCCAAACAAAAAAACTTCTCACCACTGCCAGTCTCTTGGCCTAATATCAAAAGAGGATAAACCCAGCAACGTGGACAGAGGAACTGGGTTAATTGCTTGCAGATGTGTTTCCACTGTCTGAGAGAGAGAGTGAAAAAGAGAGAGACGGCGTTTGCTTTGCCAGTTCCAGTGAGACATGGGGAAGGAGAGGGAGAGAGAGAGAAAAAGTCTTTGTGTGGGAGAGAGCGAAAGAGAGAGAGAGGGAGAGAGAGAGAAAGGACCAAAAAGTAGATGAAGAAAAGAAAGAACTTTTGACCTGGTACAGATGGTCCTGATCTGGTATGCAACAAATCTCAGATATTTTAATGTATTCATTTCCAAAGAATCTGGTGAAGATGTTAATACCTGACCTGGAGTCAGTGGAGTATGTGCTGTTTTGATGAAATGTACAGATTTTGTGTTATATTAGTGGTATGAGAGTACAGCAGCATCTCTTGGGCAAACCACATTCCCTAGTTATATTTCCCATATTTCCCAAAGTCCCAGTCATATTTCTAATAGATGAAAAACACATATGATTTATGGCCTAAAACTGAATGTAATAACATCTGGGCTGGCAGATATGTATAAATAGGCTCCAAAGTAATTTGTGACAACTGCAACACTTTGTTGTGTATTTAGAAGCTGAACTGTTAGATGGTGTACCTGTCAGACCGTTTTCTTTTTTTAACCAAATGTACTGCATGAATAACTCAGAGCTGTCCAGACATAGCTTAAGTCTGTAGTCACTGGCTGGCTTTTATAAACATACTGCGTCCCAAGTCTGCAACTGATCACAGTTCTCCAAGTGTCCAAGAACTTTTGTCAGGAATCATATAACAGCTCTTTCTCTTTCAGCTAGTTTTTTTGCCAGATTTCTGCCCTTACACAAGCTGTACCACAAGGTCATGTGACATAGGAACTAAAACGTGTGCATTTCTCCCTTAGTTGAGTAATACTTGGACATGGCTGTTTTGGTGCTGCTTTTGTGCTCTTATTGAGACTGAGGAAAAATATTTGAGTGATAGGTCTAACAAGGAATCATAGATCTCCACACGTCATCCCTCCCCACAGACTCATAACTATGTGATAAATTGAACAGTAAATTAGACTACTTTTTCTAAACAGGCTATGCATATTTATGTTTCAATTCTTGGACCAATTTAAAAGTAACCCTAACATTACCTGCAGAAAAACATGACAGGAAATGAAAAATACTCAAATGCACATTGCTAGCACAATGTAGACACATAGTGATGTTTGTTAGACAGTCAGTTCAACAGGGGTGTTTATCATATGTTGCTGGTTGTATTGCAGTTCATATTATGCCTTTCTCAACTGGAGCCGATAGAACTGCCAACAATAACTGGGTCACAGACTGTACTTACTGTACATTGCACATCAGTGGTCCTCGTCATACAAGACATAGGGTTCCACACATCAGGTGAAAAGACAGATCTACAAGAATAACTTCATGATCTGATATATGTTTGAATGTTATCATTTATTTGCAGTATATTATTTGCATGTTTGCTCTCTGGAGCTAATTTAGTAAGTAAGTAAATAAGTAAGTAAGTAAGTAAGTAAGTAAATAAATAAATCCAATATCACAAAACTCTGTGGTGGTGTGTGTGTGTTGGGTGTTGGGGGGGGGGGGGGCAGCTACGGCAATCTTTTTAATTTCCATAACATGAAAATTGCATACTGCACGTGTACTGTTCTTTACAGTGCAATGCATGAGGAGATTGATTAATAAGACTAAACGATCTTTGTCAGTATATCTGTCAGTGATGCTGAAAGAGTGATGCTAAATTAGACATGTGAGGATGCCTGCAGGTTAGTGATTGCACTGGTGAGTAGTGATTGGTTGTGAACAAAGTGCCACCTAGTGTACATCTGAGAGCACAGTTCCTCATTATGGCAGAATGCTTCACACCTGATGAGGACTCCACGTGAGACAGCACTTCAAAGTAAAACGTTGTATTTTAGGGAGGTATAATGGTATAGACACCTAGGGAATATTCTTTTTTTTCGTGTTATTTGGTGGTTCAACTAACAGGGAAACGTGGCATTTCGTTGCAAAAAGGGAAACCGACTACATTTCATAAACTCATATGGGTGGTCACGGTGGTTTATGATGAAAAGTACAGTGAGCAGAACCACTTATTATGTTTCCCAAGCTGGCAGTTTGTCGTCACATGTCAGCAAGAGGACAAGTTTATGCTGCAACATCAAAATGAAAAAGCATAACTTATACAACTGAATGTGAAAGATCATCATAGATAGGACTATAAGAGACAAAGACAATGTCATTACATTTGGCCCATGCTGCATAGCTGTAAATTATCATGAGCTTCTGACAGAAAACCTAAAAGTTGGTTTAGAGTAGAAAGAATAGGATATACAAGGCATGTTATGCTTATCAACAAGCTTGCAATAGCCTATCGAACCTGATATAACCAGTGAGTGAACTACATATATTGAAACAAGTACATTTTACAGGTGTTCTGTTGTAGTGGCAGCCATTTGTATCTGCAGTCAAGTGATTAAAGATGACATGTTTGTGTACATTATACTGAAACAAGCAATTATTGTTTTTTATTATTATTATTTGATTGTGTTGATTTGTTGGATGCTTTATTTATGCCATTGCGTCTCTAGTGTAATTGAATCCCATTTGTCAGGATAAATCCTTTTTTTCATCTTGAAAGGCACGCCTCCCTGGCAAGGCATTAGTACACCCCCACACACCATCACCCCCCAACACACACACACAAACTAGATGTTTTCCTATTGGTTAGTTTGGCTGCAATTGCAACACATCACATCATTACACATCATATAATGTCAGCTGATCCAAATAAAAACATATATTCATATAATACTAGACTAGACTCCATATGTCCTGGAATACAGATCAGATGAATGTTAGGGTGCTTGCAGGAGAAAGTCATGGAAACTAGGCCAACAAATGTAGGCTAGAATGCTACTCTGTTGCTAATTCATTGCTAAGAGTCGTTTATACCACAATTCAATGTCTCATCGTTAATAAACAATTTCAATTAGCTAGTCAGGTGACTGGCATAACTGTTATTTACAAATTTCGATACTGTTTCAAGGATCTTGTATAACAACGGAATCAGAAACTTTAGAAATTCAACTCCTCCTACTTGAGGTCCCCATAGAACAGAAAACTTGTTGAGCGCTCCAGTGAGGAGACATGAGAGATTGCGCAAAGACCATGCATATGGCCATATAGGCATTTTAAAAGCATGCAAAATACATTTTATTTCTTTTCCAATACGTTTTTTAATACTTTGATTTTTTAAGGATATTTTTGAGTCAACAGTTTGTCCTCACGTTGTTCAGAACATTTTATTAAAATGCAGATGCGTTTAATTGACTCTCTAATTTGCTTTAGTGCGCATATATGTTTACTTGGTTGCATACTGCAAACCACTCATTCTCAACGCCTCCGTGAATCAAGTCGAGCGAGTCCTGCCTCTGGCACGGGTCAAACCTTTCAGTGGCAGCACAATGGCCAAGTTTTTAGATTACTCAGCCACGGTTCGGAATATCAACCGGCGAGGCAAAGACAAAATAAGGATCAGTCTGAGGTCAAACCTATAACTATCGTCAGCAACGTGAACTCGGCGAACAGTCCTCCCAGCTCATCCCGTTCACCAAATCCCGTCACTGGAGGAGGACGCACCGGCGGCTTGCGTTGGTTACAATCTCAAGCCCAGAGGCACAACCGTGGACCCATCGGGCGCTTACATCATCCGGCTAATCGAAATGACACCTCAGGTAACGACACTGCCCGTGCTGAGCAAGGCAACTCTACTCGTGCTGAGCAAGGCAACTCTACTCGAACCCCTCCGTTATCTAATCTACGGAGAGAAGACGTGATGGTCGGGGACGACCCTTATGATCCATACAAGTCTATTGATGACCCAGACAACCCATATTACAATTCCTATGACACATACGAGAGACCGCGACGCAGGCAGCGCCCGGGATATGGCACAAGGTACTTTCAACACGGTAAGAACGATACCTTATCTGATGGTATGGTAACATCACAGTGCTTTGTTTATTGTATAACTTTATGAAAGCGTGTGAAAACCACTAGATACACATTCTCCATAGGACTGCCTGACCTTGTGCCAGACCCTTATTATATCCAAGCCTCCACGTACGTCCAAAGAATGCCCATGTATAACCTTAGATGCGCAGCAGAGGAAAACTGCTTGGCAAGGTATAGTAAACAAATGAAAGGACTGCCTTGAAAAGTACTGTGGATAGACTGTATTTCGTTCATTGTGTTCTGCTAATGGTAGCATAACTGACTGTATTTATTCAAATGCTCTGATGATGGCATCATAAAGAATTGTGAAAATGTATGCTCCAAAAGTCACAGCAACATTCATAAACTTTTAGGTCAACAATTTCAAGAATGTATTCATTAATGGGGGGCCTTTCTGCATCAGTATTCACTAATGCTATTTAAATATATAAATAAATCACCACTTTTTGGGAAATAGGACTGCTGAAACTGAATTTAATCTAAGACATAACAGTGAGTTCCAAAGAAACATCTGTTTTTTTCTCTTCTCCTGTCAGCATGATGTCATCATGCATATTTGAGAGAAATTTCACAGAATGCCATGTGTATTTACTGGATCTGATTATATTTTGGACCAACAGTTCAGCCTACGGAGCGCGAGACTATGACACACGCATGCTCCTGAGGTTTCCACAGCGAGTGAAGAACCAAGGAACCTCAGACTTCTTACCAAGCAGACCACGCTACTCATGGGAGTGGCACAGCTGTCACCAGTGAGTGTGTTCTGTGACTGTGCACATATACCACCAGCAATTAGACTGCCACCAGTCTAAATAACACCCTTTTTCACTGACTTCATTTGTCACCTGTCTGTCTGACTTTCTGTCCTCTTCCAACTGGTTTCTCAAAGCCAGTTGGAAGGTTAATTGTTCTCTATGAAGACTAAACCAGTGCTCTTGGCTTTTGTGAAAACTAAATCAGATCTATCCAGTACCCTTAGTCTGTCCCTCTGAGTTCATTTCAGTGTCTGACATTTACGCCTTTCACAATACAACATAAAGTCTCCCATTAGCTCTTAACTAATGCTATTTTTGGAGTCGTATTACAAGTGGTTACAGTTTTCAGTTCCAAGGGAAATGGTCTGAATGCTTGCTTGTATAAAACGCATAACTGGCTCTCTTAGGTGCCCTGCAGTGCCAAAAAAGCCAATTCATGGCAATGTCTCACAGCATAGTTTAGTCCTGATGTAGAGAGGCCACATTGCATTGCTGCACTTGGAGTACATTTGGCCCAATCCCAACGTATACAGTGACCTCATGCTTGTAGTCAGTCGTAGAAACCCTGAAATGTCATGAGTGGAGAAATCCTTTCGGAAAAGGAATTTAAGTTATTGACGCTTGGTTCAAGTTCTCCAAACTCTGTTTTTGAGGAATCCACCACCAATGCATATGTTTTAAACTTCAAAAACGTTGTTTGTAAACATATTCTAATTCCTCAACAGTCTTCTAGTTCTTGGCCGAGGATATGTGCAAAGTTGATCCTTCTCATTAGTTTCCGGTCATTATTCTCAGATGAAATCTGGATTTTATTGGCAGCTCATCAAACCACAGACAGTCAAAAACCACCTAGCCATATTTTCCAGTGAGGTTAACACACCGAGTAAGCTCACAAAGCTTCACAGAAACAAGACGGGCACTGAGTATTGAAAGGAACTCTTAATTCTTATTTGCAGCACTAGTGCAAAGTAGGTTGGAAGGGCCTGTGCTGATCATAATCACTGTTTCGTTTTTGTTGGATACACCACAGTGGTTCTCTAAAGTGCCACCATTAGGCAAAATGTGATCATTACATTATGGCAATGATGTTAAAGATCTTATCTGGCTCACCCAGTCACATAACATCTTTGTTGTACATATTTTGCAATTCAATAGAAAATGGTTGCCAACGAATGTAACACTTGATTACACTTGAAGATCTGGAACCATTTTCCCCATCCACCTGTTATAAGATCTAGTATCAGTATAAGTGTATATACTCTTTTGATCCCATGAGGGAAATTTGGTCTCTGCATTTATCCCAATCCATGAATTTGTGAAACACACACAGCACACAGTGAAGCACACGCTAACCCAGAGCTGTGAGCTGCCTGCTACAGCGTAGATCTCTACAGCCACTTTCTCTATTTCACATCCTTGCATCTGCATTTGCTCTCTCTGTATTTACTCGCTGACGTCTCAGCTGCAGAAAGGATTTGTCTGTGATTTCAGGCACTACCACAGCATGGATGAGTTCAGCCACTACGACCTGTTGGATTCGAGCACCCAGCACCGCGTGGCTGAGGGACACAAGGCCAGCTTCTGTCTGGAGGACACGTCCTGTGACTACGGCTTCTACAGACGATTTGCTTGCACCTCGCACACCCAGGTAATTACACTGTAGCTGTTTACGCACAGACAGTATCATTTAAGAGCAATTCAGGCCGAATTGAGGCATTATGTCAGAGTGAAATCCCACTATAATTTTCTCTTAAATGGGCTGAAATGGTCGCTCTGGGCACACATCATTTTGTTTGAAATGAGACGCAAGTGGCAGCCTCACACTTCAGTGTCAGTCCAGTTTTTACTGGTCTTCAGTGGACACTGATTACCAGGAACCACTAAATCAACTAATTTTAAGGAGTGATCATAAAGGTTGGTTGCCACCATTCCAATTAGACCACATTAGTGGCATTCTAGAAGGCATTCAAGGAGGTATTCAAGAGTCAGTAGGAGTCAGTATTACATTGAAAGTACTGAATTGGAATCGGAGACCCTGGGAAAAGGTAATTGACATTTGAGCTCAACGGAATATAAATTCTACCTCTAGCTTCAGTGTCCCCTGAAGCAACATATTAATTGTCTGGAACTGTTAATTGTCTGGAACTGTTAATGGCTTGAGCCATTAAGTTCCTTCTTATTTACAGAGTAAGTAATGTGTATAAGCAGCAGCGTGTCTTTGACTACTGTTACACTGGACCCTGCCTTTGATGATGTGAATTTTATTGCGGGTTTAGAAAATAGTGACATCTGGTGTCCAAATACTTATTTGGATTTAAGTAATAGTAGACCTACACTGGCAGACAAATATAACAGAATATAACAGAACAGAACTCTCCTTCTGGTACAAATATAACAGAACAGAACTCTCCTTCTGGTATTTCCCTAAGAAGTGCTATTAGTTATTGAAGTACTGTGTGATAATTAGGATATTATTAAGATAAATAGCAAAGACATTTAAAAATGACAATATGATTACAACTCAAGACATATGATGCATGTTATAAAAACATGTAGCATTATAAATAAAAGTATATGGGCTAATTTAACACCATTGGTAAGACCTTAAACACAAACATTAATGAGTCAACTGCTCTCACATGCAACACGATAGTTTTAGTTCATGCAAGAGAAATGTGCTTGTTGACAGACTCTGCACATGGATAGCCTTTTAAATTAGGGCCGCATGTCTCTCAATACTGTACTTTTACTTTTTACTTTAACTCACAAGTAGAGAAAAGCCTACAGCATGGAAAGTCCGGCAAATGAATAACGACCGCAACTATGCGTGGGAATAAGGGAGTGTGAGGTGAACGTTAGGCTCCTATGATCTGTTCCGTATGGTGGGGGAATAGATACTGGTGGTGAAGGCTGGAGTCCAGATGAAATGGCCAATATAATTTGAGATGGTTGTTTTAAAATACAGTTCTGTTTGCCACCTCCTCCACAGCCTGTTTTGTAAAAAATATATATTTCAACCTATAGGACATAGCTGTGTTTCCATCTTTATGAATTTATTATGTATATTCACATATTTGTTATAATTCATGTTCTTTAACAGCAGAGTCATGCTGACTATGTGTGATTTATAGGCCAGAGGGGCCTTTGTGAGGTAAGTTGGACTGTTCCAGATGGATTTCAGCAATTCATGGAAGGACGCAGTAGCCGTGAACTATCAGCTGTTCTGTGTGGACTTACAGTGGTATAAATCACTCTGTCAGGTTGTAATGTTCAAAGATGTTGGCCACATGGATTACACCACTATCTGCTCTTGTATAGGGGCTGAGTCCAGGATGCTATGACACTTACAATGCCGACATTGATTGCCAGTGGATTGACATCACTGATGTAAAGCCTGGCAACTACATACTTAAGGTTAGTGTTGACAATTGTATCATTTACATTTTGTTACCCTCTCATTTTCTGAGCTATTCATTCTGTGTGAAATAACATAGGTATTGTATTGGTGCACATTTATTCTGTTGTGACAAATCATTACAACAAAGTGAAAGGCCTATGCATCTGGAATCGTTTCGAGGGATATCTTGAGTATCGTAGTAGTTGTTGGCACGCGCTTTAACCACTCTGGAGAAGAGGGATTTGGGATGCCAGACACCACTGCTGAGCCTTCTGGAAGTGTTGTGGGCCTAATGGAAAGAAACGGCGATGAAGGATGGGACCCATTCAACAACCCCACTGAAATGTTTTTGTTGTTGTTGTTGTTGTTAAGTAGCCTATTGTTAAATACCAGTAGGATATTTGTAGGGCATCTTGTAGTGTTACAATACTGTGTGACAGTGAGAGGTTAGGCCACCGTGATAAATCGTCAACCATTTGCAACAAGGAATGTAAAATGTTTTCCTGTGTCTCACTAAAAATGAGAGATGAAAGGCAAACGAGTTTCCTGTTTGATCTGTAATTTGTATCACTTACAGAATGTTGTAAAAACACTGTAATCTGACTGTTTGTGCATGGATGTGATTCTAAGGCCGATTTACTCAGGGTGTTGTTTTTATCCATGATACAGATCAGTGTGAACCCAAGCTACCAAGTCCCAGAATCAGACTACAACAATAATATTGTTCGCTGCGATCTTCGGTATACTGGCAATTATGCTTATGTCTCTGGCTGTCATGTAACACCGTAAGTATCTCATCCCAAACAACCACATGAAACACTCTTATCACTGATTACCTGTTATGTTTGTAATTAAACTGAGCCCTTGTTTGATTTCAGATACTGAGAATGAAATACTCTACTAGCAAATGGAGGTCAATCAAGATCAAACCATACATTGATCATGATAATATCAATGGTAACTACTTGTACTGAATGACCATGGATGCTGTTTTGAAGAAACACAGTATAAAAGCACCACTGTGTGAAAGACAAAATGTCTTACAAGATTTATTTTAATTTTTGTAAAACTGCTCATACTTACACAATTCTATGTTGGCATTGCTTACTCATTGCTTATTAAGATATTGCATTAACTGTGCATATGAAACTACACACTGAATCACAGCTTTCTTCTGTCTTTTGTATTAGCACATAATAATGCAAAGATGCCCTTCAACGGGCTATACCTGTAGACAAAATGTTTACAAAAAAAATGAATTGCAACTGTTCTTTTATAATGTAGTTCTAGAGCTTATGTAGAATTATTGTGCCCTAATTCCCTGTGTATTCTGAGTTAACATTGTACACAATAGCTTAGTGCTGCTCACTCCCTGTGTATTTCTGAAATATACTTGAATAAATCATTTAAATGTTTTACTTGCATTACTTGCATGTGCATCATCAAATATATGACGTACATGGCAGGTTTTTTTGTTTTGTTTTGTTTTTTAACTTTGACCAATGTCTAAAATAATGTACAAGTTAAACCCCATAGGCTAACCCCATAGATGTAGCGCTGACCCCTGCTGTCTTGTAGGCCACACATAGATTAGTCAAATTTGAGCAAAGATGAGTAGGCCTAACTTAAGGGAATTCATAACAGCAATAGAACAGTTTAAATCAAATGAATATGGAAGCATATCAAGTAGTATATGCAGTGTTTTGTTACCCAAGACTCATATAGGCTCATATTACAGCTCATATTACAATATGTGGAAATGGGCACACATGTGCTACTGCCCATTAGTCCTGTCCTGTGTCTTTATAAACCCCAATGTTTAAAGGCATAGGCCTACTTGCTATTTTAACATTTTGGGATATGAAATAAACCAACTCAAACGTGCAGTTGGGAAAACGGTTTATTAAAGAAAATGCGAATGTAGGCAAATTGTGATTAGGCCTACCTGTTTGTGGCTATGGTGGGTCACTTTAGACATACACTAATTTGGGTTTCCAAATTATTGTCGCACTGTGTATTTGACTATTTAAATATGTAGCATATTGATTTTAATGACTTTTAATTTTGCATTAAATGTGCGGCCAATGTGAACCTTTATTTTGAAAAGTGCACACAGTCGTTTTCCTGTTAGTGAAGTGACGTAAGAAAGAATGCAAATCTCACCCACCACCACCGCTCCCTGAGTGAGCGGTGTAGGCTACCGACGCTTCATGAAAGTCCACTAAATTAAGAATGTTATGTGATAGCTTACCAACGTGAACTTTGCTTTTCAAGATGCATCCCTTAATGGTCTCTATTCCCTCTTTTCGATTGGAGGACAATTCCGTGGAAAGAGGATATACGGTAAGAACATACGACCTTTGAATGAATTGCTCGGTTAAATACTAACGATACAGAATAATAAAAGGCTATAATCCCACAAATTTAGAAAATGTCTATTTGCAGAGAACAAAATTATACGCGTTAGGATATAACAAACGGCTTCATCTCTGAATATCCTGATATGTTTGTGGCATATGACGAGTTGGTATGGGGATCCTCCGTATATAGGATAGGCTATTTTGGGGTCAATATTGCAGCGACGAGCTGTTGGTTTTTAATATCACAACAGGTGATCTCTCGTGCAAAAATATGCCCGAAATCAGCTGATCAGCGTTCATGACTCCGTGTAATGTTGACTATCTTCATAGCCCATCGTTTAGTTGTGTCCATGATAAATGGTGGGTGGGCAAATGAAATCGTTACCACGGCATATAAAATGGAATAATGCCATTCCGTTATTGCTTTAATAAATAACACACCACTAGGTTATGTCGTGAAAATCGTTTATTGTAGCGAATGCTAGGCGGCGGTGGAACCAGGGGCACGCACAGTGATGGAATGTTTGCCTTTGTAGTGAATGGTAGGCTATTCTCTGAATGTTATCTTTGTCACTGATTCAGTTCCCTCTTGGATACAATTGTGTCATTGTGTTTTCTGCCTTATACACTACTGTCAGAGTGTCAACTGCCCTTGTCTCTGTAATTAGACATTTTAGGTAGCCTAGTGGCTGTTGCACCCTAGCCCTGGTTCAAGTTATTAGTTCGGGATCAATCAGTTATGTTCAGTTAATGTGGGATTAATGCAGGTGCTGAGAAGGGAAACCGATCAAAGCATTAGTATGACCTAGCCTAGGCTACTGAACAACTGGTTTCATACACTGACCACTAACCAATAGGTACTGTATGTTGAACCTTCAAAGTTCATTACCTTGAAGTGTAGGCCTACTTTGCTCTTGCAAAATATTTGGGTCACATTGTAGGCTACTTGGATAGTCCGCCCACAGACTATCTACATGTTCAGATCATCAACAAACAATCTGTTAACACTCTGTCAACCATAATTTATGGTTAAGGTTAATAATGGATTTAATAATGTTAATGTTTAGTAATTGGTCAACATCAATTTTAGATACTGAATTTGAATCTTTACAGATGATCTTTTATACCTCTGTGGGTGTAGGCTACTATCCAAGTGTTTCCCAGTGTAAGCATATTTTCCATGACCTGCATTGTCCAGATTGTCCAATGTATTTGCTTAATAGCCACAAATCTCGAAGGGTTTTCTTGATTTGGTCCTGTAGAAATGTCTGTATGTTGTTGAATGTATTGTGATCATAAGGACATAGTCTCTAAGTTATCTGAATACAACTGGCATTAATATAAGCATATTTAGTCCATGTAGAGGGAAGGATTTGCTCACCAAAATGAGTGATTAAACAAGAATATAGAATAGTCTGTGTTCATAGCAAGATGAGGGAAAAGACTCACAATGTGCAGGTTCACAGTGTAGCCATCTGACCAGCTCTGAACTTCTCTGTTTTAAAGGATAAGATTAAAGTTCAAGCATGTCAGCTAAAGTTGTAGTTGGTTTCGGACTGTGAGGCTGACTCAAGTAGAGACCTAAATATAATTTTTTGTTTTCGACCTTTCCTTTCAGAAGTCATTCTAAGTCTGTGAATGTACAATGACAGGCTTCTTGATGACCAGAAAAGGAAGTTGTAACTTCTCTTGTCCTTCTTGATGCTTATTCACATGTGTTCCGAAAAACAGAATGTTGGAAGGCTTTGGCTTTGGTTGAAAGTGCTGTACATTGTAAAGACGCATTTCTTCTGTAAATTTCAGCATTTATTTATTTGTTTGTTGATTTAAAGGTACTGTCCATGATTCTGACAAAAGGTTGTTACTCAAAAGCCAGCCAAATCGCACCAATTGAACCTGAAGCAACATGTTGCTAGAACAGTGTATGTGTAACCTGCGTTGGGTTGACAGCACGGCTCAGCCCTTCACTCACCCTCACCCAGACTCAAATCTGCAACTTACAGGACCTCGGATAGGGAGTTGAGCACGCTACCAAGTGAGCTAAACCCCCAGGGTGCTAGCTATCATCACTTACTAGCATGTCTCTTAAGGCGTCAGGAAGGAGGTTTACCTAACGTACATGTGCACAGCTACGTACCAGCTGGCTACCGTTACATATGGCATGGTCAGGAACACTTGTTTTCTTATTTACAGTGCCAAGGGGGCTGTTCAAATACCACTGTTTGAAGACACACACAGAACGGACAATAATGTAATGGAACATATGAACTTGAGAAGTAATTGTGCTGACCCACGGGGACCTGGGTTCGAGTTGGACCCGAGTCATTTCCCGAACCCACCCGTCTTTCTCCCACTTGCTTCATATCAGTGTCTTCACTGTCCTATATAATAAAGGACCAAAACTACTAACAAAGTATTGGATTAGAATTTGAGACTGCACATGCTGTATGTGATGGGATCTGGGGAAACCCATCACATGGTCAAAAATCCTTGATCGCTGCTCTCAACCCTGTCTCCTACATTTCACCAATTTAAGATTCTATCCTAGCAACATCCTGGATACCATCCTTGCGAAAATAATGTTGCTAGGATGGTATCAAAATCTTAAGTTGGTGAAATTTCATCATGTGATCATGCTATCCCAGATTCCATCACATATATAATTGTAAAATGCTAAATTGCAAAATGTCTTGGTTAAACAGATCCAGTAACTTGCATTTGTTAAACATTTTTAATGTAAATGATAATGCTCTTATCACCCTGAAATTATTTTCTGCCTTCAAGGTCTTCAAGATCGAGGTGTTGATGTGTGGCCGCCAGCACACTATTGAGAAACGCTACAGCGAATTCCACACCCTGCATAAAGCGGTAACTACAGAGATTCAGTTCCTTTTTTGCTAACACTTCAGGATGAGCAAAAGGAGTGCAATGTTAAAGCAACCCATATCAGGAAGATGAGTGGGCTGTGTGTTACATATAATAATAATAATGATAATAATAATATATAATATAATGTAAATATAAATCAGGTTTATTAGCCAAGTAAACTTGCATATACAAGGAATTTGTGCTCTGCATTTTACCCATCCAGCGATAGTATACAACACACCCACATACACAGTGTACACCCATTCAAACACACACATACACACACACACACACCCTCAGAGCAGTGAGCACACTAGGAGCACACATACACACCCGGAGCAGTGGGCAGCCCTTGATCCGGTGCCCAGGGAGCAATTGGGGGTTAGGTGCTTTGCTCAAGGGCACCTCATCCGTGGATATGGATGAGAGAGAGTGCTGTTCAGTCACTCCCCCCACCCACATTTTTCCTACCAGTCAGGGATCGAACCAGCCACCCTTCGGTCACAAGTCCGATTCCCTAACCATAATATATTATGATACTGTAGTTATTAGTTACATTTTCCTCAGTGTGCGTTTGGGAATGGGATACTTTGGAATGAAGTGAAGTAAAATGAGAGGTGGTGAGAGATTAGATATAAAGAGTAAAGATCTTAGAGCGGAGCCTTCTAAAATCTTTGATAAAGAGGGTCTTAAAACATTCGCTGAATGCTCTCCTTTCAGCTGAAGAAAATAACCAAAGTTCCGGAGATTCCCTCCAAACATGTGAGAAACTGGATCCCCAAAGTCCTGGAGCAGAGGAGACATGGGCTGGAGCTCTACCTCCAGGTAGACTCTCCTCACTGACGCAGTCCCACAATCCCCCACTCTTCATTACTTCCTGGATATTTATGTTACCACAGTCAGAGGTGGGAAAAGTCCAGCTTCAGAAAATAAAAGTCCAACCATGTATAGGCTCTATGCACGACTTCATTTTAGATTCGCTTGTACTGGCATATCAACTTCCAAAAACAATGGCAAATATGGCTTTTTTTCTATAGTCATTGTCTTCAGGACCTCGTCTCATGGTAATGTAGACCGACTTTGTGAAAATGTTGTGTGCTATTCCCTCCAGCAAACAGGAATAGGGTTTAAAATTTTCTTTTAACTGATGTTACTGAACTGGTTAGATAACTTTAGCCATGTTGTTCAATTAGAATTAGCCTACTATACTAAAATTGACAGGCTAGTAATATGTCATTTTCTGTCATAGCTTACTGTGTACAGTGTAAACAAGAAATTGATTGCCCAGTAGGAAGCAAATCCAAAATGGAGTCCTGCATAGAGTCCATTGGATCTACCTGTGCACTTTTCACCAATTAGCTGCTCTACCTGGCTGAAGAGTTGTGCTAATTAGAATCAGCTGGTTTAAGTGAATGGATGGCACAGATATGTGGTAGGATTTTTACTTTTTGAAGCTGGACTTCTCCTCTGACCACAGCATTTTATTTCTTATTTCTTGACCCACAAATAAATCTGTTTCAAACGTGAATCTCAATTTCAAGGACATCAGCCTTTTACTGTGTGTAGTGCAATTTAGTGTGACTTGTAAAACTGGCTGGTGTGTGTTGGTGACACCCTGTTGTTTGCCTGTTGTCAGAGCTCATTGCTATTTTATTACCTTGTTTTGTTTTGGCCAGAAAGATTTAGTTGGAAGTGAGGTGTCTGTTGTTTACATATAGAAGCAATGAGAAAAATGAAGCAGTGAGACTCTCCACCCTAGATATGGTTTCCTTCCTACTGAAACCTGCTGTTTTTGTCATTCTCTCGTAGACTATAATCACGGAAAATGAGGTTCTCCCCAAGATATTCCTGGATTTCCTCAACATCCGCCATTTTCCATCACTGCCAAAAACTGAGAGTTGTGGGTAAGGTTGTTAAATTGGTGTTCTTGAAACAAAAAGGAGGTCAGACTAAGAACTCAATGTGCTGGCCTTTGTGTGAATGTTTTGAACTACATTTTTCTCTATCTGTTGACCTGTAAACATTTGTATTTGTTATACGTGGTTTCTGCATGTTTTAACAGGTTCAATTTAAAATGTTTTAAGGTCTTTAAAAATCATTTTTCAGACTTATGAATGAATTTAATACAAGATTCACATCCTTACCTGCCAAAAATATTAAGTAAAATTAAGGAAAGAGGAAGAGTCTGATAATTACTAACAAAGTAGTAAATAAAGGCTGCAAAGTTTGGAACTGATAACTGATACAAACTGACCCAGTTTGTAGTTTTTTTCAACATCATGATATATATGTATTATTGAGACAAAGAACTACAACACCGAAAACTAGTCTATACTGTAAACTTTTAAGGCCTAAATTTCACATGATTAAATTCTAGACTTTAACCCTCATGTTATCCTTGGGGTCAATTTGACCCCAAACAACGTTTAACATCATAAAATATATGGTTCACTTTTTTTTTTTTGCTTCATGTTTTATTACTTTTCCTCAATTGAAGGGTACAACAGAGTTAGCATGAAATTTGTACAATAATTTGTTTTCAATGTCCTGTACAAATATTTTTCGTACAAACAGTTTGACCCCAGCTGTATGAAACATGGGCTACATGAATATTTGACACATTATGGATATTATTATTTGAATAGTATGGGAACATATTGTTATTATCATTATTACATACACAAGTACATATTACATATAAGTCCTTTTGGGAGGACTGTATAAGTCAAAAGGGGAAGCAACAGCAAGCCTTTGGGCTGCTGACACTGGATGGGCAATATTGCCAGCCAGGGTTCCAAGGTTCATAAAGGGGTGTAGGGGGGTGGGATTGTTTTGTAGGGCTTTTGATGGTGGTTATTACACTCTTGTTAAGTACCTGTCACAAAAAAACTGGGTAACAATATGAATTATAATCATTTTCTGAGGGTTTATTTAGCTGGGGTCAAATTGACCCCAAGGATCATGAGTGTCGGTAAGATTTGAGGATAACACAAGGGTTAAGACTTTGCGGAAATTATAAGGCTGTTTAATGTCTTTCCCTGTAGGTCTTTTGACACAGATTTAGAGGAGTCAAGGTAAGCAACGCTTTACCCACCACCACCCCCCTTCTACTACTAACCTATAAATGCAGTGTTGTTCACATGATCTAGTAACGCAACAGTGTTTTTCCAGACTTAAGACCAGTGTGGTGGCACTAAGTTAGTCTGTTGAAAGTCAGCTGTGTCATACTGCTTGCGACTGAACAGAAACCTGCTGACGGCTTTTCCTCTCTCTCCCCCAGCAAGCTGACTCATCAGCCCGCCCTTCTCTTCCTGAGGGACCCTTATGTGCTCCCAGATAACCACGGTAACGCACCCAACACTCATTTATGTGCATGGAGGAGGCGAAGGGCATTTATTGAGTGTTTTATATTCATCTCTGCCAATGGAGGAAGGAAACGGCATAGATATTCAATGTTTTATGTAGCTATTTCACATTCCCTGAGGTGTTCTGTGTGCAAAACTGTATTTAAGTAAGAGTGACTGTAAACTGTATGTAAGAGTGGCAAGTAATTCAAGGAGGTGCATAAAAAGGGGAGGAGCTCTCTTGAGAAAGGCATGCAAGCTCTAAAACATCTCTCTGATTGGCTGCTACGTTGTTTGTGACACTCCACATGCCATACCCTATGAAGGGGAAAGAATAGATCAGACTCATCACTGATAACCACATGTGCTGTTATGTCTGGCCAGCAGTGACATACAGTAGCTGTTGTGAAGTTTTCTGTTTATTAAGAGATTCTGAGTGCATGGTTTCTAAAAAATGTATAGAGATGTTAAAATATTTTTCGCTCAGGGAACTTGTCTTATCTTTACGAAGCCGCCTGATGTTGAAAGTGTGGGACATGCACAGTGTGATAAGATGGGCTGTGCAATTCTGTTTATCAGAGAGACAGTTGGCGCTAACTGCTCATCATTTTTCCCAGAACTGCCCACAGTTACTCAGTGATTACTGGAAGGCTTCTGAGCATTTTCATTTCAAAAACACACACACACACACAAAAAGTATCCAAACAAATGAGTCAACTTTTGTAGAACAAACACATGGGCGTGAACTTTACCCCTGGGATTACATTTTATCAATGTTGGTCATTTCAAATGACTCATAGCACTAAATGCTTCCAGCGCTAACCTAGTAAAGCTATTGATTTTAACAGTACCGGTAACTGGTGTGTTTTGGATTTTATGGGGGGCTTTTTATGCCTTTAATTAGACAGGACCGTAGAGAGAGCGACAGGAAGCGAGTGGGAAAGAGAGGGGGGTGGGAAAAGGAAATGACCCGGGTCGGACTCAAACCTGAATATGGTATAGACATCTGAAGTTCGCCTACAAAAAAGCTGCCATCTTTGAGATCTGGTATCTTGCGATTTTTCTTATGGGAAAATAAAATGGGGATTTTTAATTATCGCACCTGTTAAACACCCGTGGGGACGAAGAAGTCTGAAATGCAGACATTTTGCTCAACACACTTTTGTCCTCTGCCTTCGAGTGGGTACTGTGATCTTCGGTAGGTTAAGACGGCAAACTGAGATTTTTGCTACCCCAGAGCTAACTTGCAATGCAACTTGCCATAGGTACTTAGCTTCAATTAACACCCAGATCTCTATATATGGGCAAAGATGGCAGGTTTGGTTCTTTTTTGTAGGCGAACTTCAGAGGTCTATAATGGGCGCTCTAACCAGTTGTGCCACAGTGCCCCCCATGTTTTACATTTTATCTGCAATTGCCTTTGCAAACTGTTCGTCAAAATGAAATGCGGACTTCCGTAAAAAAACTTTACATTGATCCCTTTCCATGTCTTGTCCTTTCACAGACACATTTCCTAATGTGGTCACTGAAGGAGTGATCCATGGAATGTTCTACCCTGACCTCCAGCCGAGGTAGAATGGAGACTGAAGGACTCCAGAGGCCCTCTGTGAGGAGAAAGTACACACTAATGCTGACCTCTACTTAAGATCTCACTAACATGTTAGAGAGACATATGGATACAGATTGGAACGGCTGTCCTCTCCTAAACTGGCCTTCACAAATCGACTGACCTTAAGTTAGTACTATGTATGTATGTATGTATGTATGTATGTATGTAATTATATATATTTCACAGCCTACACAGTACCTCGAAACCAATTGTGACATGGGCAGAAACAGTGGAAGTGCTGAAATGTGAATGCTTAAAAAGTGTTTCATGTAGGCTGTGAAGTGTATCAATAAGTGTTTCTTTTCATGTTTACTAAATTCTCACTTTAGTTATGATCTATTTATATGAAGTACTGCATGCCCCTCGGAAATGGGGTACGATATGCCTTGGATGACAAAGGGATACCTGACCATACAAGAAGTCTAAATGTACTGTACGTGTGTACTGAAGGAATGAGGGAATTCTTCACCCATTAATGAAACCTAAATACACTAATAGGTGTGAAAGCTGTGTGATTGGGTAATCTCACTGCTTGGTGAAGACAGTGTGATGCCGATTCAGTTACTGAAGGACAGGAGTTGACATTGCATTCATTGGTTCATATAGTTCATTTTCCTACAGTTGACTTCTGTGCACATCGTGATCACAAACTCCCTTAATTTCAAGGGTGTTAAAGGAACTAAACTTTGTCATGGTAAACTCTGATGCATTGTTTAAATGAAATGACAGATGAACAGTGACAAAGACTTTTTTATATTCTCTATGTACAGCTGCATTCAGCACCGACACCTACATTTAGATGGAATGGTAGATTTGCACTCCACTCTGAGCCAGTTCACTACAAATTCTATTTTCGGTTTGATTTGTTTTGTTTTATTTGTTTGTTGTTTATTAACAAAAAGGCCCTAAATCATGACTTTGTACTTCTGTGTGTGTGTCTAGCCATCTAGAAGTCTTGGTGATTGGTGCTGCTCACCCAGTTGAGTCTGACTGAAGCACTTTAACCTTGTCACAGTGAACGATCACATGTGCTGTATAGTGAATACCATGATAATTTCACAGCAATAAAATCTATTCACATACTTATTGATGGTGCTTCCCCCTCATTGTGTAACTGGATGATTTGCAAGCCTTTAACCAATTCACAACCAATTTTTTTCAAATTTGTTTTAGTGGCAAATGTGTGGTTTGAGTAGTCAGAATACCTGGGGGTAAAGTAAAGCCTGCAAAAATACATAAACACTAGAGATGATGAAAATATGAAGAGGCTTATTTTCTGATCCACACAGGAATGTTGCTAAGGAAATATTAGTGCTTGGTAGTGACAGTAGAAATACAAATTATGACAGAGTGCAAGTAATGTTTGTTCCTTTGCTTTAATCTTAGCAATAAATCATCCCTCTAATATCTTTGTTAAAATGTCACATTAATGCAATGTCCACTGTCTAGACTTTCAATGAAAAGACAAACATGGGTCCATAAAAATCAACAGTGTCTGTTGACAATCCTTTCCAGGCAAAGACTACTCGAATAGTGCAAGTCTGACGCTGAACCAGTTCATATTCTGCTTGATCGTAACTTTTTTAACAGTTCAATGACCTTCTGGAATGCTTACGTTTACAGGACTACACATGGAACTGCTCTAGATTACTTGCATGTTATCCAAATCTGAACAGTATTTGTTGTGATATGGTCAAACCCATAAATGTTTACATGTTTTACAGTTTCTTACCGCACCCAGACACAGACTGAGGGTCTTCCTCTTTTCATATCTTCCATGATTAAAGGCAGGTAAAAGGCCTCATGATGACTGACCATACTGTCCAGCTCATGTTCTTTTATGGATGCACAGCATATCATTTAGGGAAAAAACATCTAAAACTTCAGCTTTCTGTAACGCGTTCCATCTCAAACAAAAAATCTTTATGCATCACATTATTACAAGTCACCCATAAAAAAATAATTACAAACAAGCTTCTTGGAAAAACAAAAAATCTCCCATCAAACCTTTCGGAATGTTCCAAATGCCTCACTCCCACGACCAGTCCGTAACAGCCAAAGTCAGTAACACTGATCTGCTCAAACAAAGTTCTGTTTGGACCTCGGGGCTTAGAGTTCGTCGTGACCCACCTCGGCCTTTAAGTTCTCCTCATGACTGGCCTGGGCCTCTGGCTCTTTCATGTTGGCGTATGCTACCTCTCTCTGGAGCTGCTCCAACGGAGGGAGCCCAAAGGCCAGGTTGCGCAAGGCAATCGCTGTCATCAGGAACCTGACAATGCACACCAGAACCAGAGTCAACCGAGAGGAATTAAGGTACACATTGCTGTTAGTTTATCTGCAAATATACATTCTTAAGCCTGAACAGATGTCCCCCCCACACTCACCCACGTCGCAGCATGTAGAATTTTTTCACGGCGAACCGATTCAGCCTCTCTATGACGTTGGCCTCGCGTCGCTTTCTTACTTCCTTCATCCGGCGCTGTCGTTTCAGGAACAACTGGACGATGGGGTCAGTGGCGTTGACCTCTGCGAGGCCGTCCTCGTTGTCAATCGTGAGGGGCTGAAGCTCCGGCGGCAGAGGCTCTGTCTCTGCGTGATGGAAGGTAGCGAGCAGCCGAGTGTTACCATAGCACTGTGTGAGTGTGTATGCATGCTGCAGTGAGGTTAATGTGTGTGTGTGTGTGTGTGTATATACTGAAATAAGGCTAGGGTGTGTGTGTGTGTGTGTGTGTGTGTGGTTGAGAGGGTATTTCAGTAGGTTACTGGTCATTTCAGACTCACCAGTCCCATTGCGAATGCGCTCCTGCAGCTCAGAGAGCTTGGTGAAGTTCTGCTGCAGAGCGGTCTCCGTGGTGTTTACATAGATGTACATGTAGCAGGACGGACCCTCAGACACAGTGTGAACCTTATGGTAGGCTCCCGCTGGAAGCTGCTCACACACACACACACACACACACACACACACACACACACACACACACACACAATGCTGATTTTCATTTAATTTCCATAAAATACAATGGCACAGATCCACAGCATGTGGTCATAGTGTATTTGCATTTTGAGGGCAGCATGGGCGGCAGTACCTTCATCTGTTCGCCCGGCTGCAGAGTGTAGTTCTTCTTTTCATCCAGAATCTCCACATTCACCTGGCCCTGCAGCACCTGCACCGAGGTGTTGCCCAGATCCTCACTGACATAGTTCTCCAGATGTAAGCCTGTCAAATTAACCCACATTCACCAACATTACAAATTAACAAGCAGTTGCCAGGAAATAGAGGGAGTCGATTGAACTTGATTGATGGATGATCTGGAAGTAGCTGAAATTGACAAACCCAAAATTGGTACGATTTGCTGTGAACTTGAGAATATGCGCAGTCTGGAAGATTTAATCTCAGATTATCAGGCACAATGCTTCACAAGCAGGGGAGTGGAGACTCACCGGGGAAGTCAGCAATGAAGACAATCTCTGTCTGATTATCGAGGGTGTCTTCGATGTCCAGAAACTTCTTCCTCCAAGGCGACAGGTCCACCAGTAGAGGCATAAGCCAAGGGTTTGGCTTAAATGGTGACCAGTCAGCTTTCACTATATCAACACGAGGATCAAAAATCCTGCAGATTTACATGAGAAAGGTCACTAGTAAATCTTATTTGTCTTTGTCTGTCAGATAAGAATATGGTATCAAGCAACATGACTTAACAACGACTTTATAAATGAGTAAGTTGTTACTTTATCAACTTGTAATTGGACAAAAATCCCATTTTCTTAATTTGACAGACAAGCGTCAGCTATTGCAAAGGAATAACACCTAAAATTCTTCAGTGAGTGAGCTGTCTTCAGAGTTCATACCTCTGCTGGAAGCGCTCATTGATGGACACCCAGATGTCAAAGTAGATCTCTGGTTCAGAGATGTTGTAGTGTGGGAGTTGATGGTAGAGGCAGGTGGCGTATTGCTTCAGCATGTCCCCATGGTCCTTCCAGCGCTTGCTGTGAGTGAACACCTTGAGAAACGTACAGTAAAACGTTTTAAAACATTTAACGCTTTATTCAACTTAAGATCTGTAATAAAATCACATGCATAGATTTAGTAGCTACATAAACATTGGACAGAGAGTGTCTTTGTATGCACACACACACACACACACACACACACACACACACACACACACACACACACACACACACACACGCACGCACACACTCACCCCTGGGTTAAGGTATCCAACGTCCCCCGTGATTCCATTTCGATAAGTGATCTTAACATGCTGGTGGGATCGTGAATGAACCATCATGTCCCATGAGTATCCATACAGTCCATTGGTCCAGTTGTTGTAGCCCTGAGTATAAAAAGGTGGAAATCTGTGTCAATTTCACTCCGAGCACAGGCTAACAGAGACTAACTTCTAACAGGCAGGCTACACTAGACACATAGCTGAAGCACTCCATTCGTGGAGCATAAAAAAAAGAAAAACTTTATAAGACGGTCTAATTTTTGCAATTGTACGCACTGCTATCACGTCTTCTGTAGCCAGTTCCATTGATTATAGTGGAAGCTAATTGTAGCAGCATACACCCAGCAAACGGAATGCTTCAGTTACATGTCTGGAGAAGCCTGCTGGTAAGTGAGAGGAATACCCCTTAATTGTACAAAACTAAGGTTTAAGTCTGAAGGCTTCAGCACATGATGGCAATACACTGGCTACGGGTGGGGCTAGATGACTAATCATTCTCTTCAACAGATTGAGGAGATTAATCTCCAGCTGCCTGTAAAGGTTTCAAGCACACTAAACTGAATAAGTGTACCTAGCGTCCTCAAAACAGTCGTAATATTTTTGCTTGGTTCAAAACATACTAATTTGCACATTCGTTTTTTCACACCTCTGAATCAGCCAGAGGATTACCACAGGGAATTTGTTCTGTTCTGTGACATATGAGGATAATTTAGAAGTACTACAGCCTTAGCGCAATGTTCTCATAAGGAACATAATAACAGATTGGCAGGTTGGCCTGTTAGGCTGATACAAATGAACATTTCACACAAACATTTCCAGTCGGCTAGTGGCCATGTTTACTTTGCCTAAGCAAATACTGTCCATGAAGAGAATAAAATATGTACTTTTTGCTTGGCGAAAAGTGTAACACGCAAACTGAGGAAAAACACTTCATTTTGATTGTCCATGCTTTTGCTCACAACCTTCTATGAAAGACCCAGGGACAAAGTTCAAGGTCAACGTAAGGACCTAAGAAAAGTAAATGTAACGCCAAATGTTCTTTTGTGAGGTGCTGACCACTGGTAGAAAGTTGAATGGTAGAAAAGTACCGCACACTCTGGCTCCATATGAGAGGTTTTAATAGACAAAGACTTTTCAGCCTGTAAGGCAAAATCTGATGAAGGCCTTATGGGCCGAAACATCTTTGTCTATTAAAACCTCACTCTCATATGGAGCCAGCGTGTGCGGTATTTTTCTACCATTTAAAGTAAGGATCCAGTCATGGTAGGGGCTCTGATGCGGTTTAGGTAGAGGAAGGTAAAGGAAGAGGTTATGGATAGTTGAATTTGTTGACTGGTAATTCGGGGTGATTGTCAGGTATTTGATAATTAATAGAAAATTTACTGACCAAGCTCAAGCAGGTAACATTACAACCTTGCAAGTCTCAACACACGTAACAAATGCACCCCCAGTTTGGTGACGTGTATTGTGATCTTTAGAGAGCGGTTTGGTTCTTCAGTTCTGCGACATCCTGTTACCTGTGTGATGAAGTGAGAATAGGGCAGGCAGATCTGCTCTATGATATAAACGATGGTGAAGATGGTGAAGAGCTTGTGCTTTAGTCCAGGGCTGGAGGGTCTGGAGGGGGCTTTGGCGCCCTCCTGTGGGGGTGCAGACGCTGGCGGTGGGCTGGGGTAGACGCACGAGGAACTGGTCTGGGACGGAGGTGATGTGATAGGCAGTATCGGCTGTAGGAACTCTGGGAAGTGGCCGAAGAAACGCCTCGGCCAGTCAGGGTAGCAGAACAGGGGGCTAGTGGCCAACATGGTGTAGGCAAACATACCTGCAAACAATCAGAGTCCACGTCAGTCTTATCGATCATGTGAATCAGTGTCACAGGCTAACAGCCAAAATACTGCACATCTGTCTGCAGGTTACATTACTATGTACATTACATTAACATGTATCTCTGCTATGTAGCTGTACTTCATTAATGATGTTTTGGGCTGTTTGTGTTCCACTTCATATATATGTGTGTGTGTGTGTGTGTGTGTGTGTGTGTGTGTGTGTGTGTGTGTGAAGAGTTCAGATGCAATCCCCTCTAAATCTGTCTGACCACTTTTCTTTTAAATGAGCATTTTTTTTTTATCATGCTGCTATAGGTTTTGCCTACAAATTCATATTGCAGACCAGGAAGAGAATGGTATTTAGCAGGTTTTGAAGCTAAATTATTTGATTACGTATACTGTGTGTAGAGAGTATTCACTCACCATTGTTATCTCATTTTTGACAGAGGTGGTGTTTAGAGGGTTTTGCATCTGAACTCTTCATATATATATATAGAAATAATATATAGAAATATATATATATTTTTTTTTTTTTTTTTTTCCCTCACCAATGCTGAAGAGCTGCGAGTTCATGCAGTGAAAATAAGAGACAAAGAAGAATGCATAGGGACGCGTGAAGTCAAAAAATAGCAGGTAGCCAGCTGTGAGGTCCAGTATCAAGCCACCTCCATGAATCACCAGCAGACTGACCAGTTCGACCGGGAGTATAAACCTGTGAACAGATACAAGCAGTTACATACGTGGAGTCGTACTGGATGGTGCAACACTACACTGGGGGATTCTGAGTGCATTTCGTTTTGCACTTTAACCCCAAAACACACAGTGAATCACTCACTCGGTCTTGTTCTCCCTTTCTATACTCTATACTCTGGTTTACACAACCCACACTTCATGACCAGACAGACAGTACTCATTAAGTGATGACAATTCTACCGTTATAACCTTGATGAAGGCTGTGTGCCGAAACGCTGGTCATTAATAAATATATTAAGAGATCAGCGTGGGCAGCTACTCTATTTCTAATTTGATAATCTCCTCCTGGTCTTCCATGCTTTTTCAATTCTACTGTTATGCCATGTAAATGTGTCATTGCCCTAACACATTTAAACAAAAGCTTTTCAGTGAGACCCAGATCTAAAAGTACCATATAAAATCTTTGCAGCCAGTAGATTTTGATGTATGCTTGGAATTTTTGTGTTGGTGTGGTGCAGCCGGCTTGCGCTGACCAGACGGTTTATATTTAGCTAAAACGTCCTGTTCCTTTGAGCTGCACTCCATCAAGTTCAGACATGTTTGTTGGTTGGCCTTCCAATTGCTTTGTGGTAATAACTACAATGATCTTCTTTCGCCAATCCCTCGGGTCTGGTTCTTTCTCTTTGTTAGATTGTTAGACAACATGGACCTCTCTCTTTTCCTCTCTGTGCTCAACCAACTTAGTTTTTCATCCGATTCTCTACACGACCACTTCAGATTAAATTAAATGGGTATTCTTTTAAATCATGCCAACACATTTCCCTCATAAATTCATGTGTGCCTCAGATTTTCTTTAAAACATTTTTCAACTTTTTTGATCCCTAAACTGAAGAGGACCAGAGGAACACACAGTATTTTACCCTAGCGGCACTCCTTGCAAATTGTTGGAGGAAATGAAATGGGCTCCCTTACTTGAAAGGGTCAAAGAGCCAGTGGTGAGCAAGGTATCCCATGGAGTATCCCTCCACCCAGTCTGCATCAAGCTTCTTAACTCCAGCAATGAAGTATACTAGGAATATCTGAGAGAAAAAAAATAAATGCAACTGAGGTCTAATGGATTGAGCTAGATTAATTGCTATTTGAGATAGAATTTAGCTGGACACCAGACAGACCTGGGTTCTAAGGAGTGTGTAGTTCCACAGTGGAACATCAGCATTCCTCTTCTTTGAATTAAACAGTCCATCAATTGACCTGCAGTGATATAAATGAAAATGTGCTATACATGTTTGATATAAATAATAATTTGCATCAACCTTCATTCTGTCTCTCACCAGTATCTGTTAGCATCCATGAGAGTGAACTGGAAGCCAATTAGGCCGTAGAGGTAGGAGTGGTTGTTCCAGGCAGTCTTGTCAAGGAAGAAGATGTACCAGTAGGTGGATATGAACATGAGGCACGAAAGGCGATAGAAACATCCAAGCATGATGCCAATCGCTCCTGTACATACACATACATGCAGGAACATAGACATATATCACATTCCCTCAGGAATAAACAAAACAGAAACTTGGTTAATTCTTGGAGAATCTGAATAGAATATTTATTTAGTCATAATTATTGAGTTTGCTCCGACGAGTCATTCAGTGATGATATGGTACAGTGACACCTGTTTTTGAATCTTTACACGGGTACCACTAGCAGAACCTGTTCTGTGAGTAATGGTGCATAGCAGCAGAGCATTGTCCATTCACACTTCCAGTGTACTTCAATAGTAGTTGAGTAGTTGAAGTTAACTAATATTTAGCAGCCACTTTTATCCAAAGTGGCACAGACTTTGGGCAAGGGTTTGGGAATCAAACTCGGGTCGACCAACTGTCAGTCTGTGACACTCCCGCTGTTCCACCACACTGGCTCAAGTAATTGCTGCTGTAAATAAAAAAATGTATGTCTAGGGTATCACTAACCTATTAGCATGATCACGTAGACCAAGTACATCCAGTCAAGGGGAAGAGGCTTGAGAAAGTTGAACAGGGGAAAGCGGCACACTGGAGCCCCATCCAGGAACCTGTAGTCCAGGTGACTCAGGCCTCGCTCCTGCGTGATGTCAACAGCCATCAGCATCCCTGGGAACCATAAAAGCATGAGATGATGTACCGGTATACAGATTGAATAGTAAGATGTTTCGCTGTTTAGCCAATGAACTTGGCTAAACAAATTATGTAGATGTAGGTTTTTTTTTGTGACATTCCAGTATGTCTATATGATATTATGTGTACAAAAAGCAGGCCATACAATGACTTCCTCTCAAACCACTAGATGGCCAAATTTAGCTTTAGTGTGTGTTCCAAAGCTTAAACCTGCAAAATGATGATTCTTCTTGACTTTTAAATACTTGACAAACAAGTGCTATTGGAAAGGTACACAACAAGAACAATGACCAGTTATCACCAAAGTTTTGATAACAACACGACAACATGATCAGTGTGTTTCACAAGGGATAAAGACCAGACATTCCAGGGTCCCCCATAACATTCCTTCCAAGTCCACCCCCAGGCACATGTCTGTTGCCATTAAAGCAGTCTAAGCACAACTGCAGGAAAAGGTTGTCAGAGCCTGGCCTGCAATTACATGGATGTGTTGCAAGGAGTGGGAAAATATGTTCTCTCTAAATCTCTTTCTGCTAACTTACCAAACAAGAAGCGGAAGATTCCGAGGGAGGCTGGGTCGGTGGGCCGATTCAAGAGACACACAAATCGTTGCCAGGAGGACAGGTCCTCTTTATCAAAGCCAAATAGCCTCTTCATTCTGCTTTCAGTTGGGCTATCAGCTGAGCTCTTGTTAGCTGCAGTCTGTGCGCTCTCATCGCTGCCACCTTGACTTGAGGATGGCTCTACGAGTGGGGCACCTGAAAGGACAATGCAGTTCAAAAGCTGCAGGCTAGATCCAGTTGAATATGGCATTACATTTTAAATCAATGTATTACAAATGCTTTATGCGTAATAACGCCGTTGCATTGTAATCTAATTCAAAGATCACTCTGAGACAATGCATTCATTCATTCTAGGTTCACCAGGTAGCAGCTACAGCAAGAGAGGTTAGTGAACTCTGTTGCCCCTCCAAGAGTGTAGGAAACGGATTTGTATCTCAGCTCAAAGAAGGCTACTTTTATGATGATTACATCACTGTTTTGCTCACAAGAACCGCAAATCTTTCATTACTATGTACACAACATTTTCTCATGTAGGCTAATGTGTTGTGCATTTGTTATGCTCCTACCGGCTGCCACGTCTAATCCCCCTGCCTCCATGCTTCTCACTCGAAGGTGGACCAGGTGCAGGAAAGGAATACCACAGTGGTACCAAGAGTCCGGTCCAGAAAGTTCCAGGCGAATTTAGCCTACTCTAGGGATGAGTGGAATCTGATTTCCAACACGTACACATTTGGGGATGTGTCATAACAAGGCGACTGCTTATACAACCGAGGGCGTGGGTGGAGAGAGAGAACGGTGGAGAGAACGACAACAAAAAAGAATATAATAAAATAAAAGTCCTCGACAACAAAACCATCATACTATGCGTCTTATCTGAAATATTTTAAAATAGGATTAATATTTTCAGTATACAATATGTTAAACTAGGTGTAAACTCGAAATTAATTCACTGAATTGCAATAAGAAGATAAACATTCACCAGGACGGACACCCTTACTTTTGGGATCAGGCGCAGCTGATTTGTCATAATAAAAGTCCTTCCCGATTCAGCCAAATTCCAAAATAATATTTGGTTTTGTTATACAGTGAAAGTGAAAGGTCTACACTTCTAAATGAAACAACACACTAACAGAATTGACGGTAAACCTAAGCAATTGTTCTGATCTCTGTGATAAAAAGCCAGTTTAAAACATTATTTTTGCATTGAAGAGAATTTGTAGCCTACATATTTGTTTATTTTTTAGTCCCCTGGCATACAACTTGTATATTTAAGGCATATATTAGCCTATACTTGCTTGATAAAATTCATACATACATAAATGGTTATGGTTATGGTTATGGATTTAGCAGACGCCTTTGTCCAAAGCGACACATAAATACAAAGCAACATAATAATATTTAAAATTGAACAGGGAACAGATTAGAATGTATGTCAAATATAATAAGGAGAATAGTTATAATACACAATAATATCAATTCAATCAATAGCCTAATAAAAAGCAATGGAAAAAAAGGGGAAAGGCAATAATAAAACAATAATGTCCATTCAATCAATAATATAAAAACAATGACATGCTAAGACTACATTAAGGATAATATCATTAATAAACAATAATGTCAAATTAATTAACAGCCCAATTGAAATAAAACAACATAATACAAACCATAACACATAAGCGCTTAAACAACTAAGTATATGTTGAATAGGAATGTCTGTAGACCCCTCTTAAACGATCCAAAACTACCACAGGAACGGAGAGCACTGGGCAATTCATTCCACCAACATGGAACCACTGAAGAAAAGAGTCTGGAATTAGACCCAGTTTTCATGACTGGTCGACACAACAGACCGCAGTGGGCGGTTGGGGATGTAAGGCTTGATTATTGAATTAAAATAACTAGGAGCAGATCCAGTTAGTGTCCTATAGGCCAAAGTGAGAGATTTAAATTTAATTCTGGCTACTATAGGGAGCCAATGGAGAGTAACTAGGAGAGGAGTTACATGTGTCCTCTTTGGCTGATTGAAGACCAGGCGTGCTCCAGCATTCTGAATCAGCTGTAATGATCTTGTTACACAAGCGGGTAAGCCAGCTAATAGTGAATTACAATAGTCCAGCTTAGAGATGACCATGGTCTGAACAAGAAGTTGTGTGGAATCTTGTGTCAGATGAGGTCTGATCTTCCTAATGTAAAGCATAAACCGACATGATTTTGCAATAGAAGCTATATGCTCTATATGCTATAAATATCACAGATGGGAATCATTTAAGATATTTTAATTATTATATGAAACAGGCCTATTAGTGTTTAGGCTACTTACTTATTCAGACTTTCTATATTCAAAATACACTACTGCAACTAGTCGGAGTTACTTACAAACAGCCTACTACAAAATAATACTTCAAGTGGTGTTGAGGGTTATGGTACCCCAGGGAGCCTGTATTAAACAAGTGCAAGTAACACTATAAAAGGTTTTAAACTATTAAACACATAATTCTGTACAATCATTAAGTTATTCAACAGTTTTCAAAGAGTGATATTTGTTAAATGTTTATTTATTCATTTGTTCAAATACAGGAAATTGGATAAATAAAACATACAAATAAATAAAACTGTAATGCTGTATTTCAGTATTTCTCATAGCCAGTATAAAATTTTGAGTATGGGTAATTGAACAAAATGGCAGCGTTTTAGAGTGCACTGTGAGAGGATTACTGTGATATACCTTCAGTTTTTGCGACACATGCATAGCACACAAAAAATAAAATAAAAGAGCAAGCAAAGCATTTTGTTCTCAAAATGTCATCAACTTCATAATACTTGTACGATTCAAATAACTTCAAGCTGCAACACAATAGTTGATTATCCTCTGATCATATTGGCAAAATGAGAACTTTATTTTTACAAAGTTCATAAGCTCAAATGACATTACCCGCACCTGAACATTTGCACACCTGAAGTAAACTTAAGGTACCACTTGGTACATTATTAAAAAGGTACGTGACTCTGACCAGGGTACTGGAGGGGTGAAAGACACAACTGGAATGGGGCATTTTGTTTTACCCTTTTCACAAAAGTGTTCCCTTAAGATGCACTTCAGGGGTCAGAGTGCGAGTAATGATGCCTGCTGACAATCTGGAATGTCTCTGTCCAATCACCATTATTCATCAATTTGAAAAGAGTGAAAGGTAACAACCACGTGACTGGCTGATCAGGCAGTGAGAAACATGCCAAAGTAAAGTGCTTCTGGAAAGTTCAGTCCTTTTACAAAGGAAATAGGAGAAAACTAGGGAAAAAGTCAGATATTGCACAAAAATGCAGGCATTAGGATATGAACAAACTCAACACACTCTTACCACAATCAGATTTGGCACCATACCTCAAAAATGTAAAAAACAACATGCATTTTCTTCTGGTGTTTCTTTCTTCAACATAAATCAGCGTGAAGTGTTTTGCTTTGTATCTTAATTTAACTCTGACAATCAATTCCAATCTGACCGTCCTCACATATGTTGGTTTGGGTAATCCTGCTTCTTGATATGGATTCTAGGATATGGTGACCAGCTGCTGCAGTGGCTCGTCTTATAACTTAGTTTGTATGCTGCAAAGGCTATGCACTGACGAAATGCTGTAATGTAGTGAAAACTAAACCTGTATGCAACAGGTTGATTAAAGGGTTAACTTATAATTGGCGATGATGTACTGAAAAAAATGTTGTACAGCTCACCCATACAAACATTTTCTCTCATGTCACAACTGAAGTAAATGTGTTTTGGCTGAGGGAGGGGAAACAAGGTACATCTTTGGTAACAATTAATAGCACAGTTATCAACTAACTGCATGGCATAAAACAGTACACATATGATTAACTGGGTAGATGAAATGAAAACACTGTTAAACGGAAAAGTTGCAGTCCAATAACATAGCAGCAAAAAGGCAGTATACTTGCTGTGTCAAGGTATTTGTACTCAGCAACAAGTCTGATTTAAGCTGGCATATAACCATGCATTAGCTGTTGCCTATTCTGACATTACCTATCACCCAAAACATTTTTATTTCAGGATTAGTGTTTAGTATATCAAAAACATTTCTAGTCAAAAATGACTACAGTGGTCTTTAGAGGCTTAATTATATGTAGAGATATTAAAACCTCTAATTCCACATCAATGTGTTATCAGTCTTGAGGTAAAGATAAACAGTAATTAAAACTTCATCCTTCCATACTTTCTTCATGTTTTTTATCCTTCTATATGGTCCTTCCATATGTTAATGTCCTATGATGCGGATTGTTCAAAAGCTATACCATGTTTTTCATAGATTTCCTTCAGAAGCAGAAGAGCTGTGTCTTCAGATTCCCTGTAAGAAAAAACGAAAAAACAAAATTGATGTTAAAATTAAAATTCTCGGCCCCAGCTGTGGCGCAACTGGCTGGGGCACCTGCACCGTACGCTGGCGACCCGGGTTCGATTCCTGCCCCGTGTCCTTTCCGGATCCCACCCCGACTCTCACTCCCACCCACTTCCTGTCATTCTCCACTGTCCTGTCATTAAAGGCATAAAAAGGCCAAAAAATATACTTTAAAAAAAAATAAATAATAATAATTCAATTCTCCTGGCTATAAAGTAAATTGTGCATATTGTACATCTGATTTTAACATCAGATTTCAAGACACTTTGTGAGAGCTAAAAGGTTGCGTATGTAAAATACAGAAATACTGTATGTAATCCGTCTAGTCTGCAAATCCTCTCATGACCAGATGATGGGGTTCTAGGCATTTCAGTAAGTCCTGGCAATAATAGACTTCAACATGTAAACAGTACATGTATCATTTGAATTGTGAAAGATGGCTAAATCAAATTGCCTCCTGTGCTGTTGTAAATGTTTACTCTACAGAGGCAAGATGAATTATGCAAGATATTTATTAATGACGTATTAATGTTGTCTCACCAGTAACAGAGGTGACTCTGGATGGCAAAGAGGTACTCGTTGAAACTTTCGATAGGTGCTTCTTGGAGAACATAGTCAATTCGCCGACCCCCATTCAACATTCCAATCTTTAAGTCTTTTTCCTCTGTTACATCGCTTTCCTCTGTTCCTATGGTGAAATTAAGAAGAACTAATCAGTTATACATTATTTCACAGTCTATGTCTATAGATGTTAAGCAACTGCTCTGAGGAAATGCCATGAAAGCATGTGGCTTCTTCATACATAGTTCTCTTCAAAGTGGGTGTATGCACATCCCACCTCACTGAGGCCAGGTGCAGGACAAAAAAGGCTTATCAAGGATGAATGAATGCCTGATGAAGACCCTGATGGTTCGAAATGTTGCGTTATGTTTTTAACTCAATACATTTAGTTCTTCTGGGAGATTGCAGTGTGACAACTACTTTTCTTTCCTTTTTCATACATACACACGCAGTATAGTCTAATTCAGACCATGACATCCAGGTCCACCATATTTAACATAGAACAGCATTTTATATCTATCCATCAAATATAAACAAAACATCAGAACTTTCACTGTACATGAGGATGCAACTTGGTGACTACTCACCAGTAGTGTAAGAGAGAATGAAACCAGGGTAACTTATTCACTATTCACACTGTACAAACTATACGTCACCACCAGCTACTCAAAATACCCTTTCCAGTAGTTTGAGAGAGGTTGATGAGAACATATGGTTTGATGGTTATGATCAATAAACTGATATATTAGTCCTAAACTGTTTGATCAATAAACTGGTACACTAGTCCTGAACTGTTTGATCAATAAACTGGTATACTAGTCCTGAACCATTAGATCAATAAACTGGTATACTAGTCCTGAACCATTAGATCAATAAACTGGTATATTAGTCCTGAACTGTTTGATCAATAAACTGGTATATTTGTCCTGAACCATTAGATCAATAAACTGGTATATTAGTCCTGAACTGTTTGATCAATAAACTGGTATATTAGTCCTGAGCTGTTTGATCAATAGACTGGTATATTAGTCCTGAACTGTTTGATCAATAAACTGGTACTGTATATTAGTCCTGAACTGTTTGATCAATAGACTGGTATATTAATCCTGAACTGTTTGATCAATAAACTGGTATATTGGTCCTGAACTGTTTGATCAAAAGACTGGTATATTAATCCAGAACTGTTTGATCAATAAACTGGTATATTAGTCCTGAACTGTTTGATCAATAGACTGGTATATTAGTCCTAAACTGTTTATGGGCAGAGCTGACCACCTCATCCTCACCCTCTGTTTCTCGAGTCTCTGAGGTCTCCATGACGACGCCTGCGCACACCGCTTCCTCCACAGATGGAAGGGCAGCCACAGGTATACGGGCGAAGGACTGCCACGCCGTCCGCAGGGAGCCAAGCACGTTGTTCCTCAGGTCAACACCCATGCGGGTCAAACTCTCCCTCAACTCTGTGGGGCACAAAGTGAAAAGGAATTCATTACAGGCTGAGGTGACACGTCTGAAATTACACTGAAATTAGTGCTTAAGAAGCCCCTGATTAACAATTCACCACAAAATGAGGATGTGCATATCTTGTAAAAGTGCAGTGCTGAAAATGTCAGACCAGTCCACACTTGGTGAGAACACCACTGATAAGTCTTGCTAATGATATTTGTATTTATACGTCATGATACTTTTCCCAAGTACAGGACATGATAAATTATTGTGTGTAAAATATTATGTGACAACTGTATCAAATTTATCTTCTGTCTCTTCTGAATTTGAGAGCATGTATAATAAATTACTTTGCTAAACGAATGACATAAATTATTTTCTTTACAGTTATTCAGCTTTAGCAGGCAAAAGGCGTTTACATTTTTTTGACACTGACTCCGCCATAGAGCAATTTAATGGGTGGGGACCATTTTGATGAGTTTAAGTAAATAAAAAGTGAATTTCCCGGGTGTGGGATTAAGAAAAGTATTATCTTATCTTATCTTACCCAGATGCATCCTCTTCCTCCCCTTGTGATGTGGTATCAGCATCGGCTCCAGATCAGCCTCAGGCACAATCATGGGCTCAATGCGGTACGCAACTGGATCAAACTGCAAGAGGGGAATAACATAGTATTCTAAGAAGCAGCTATAACTTTCACACAAAAGCTACTTTAACTTATGGATTCGCATTGCTTGTCCATTTCCAAGAGGACGCACGCACAGGGTGGTAGATGTTGAAGAAGGCCTTGCACGTGGGGAAGTTGTAGTCGGGGTCGATGCGTTTCAGTCCTCGAACAGTCAGAAACATTCCGATGGGTGAGCCGAACGCAAAGAAGGAGTGTGGGTGGAAAGATAGTTGAGGGTAATGGATGGACACCTGTAATGGACAAAACAAGGGACAAAGAGGACAAATTTAACTAATTCTTACAAAAGCGAACACTGGCACTTCGTTTAGTAACATATCATGAAATTTGCAGTTTTGTCAAATCATCTTCTTTTCAGTCTTCCACCAGTTTGAATATCAGCCATAATAATAGTCTAACCGGTATTGTTACCAGACAATACCACAACGCAAGTGGCACATAATACACCTCATGCTGCGTAGTACACAAAAGGGAAACTGATTTCTCTCTTTGAGACTAACCACAATGTCAAAGATACACTGTTTTTCTCATGCTGTGTATATATTCACCATGACCTCTAGCTGTCCTTATGGAAACAGATATCTCCTCTCTAGTAGTCATGCGCCCTATTTTCCACCCCCTGCCCCTCCCTGCCCAGCAATGGCCAGAGTAAGATCTGAAAACCTCCCTAAATCTCCACAGATGGACACTGATTCCGAACTGTTGCAACATCCTATCAGAGCCAAAGGACTGATTCCGAACTGTTGCAACATCCTATCAGAGCCAAAAGGGGCAGCAATGAATGGTTCACATGTCGATGAGACAAAATTTAAAAAAGCAAAATGATAGAGACATGGTGAAATACTGTAAAATGCAGAAAGCAAATGCAAGCAAATGTAACAGAAAATAAATAAATAAATAAAATAGTGGATGGAGCCACTAACCTGTCCCCTGGCAACAGCATAGTTCAGCTATCCCCGAGAGCAACAAAAGTCAAACCAGACAAGTTTAACGGTGTGATCGTCTACTCTACATCTTTTAGTGGCCTAGGCTAGTCTGAAACAATCTACAAAACCTACAACACTAAAAACAATACTACACACAGACACCACATACAGTGTATGTTTATTACCTGACCGATCCCCACATCAAAATATTTGTAGTCTACGGCACTGGTGGTGGAATAGGTCCGCAGGAAGCTTTGACGGTGGGCCGCGCTGGCGTCGTTGTGGTCTGCTAAGTCTTCAGGAGGTAACATGGCCGCCATCCTGGCTTTATGATCCTGTGGAAGAACACCAGAGTCCCATGGCCATATGAGTTGGGAGGATGTGGAATATTTACAAAATATGCTGACGTTGATTCCATTAACCCTTTATTCTATAAATGATGATTAACGATATCTAGACAGAACAGATCCATAAGAAGATTGTGAATCCAAATTTGGTGTGAAAACACACCAGTTGTTTGATTTCTTTTTCCTCCAAAGCATCCCAATGCATTGACAGTGCTTTTAGCTTGTAGAGTTTGTCCCTCACCTTCAAGATTTGTCTTCTACTGACCAAGTCCAAGATTTTTTTGCGTGGTCCAAGAGGTATTCCTACTTTTTCTAATTCAGTTTCTGTGCAAAGAGACTGAGGAAAGGATGATAATAAATATAAAATGTTTTCATCTTCTATATATATATATATACACACACACACACACACACACACTTGTCATTCCAATCAGCAGACTAAATTCAGTAAAGTAAAGTACTGACCAAAGAGTCTAGGTCCATTTCTTCCTTCTGTAGAATAGGAATGTATTTCTGAAGCCCCAGTCTACTGAGGGCATCTTCCAGGTTTTCTTTCTTAGGGGTTGAAAGGTCACCGAAAGAATTTTTCTGTCAATTCAGGAGACACAAATCACAAAAATCAATGTCATGTAATCACACAATCAAACACACTTTACCTGGAACATCTGTCTTTTTTGCAAGTCACCCCTACAGCAGACGTAGGTCTACAAGCTGATATAATGATTTCGGTTTTTTTCCACTATGTTTTTTTATGCCAAATAAACGTATTATGCATTCCAAAAATATATGCTTTCCACTTTTTTTTTAAATCATACATGCGAGAGAATGCATGAAGGACAAATAAGAAAAAGGAAAAAAAAGGAAAAAGAGCTACCATCTCATTCCCCAAGTCCTCAGAGCCTGTTTTCTGATTGGTGAGAAGATCAAAAAGAATAAGAGATCCTGTGAATATAAAGAAGTACACAACTTGAGACACAGGAGTCAGCATGTCCGATCAGCATGTCCGATACGAAAGGAGCCAACATGTTGCAAAAGATCCCATAATGACAAAATGGAGGAACAACATAGCTGACATAAACTGACCCAAACTGTGGCCCACTAGGGACACTTGCCCCTTAAAGTCTGGGTGGCGGCAGCGGAACAGACTGTGGAGTCGGTTGACCTCTGTTACCACGGTGTCCAGGATAGTCTGGCAGTAGGTGGGGCTGTTGTAGAAGAAGAGGTCCAGCAAGGTGTCGTTGGTGAAATGTCGGAGTCGGCTGATGCTGGGGAGAGTGATCCGTTGGATGGACCTGAGGGGAATTTCTTTTATGAATTGATCAGTTATCAGTTCATTTTATGAAAAGAATCTTTCAAATTGTCAACTCTTTTACAGGTCAGACCTTGCAAGGAAGGCAATGACCGTAAACTACATTCACAAACAAAACATCCAAAGACAGACAAAACTGTTACAGAACAGAACCATAATCAAACAAAAGTCCATTCATTGTTTCTGAGTCAATGTTTCTGTCTAGAGGAGTAATTGGCGCCCTCACTCGTCAACGCCGGTGGCATCGCCATGGAGAGCACTGTGCCAGTCGACAGGAAGGAACTCGACCCTGCCAACCCTGCCCTCCTCTCGAGCCGACCTGCAGTGGGAGCTGAGCAGGCTCAGGGCAGCACTGCGGAAATCATTCACTGGACAGAGGGAGAGAGAGAGAGAGAGAGTGGGAGAGAGAGAGAGAGTGGGAGAGAGAGAGGGGGGGGGGGGGAGCAAACCCAAAATGAGGGAGACCCGACTAGAGCAGAAATGCAATAATTTAGTTAAGTCAATAATTGTGTTCAAGACAACGGTGGTGTATTTATCCTTCAATTCCATCAGGTATGTGCAGATTAAGGACTTTTTTGCAATATCATTATTGTAATACACACACAAACACACACACATTCTTTAAACATACCACATTGGATGATGCTCCGAAACCGAAGGTCACATGCAGGCCCGATCCCATGCACCATAAACACAAGGTGGTCCACTGTCTGAGGTTCCCCTGTAGGCACACACACATGACACTAGATCAACACTGAGGTTCCCCTGTAGGCACACACACACATGATGCTAGATCAACACAGAGGTACTGTGTGCTAATGATTCTTGGAGCAATTTCCTGAATTTTTAAAAACAGACCACATGCCCACATCAGTCAGGCCCAATCTGTCTAAAACACATAGGACGATCCGACGTCCACCTACTCAGTTGGGAAAAAAAAAAAAAAACAGGAAAAGCTGAGCAAACGAAAAGTAATCACAGCAGTGGACCTAAGTTACGACTGTAGAGTTAAAAAGTCTGTGTGAATGTACCAGGATCATATTTAAGGCAAATGTAACGCACACCAAGGACCGTTAGGGAGGTGCTGGCCACTGGTAAATTACTAACAGACATCCCTTTACCTCCAATGGTTGGGAGCCCTATTGTCTGGTGTGTTAATTAGTGTGGATATATAATGATGTGGTTGGTCTTCCTGTTTTTCTACGATCTGAAGAAGGCCCCAAACATTATCGATTAATAAAAGCATTGATATGGAGCCAGAGTGTAGTGCTTCTGTACCAGGATCATAACATGAACTCTACACTCTGGGGGCATGAACATGAGGACATGAGAACATGCCCCCAGAGTGTAGCACTGTAGCTGTTGGCTGCAGCAACTCAAGCTAGGTAGAACCGATTGTTTCCGTTTCTGATTGTTTTTTCCGTACCGACAGTTCTCTTTGACCTCGAGAAACAGAGATCTATGTGAAAAATCGCAGGAATTCTCCTTTAAACACAGGCCATCAGGGTTCTGAAACACACCTTCTGGGATGTCCACAGCAATGTTCTCAATGCCCCTCTTTACTGTGCGCGGCCTCCCCTGTTCAGAGGGGGAGGAGACCCAGTCATCCTGCAGCATGATTGGCTGGTACTGCATAATGAGCTGTCAATTAAAAAGAAGGACAAAGCCCATCAGAAAAATCACAGCCTGATTGGTTAAGCAAGAGTAAGAAGAAAACCTCACTCTTAAGGTGTGATACATGGGTCTATTTTTTGAGCAATGCTGCAAGGCAATCGCATGAACTGTTCCGATTTTTCAGATTGCTGCAATTTTCCCAAACATGATAACAGTTCTCCAGATAAAAATGAGTTAACCAATAATAGTGGGGAAAGTGCACAAACAATGTAGTTCAGGAGCAATGTCCAGCGACATTGTTCAAAACACTGCCCAATGTATCATCACCCTTGACGAACGGCCTGTAGGTACTCAGCTGGTCCCTGGACTGGTCCAGCACATGCACATCTTACCTTGGGGTTGTGAAGAATGACCGTCTCGCCTGTGGGAAACTCCAGCTTCCTCTTCCACTCCCCTAATGTTACAGCTATCATGTACGCATCCTGTCAAGGAAGCACAAATGACTCATTGTCAAATCAGAAAAACACGTGCATGATTCTCCCAAGAAAACTAAAAGTTAAAGTTTCAGCTAAAGTTTACTCGTATTTAACTGATACTTTTATCCAAAACAACACAGAACTGGCAACGGCGGGTTTGGGAATGGAATCCAGGGCGACCGATTGTCAGGCGGTGTTCACACCATGCCACATCAATAGTGTGTGAACAAACGCAAACTAAGATAGGAAACCTAACCCTTCATTGAGTGCCTATGCAGTTGAAGGCTAGAGCTGCCGGGCAGCTACAGTGCTACACTCTGGAGGCATGAACATGAGGGCTGATGAAAATGCCCCCAGAGTTTAACACTGTAGCGGCCTGGTAGCTCTAGCTGTTGGCTGCAGCAACTCGAGCTAGGTAGAACCGATTGTTTTGGGTTTTGTTTTGTACCGACAGTATTCGGTGACCTCGAGAAATGGAGATCTATATGAAAAATGGTCGGAATTCTCCTTTAAGCATAAGAGCTAAAAGAGGGATGGCTTACCTCCAAGCGTTCACTGAAAGACTCTGGGTATGGCATGTACCGGGGGTCTTCGTTTCCTTTGAAGAACCACGTGCAGCGACGGACTTCTGAGGGTGCCTGGTCCCAGTAGACAGCATAGCGCAGACGCTCAGTCAGGCGAACGTCATAGCGACCACCCTCCACAGCGACCACGCTCTCCTCTTCTTTTTTCACTGAAATAGAAGTCAGGTAATAACAAGACAAGATTAATACTGTTCAGACTTAAATATGTAGTCCACAAAAAAAAAAAAAAAAAAAAAAACACAAAACAAACTGGCCCTGTAAATTGGAAAGCGACATAGTGGACCAAGCCATAAACAATCCCAGCCAATCAACATTGAGCTTCAGCAAAACAAAAGAGGATGTGTATTTGTCATTTTGCTGGTGAAATTCATATCCACCTATTTTTTTTGTGCACAATGAATCCACCCACAGTTATTTAGCTTTGTACATTAAATTGGATTCTACATCAATAGCTACATAGATTACATTGTTGAGACGAAAATAATTCAAATGATTTCAAAGTGTAATCGTGAGTTAATACCAAAATGCTATTTATTACAAAACAGCTAGAATAAACACTCACAGTTCTTGAGGGCATCCTCCAGCTTAAGAGAGTCTTCATGGCTGAATGGTAGCCAGTCTTTCTCATTGGTCCGACGACAGTAGAACCAATGAGGTTGGACTGGTTCGTAAATGGACTCGGACAAATCCAGACCATCCAACATCTCGAAAGACTCAGCAGAGGAGGGAGAAGTTTCATCCAAAGTGGCTGCTGCCGTCTGAGGAATAAATACAAAGCACACATTGACTAAATACAAACACACACATTGAGTAATTACAAACACGCACATTGATCATCATTGATCCACATTGATCCTCCCCATTATATGTGTTGGGGTTGCAGACATAAACATTATATTGTGGGTGGAAATGTACTGTATGTGGTAAAAAATGTAAAGGACACACAGAACCTTAGTTTAAATGGTGGGCAAAGTCTGTCAACATTAGCAAAGTATAGCTGTCATGTGGGGGAACTGAGCGGAGTCGTCAATCTTTGCGCTTAAATGTCTTGCCCATGGTTTTAAATTAGCACATTTATTTTCACTAGTTATCAAATTAGCTTTAGTTAGACTTAAGACGTTGCACTTTGCCCATCATTTAAATTAGGCCCCATGTAAATGTATATCAGGTTTATTAGCCAAGCATACTTGCATATAATTACCCATCCGGGGGTAGTACAACACACACACACACACAGTGTACACCTATTCAAACACACACACACCACACACACACACCCTCAGAGCAGTGAGCACACTAGGAGCACACATACACACCCAAAGCAGTGGGCAGCCTTAATCCTGGTGCCCGGGGAGCAATTGGGGGTTAGGCTTGGGGGGTATTGCCTTGCTCAAGGGCACCTCATCTGTGGATGTGAATGTGGGAGAGTGCTGTTCAATCACTCCCCCCACCCACATTTTTCCTACCAGTCAGGGATCGAAGGGGCCACCCTTCGGTCACAAGTCTGATTCCCTAACCAGTAGGCCACGGATGCCCATACATACTCACATACTGTTCAAAACAAGTCAACAGAGCTGTATCAGTGTCTACTATGATCTAATCAACATCCTGCTTGAGAAACACACAATGTACTGCTCTCAGGATGCTGTCGGCTATTTATACAAGCTGTTGTGCTGTTTGACTCAGTGTCCTTGGACTTAATTTAGATGTTAGACTCCCTATGCCTATATGATACATGACCGCTTACTGTGTCTGTTTTCAGTCCCAATAGGGCACGCACAACATTGAATATTATTCCACCCTGTAAAGTGATCCACCTTCATCTCCTTTGTTTCAGCTTAATAAAACTCCAATTTCAACAACACAGTGTTTCCCATACATTGACTTATTTGTGGCGGCCCACCACAATATCAACATTGACCACCACACAATGATTTTCCTGGTTGTACTAAATTGTGCTTAAATCTGGTTAGAATCATAACCGGGCTGCACTAATTTATAAAAACTGTTGCATTCAAGTTAATTCTGCAAACCTACCACCACAAATAGAATTCAATTCTGTGGGAAACACTGCAACACAGTAACTACACCATACGGTTTCCTTCCAAAATGAATAATGCTGCGGTATCTAAGCAATAAAAATATCAGACTAATTAAAACTGTGTGACAAGTGAACATATGGCTCTTTCACAGCTGCTTGAAAACAGGACACTATGACTTTTCAGTCTGCATGCATACAACACACACTGCTGTGTCTCACTGGGCTAATTTTGGTTGAGGTATTCAAAGCATGGGTTCCAGGCAAGATGTGCTAACTAACGTGAATATGGCTATGTATATGATCATATTTAAATGCAAGCTATATTTAGTGACTTGGCTCTGTCAGACTTACTAGTCCCTAAATCAATTTTGCTGGGATTGACAATAGCAAAAACATGAAGAATAGATGACAACTAAAGCCAACTAAGGGACTGTAGCTTTGTGATGGAATGCAAACTTCAGATGTTGCCTATATTTCAGTGCTGCAGTTTGTGGTCATCATTTAAGGTATCATGGTTTGTGAACATCATTTAAGGTTGTCCTCAAAAAGTCAAAACACACCTTCTTTTTGTCTATTCCCGTGGACGGATCCCCCTGATTAACTGACAAATTAGAGTCTTCCACTTGTAGGACCTGCTGCTTCGGTCCTGGAACCATGGAAGACGCACCACCACCACCACCAGTTGGGTCATCAGACATCACGTGACCAGTTTTGAGCTTGTGTTGAGAGTCCTGAGACCTGGCATCCGAGACAACAATTTCCTGGAATTTGAAGTTCCAGTTTTTCTAATAGGTTTGAGGGAATGCTTCTTGATCTGTAAGTAATGACAATAAAGAGACGTGGTCACTGCCATAAACAATTCACATCACATGACCCATGTGTTTAATATATGCTTGCATCTGTGTATTTGTATGTCTGACTGTCATTAAATTGGAAACAGCTCCATTCCTATCTAAAGTAACAGGAATACTGTTCAAACGCATATTTTGCAACAACATAGCAGTCTAATGAAGTTCTTCAGTGATTCCTAATGGCTAGTGACTATTGTCATACTGCACAGGCTGCCTATCATACAATAGAGTCTATAAAAGACATTCCTAAAGATGTAGCCTGATGATAAACTAACGTTAACGAAGACGATGACATACAATGTGAAAACCACTGTCAGCACAATATGTTGTGCTGGAATAGGATGTGACTTTTCTTACACACTAAACAAACAACCCACGAGGAGTTAACCAAAAAAATGTTGGGGTCATTTTTCTTGACATGACAACACATTCAACAACGTGAAATGACAGCACATGCAATACTAGCTTGCGTACGCTTCAGATTTGAAACATTTTTGTTGTTAATAGTTAGCTGCTATTGGACATTGACATCGTTAAAACTGAACGCAAACAACTTAATAAACAACCGGCACAATTATAAACAGATGTTAACACAAATCTGTTCTGTGCGAACGTCAGCTGGCTGGCTGATTAGCTGTTCTAGCCATCCAACTTCAAAACCCATGTAAGGTTAACTAGCTGGCTAAGCTAGCAAGCCAGCTGTCAGCGATCATTAGAAAGATTCACTTACCTATACGAATGACAATGTGTTCGTGTCACTCGAAGCTGTACTGAGAAACAACCTACTTCAATGGCAGAAGTATCCAAAATAATGATGCTGTCATGGTCACCAGGCTGTTGAGTTTGCCTTATAAACGTCAGTGTCATATGAAATTCATTTAATTATTCTCTTTCCGGGTCACGGTATTTGCATCACAGTAAAAGCCCACCTGTTTACTTCCTTTGCGCCTGTCTATGGTACTTGGTTGATAGCGCACTTGCATTATTCAGAAATACGTATTTTCAACGAAACACAATTAGCCATTGGATTTTACGCTACAATTTCTTATTATCAAATGATAAAATATATGATATATGAAAACGGAAGAGACGCCATTTTTAGATGAGATAGGCCTATTGAGCAAAAGAAAAAGAAGTTGACTACTTCTTCAATACAACCACAACAGTCATATAATAGTCTTATTCATTGTTTTTTAAATTGTTTTATTCAGAAATCTCATGTAATCAAACAGAAAACAATAATAATAAAAAAAACTGAAACCACTGACAGATTTGACATGTAAAACAGCAATCCTGTCTATAGCTTGCGTTTTCCCTTTCATACCTTTGTCCTTTCTTTTCTCTATACCGTCATTCTGGAGTCTCTGTCTTGATTTAGGCATAATGATCATGATGATTGGGAAGGCTGCTAGTATTTGTGCGAGAGAACGTGTGTGTGTGTGTGTGTGTGTGTGTGTGTGCGTGTGTGTGTACACTTGTTGCATTTGTCCATGCTTGTACATGTGCTCCGTCTTGATTTAGACATAATGATCATGATTATTGGGAAGGCCAGGTGTATTTGTGTGTGTGTGTGTGCGTGTGTGTGTGTGTGTGTCTACTTGTTGCATTTGTCCATGTTTGTCTATGAGCTACTTTGAGTTCAGACAGTGCCCCATCTGACATGGACTGTAGGAAAGGCCCAGCGGTCAGGATGGCCCATGTGCAGCAGGTCACTGTACGGAGAGGTGCTCCACTGGAACGCAGGCACCTGGTCCCACGTAGGGCCACTAGCAGCCAGCATCTGATACTCCTTAAACATGCCGTACGACGTCATCTGTGGGAGCAAGGAAAAACTAAGTTAGTATCTATACCACACCACTGATACCACAGTCAGTTGATACTTCAACCCCCCTATGTCTTGTTTGTATATGTCTGTGTGAATGTTTCTTTGTGACTGAAGCCTTGTCAAATAAATTTTTCTGTAACCCTTGTGTAACAGACAGTAAAGTATTATCTTATCAAAAGCATACAAATCCTCATTAAGACAGAGACAGAGGCGACGGGGGCTTGCCTTCATGTCCGTTCCACCGTGAGGCCGCTGTCTCAGTGCTCCAAATGGATAGGTGCCATTGGCAGGGTTAAGATCGGAGCGTGCAGAGATGGTGTTTTCTCCATTCTGTTTTGGGTCACAGCCATCACACTGGGACAGGGGGTCTTTCTCATAATTGTTGTACCTGCAACAGGGATGCCACTGGTCAATGGTTTTCTTTGGTAGGAGAAAGTGAGATATTTAGCCTCCTATAGTTCTATCCTATACCCCGACCAGTAGAAAGCGGCTGAAGTGCCCTTGAGCAAGGCACCTAACCCCTCACTGCTCCCCGAGCGCCGCTGTTGTTGCAGGCAGCTCACTGCGCCGGGATTAGTGTGTGCTTCACCTCACTGTGTGCTGAGTGTGTTTCACTAATTCACGGATTGGGATAAATGCAGAGACCAAATTTCCCTCAAGGGATCAAAAGAGTATATATACTTATATATAGTTGGGTAGAGAGCACTACAGCCGTTTAAATGATCGGTGGACCAAGGTAAAGTATAGATCACCTCATGAGCTTGACCATAGACTTCAGATCGGTCACTAAGGTTTGATTCCGTCTGAATATCTGAGCCCTTGGATTCATATCGAAGGAGAACCAAGACCCGTACTGCTGAACCAACTCCTGGCAGCCGCTGGCATTGAAGATCTCCTTATAATACCTGTAAGTATGGTGGAGAGTAAATTCAGGTTGAAATCCAAATATCAAATACAAAATAAAAATATGAGTGGGTGGATTCATTCAATCAATTATGGCCTTTTCTACTTCAGACATGCAGAGTTCAAATATAAAGTATACAGTAAGAAATGATACTGTGGAAATACTGCATAATATGACTTACAGATACAAAATGAACAGTATGTGTATTATTTAACATATGAGTTAAAACTATGCTCATGCATGTATGTAAATATGCTTTCTGAATAGGAGACTGGTCTTTACACTCACGGGATGTTGTAGCTAGCCCAGTAACCGGTTTCATAAAGCTCAGTGGTTTTATCCTGGACCATAATGAAACCTCTACAAGAAAAGGGACAAATGTGATGAAACAATCATTTGTAGGAGTTTTCTAATCATAGATTACTTTATAAGCATTGATCAAACTAAAAGATAAACAACACAAACCCAATAAAATGCCACATATCATTTCAACTAAGTATCAACTAAACCAATAGCAAATGAGAACCATCGGCAACACACAAGGGTCATACTAAGGGTCATGTGAAGGTAAAGGACTTACGGAATTTGCTCCAGAACAGTGAAAAGCTCCTCAGTGATATCTGTTCTTCCTGGAGTGAAGACTTTATAATCCACAATCATCCACTGATTATTATACCTTGGAAAGGTGGAAAGAGGACATTGTTCTTTTCTAAGATTCATACTATTTATCTTGAATACGCATGTATAAAAACAAATCTCTCAAATCTGAAGCATTGAAAATGTCATTCATCTACCTTCTAAAATCTATATACTGTATACGTATGTGAGTATGCTTGTGTGTTCACAGATGCAGACATACGTTCCACTGTTGAACTTGCTGAAGACATCAGCCCACTGTTTGCCTGTCTGTGCTAGGCGATTGGCAACAATATTTCGGAGCCACTCCATCACTGCACCTTGCGGTACCACGTACTTCCACAAGGCAGGGTTACTGTTCCCGATTGTGGTCTCCATGGCAACCTAAACAAAAACAAGAGCAACACAGAGAGGTGTCTTACTGTACGTACACACAGCCGCCGACTTGAGCTGCAAAAGAAGCTCTAGCCGCCCTGTCAAAGACGTTTGTCAAAAAGTATGGGGAAGCTTTTGAGGCTTTGGCTGCTCTGACGTGGCTGCATTCTACGTTGCTGGTCGTTTGCCGCTGAACCGCATCATAGCTCATTACCATAAAGTTGACCAACTTTTAACTTTCTGCTTGAAGCTCTGGTCGCTCAACACGGCCAAAACGCGACACCGATGGATTTGCCGCTTCTTGCAGCTGAGAGAAGCCGGCTTCCATTGAAAATGAATGACTTCCTGTAACTTTGAAGCTCAAAATGGCGGCGGTGTGTTCATACAGTTACAGTGTATATACCCAACAATGCAAAAACAAACAAAATAATAAGGTTGCATACAATCCCCTAATTCTTCTCAGTCCTGTCTGACAAAGGAGGTTTAAAACACACCTTACACCTAAACCTACAATCAAACTTACACTTGACTGGTGCAGCCTGCTGCAGAGCACTACTCACCAGCCCACTGCTGAGGATATAGAAGTCATCGCCTGAAAAGATGGAGCCAGGGTAGGAGGAGAAGGCCTGAATGGCCCCAGGGATGGGCCGCTCATCTGGAACACAGGTCAAATCAATTAGTCCGAAGACAAAATGTTTTACTGCAGAGAAAACAGCATTCTTTACAACCAGAGTGGAGAACCTAAAAACAATCAAAACAAAACAACATTGCAATGTTGCCAATGCAAAACAAGTGCAAATGCAAAACAATATTGTAATGTATCATGTCACAATCATGGTATCCTCAATTCAAAAGAGCACACTGTCTACCACAAATTCTTTAGGAACAAAAAAGAAATTTGTACACAAGGAGTTTGTTGTCAAGATAACTGCACAAAAGAAAGAGTTTAAAGACAGATATTGTGTATGCGTCTGGATGCGTGTAAACACCTTTTGATGAAATGTGGTAGGAGAAGGAATACTTCTTCATGATCCTCAGCATGGCCTGGTAATTATTCCATGTGTCATGTGATACCAACAGCTCTTTGTTGCCTGGCAGCAACTTCACCAGGGCAGAGCAGGAGCCCGAGCCAAGCGTCCGTGATGGGCTACTTTTATTCAGCGCAGCCTCCAGATCCTCCAGATCTCCACCCATCTGAAACAACCTGATGGAGCAAAGGGTGTGTGTAAAACATCTTCAAAAAAACATACAGTGTATCTCTCCGTCTGAAAAAATAAAACGTTTTTTATATATGGATTATAAAAATCTAAATCTAAATTTAGAAAATTAAAAAAAGAAAAAATAAATACGATTATAGAGAAAATATTTCACATGGTTTCAGCACTCAGCTGCTCCTGGGTACATCGTACTTCTCATGTGATACGTGAGACCATCACAACAACATGTGACTATTTTTGTGAAAAGAAATGTTTGGTACATTGCAAACATAGGAGTTACTTGAGCCCGGTGCTAATAATAGCATCTATTTATAGAAACAGACTCTAAGGGAAGCTTTTTTGGCAGGCTAAAAACAACATAAAATATCTACTTGTGTTCAATGTACTATAATAGCTTTGATGTGTGTCTCTGAGTGAAACAAATAAAACAACAAAATAATAAAACAATAAATCAACAGTCACAGTGACCATTTAACTGCTTCTCTCCAAAATGACAGGATTTAAAACAGTGCAAGCTATAACCTTTGACCCTTTTTTTAAAATCTTTTTTTGGCCTCTCATGCCTTCAATCGGATAGGACAGTGGAGAACGACAGGAAGCGAGCGGGATAAAGAATCGGGGCGGGACCCGGAAAGGACCCCGGGGCGGGCTGCACCATGGCCGGGGCCACCTTTGGCCATGGTGCAGTTCAGTTTGGCCATGGTGCACATTCAGTTTAAGACCTTCCTCCAAGAGCTAAGGCACACACAGCATGCTTTTAACCAATCTCTGTAGCCAAATGACATGTATCTAGACCAATACCTCCCAGCAGATTATGCTGAGCGAGCGCTGAAATGAGCAGGGAAGGAGAGAGCACTCACAGAAACCCAAATGGATTGAGGTTTGGGATGGCCATTGAGAAAGACAGCTGGTCATTGTAGGCGTCCTCCATCCCTCGAATCTGCAACAGTGCAAGACGGACCTGTGCAGCAAACAAACATTTACATTGAAAGGTCTTCCAATCAGCGATGACCTCTCGTGATGCAATACAAAACATGTTTGAACCGGCATTTATTTACTGGGGAGTAACGATTTTGTGCTGTGTTGAACAATTTACAAGTGTCCGCAGTTGGACCGCTTACCTGGTGCCAGTAAGCTGAGTCAGGCTGTTTCTCTATCTGCTTCACAACCCATTGAAGGTTAGCCATGATGTACTCCTTTAACTTCTGGCAATAAACTGCTTCATATCCAAATGGCCCACAGTAGTCAACAACAGTGTTCATCCAGTGCTTGTAGATGAGCTGAACACAAAAACAAAGCAAACCAAATAATGGGGAAAAAAGATGATACTTCATGACGAACAATGACAATACAGTAAACAGTTGTTATTGTTTGTGGCGGAGTATCATGTTTGCAGAGGACAGGGAAGTATCCATTTCGCACAGAGGAGGGCAGAGAATTTGCAAAAAGCTATATTCATCCACAGTTTCTCTCTTATAGGAAACTATTATTTGCATGGGTAAGTCTGGACTTCCACATGTAACAGAATCCCATCAGGCCAACAGATGTTTGGCAGCTTTGGTGATTACTTGCCGTGGCATGTTCAGTCATGTTCTGCTTGGCAAATCTTTAAATGTGCAGTATGATAGTATGATCTTACACAGCAAATGTAAAGTGTGCATAGTAGCCTACAAACAGCTGCTTATGTTAGTTTGCGAAAGGTTGTTTGGCAGGACTGACCTTTGCAAGGCAACCGTCACCACATTTCGACTAAGCTACAAAGGTACCATGTACACCAATTGTTAATCTTGAAGTGACGATAAACAGTAAGGAAACTAGATGTACCGCATAGCGGTACAAAATATGACCGCCGCTCAGTCCTGTACATCTGTTCCGCGAAAAGAAATCACACTTCAATTTGTCTCCATATTTGACTCCATCCCCCACTCTTGAAACTTTTGTGTATGCTTGTTTGGCATGCCTGAGTGTGTGTGTGCGGCTGCACAGAAAGTAGCCTACTGGTGCTGAAAAGGTGAATAGATTGTAGAATAGCCAAAGAAGATGTAGCATTGTTATAAAACCTTTAAAATCTCTAAACAATCACAAGTAGGGCAGTTCATCCCAGTTCATCCATGGCAACTGGATTGATGAAAGGTCACTTACACCTGTAGGCTACATTGTATTTGGGAAAAGCAAAAGGTATCAGCATAATGTTATTTATTTATTTATTTATTTATTTATTTATAAACAAAAACATCTGTCAGTTCCATGCCGTTTTCAACAGCTATCAAAAACAAAGGTCATTTTTGGATGGATGGATTTTTTGTGAATGTTTCTTCTTCTACATAAGATTTTAGTCATCTTTAGTCCATGTGATACTTTATTGTCAATGCACAAATTAAGTAACAGTAGTCTGAAACGTTATTGTTAATGCACAAATTAAGTAACAGTAGTCTGAAATGAAATGCTGTTTTACATCTAACCAGTTGTGCAAATAACTGACATGTCCAAATGGGCCTTGATGAAATGCGTCGCTAGACTGTTCATACACATTTTAACGGGCCAAAGTTGAAGAGCTGTTGTCCGTTATTGTTCGTGCAAATATAGGCTGATTCATGTTCCCTTGCATTGTGTAACTGAGGTCCATGGCTAGTCTGGCTTTCACCAGACCAAGCTCAATCTTTTAAGAAATCAAAAAATAAATAGCGGGCAGATCAGGCTGGGTTCACCCAGCCTAGTCCATAGGCGCCCGATATTGTTTAATTTTCCGATTGAGATATCCACGCTCTGGCTATTCTAAATGCAGAAATGCATCAGGGAGTTATGACAAAACTGTAACTAACAAACTAGATCCTAATAGAAAGCTGTTAGCTTCCCTAAGCTACAGGTAGGCTTATAAGGTAGGCCTATTTACAACATAAATTGTCAATAGGCTATGCTGGCGACACGAATAAAATCTCCTTTGGAAACCAATGGCTTACGCCAATTACAGTATCAAGCGGACTTAAACTGCCATATCGTGGCGAAAAGTTGTAATTCATGGGTTTCATCAGGTCCCTTTCCACAGGTGTATTAATCAATCACCATGCAGTCTGCATTGATAATTAAGGTGCTTGATTTGATACACCTGTGGAAAGGGACCTGATGAAACCCATGAATAAAATTCACGCAGCTCCATGAGTCAAGGAAAGCGTGAATGAAGTAGCCACTTCTAAATGGTACCCACTACACAGTAGCTTAAGGTGTGTTGCTAAAGCAGCCATAATGAAATGAAGGTGTCTGGATACTTCACACACACATGCTTTTTAATTTCACAGACTACAACTACCAAGCTGGAATCAAAGCACATCAATTCCCCTCTCACACCCTGCACGCACTTAAAACAAAATAAACAGGCGTCTCAGTCTCACGCATTTATAGGCAAAACTGTATCAGACCGGTGTAATGTTGGTAAATCTTCCATTGCACAGAATGATTTTTGTAGCACGTGCAACAAATGACAGTCGAAAGATACAATTACAGTGCTGCTATCAATTTGCTTGGTATAACCGCATTTATAGTTTTCTACAAATGCAATCAATCAAATTGGCCTCCATCACTCAACCAACGCTAAAGGTACATTACCTAGGTCCTTATTGATATTATAACATTAACGTACCTGCAGTAAAAACCAAGCATGTCCGATAAACATCATCAGATTTATTTCGGCTTCAAGAAGAAATGGGAATTACATTTCATGTGAACATCGTCCTATCCTTATTAGACGTTCTCTGCGGTAAACTAGTCCTTGTAGGAAGCGTCCATTGTTTTTTCCAACCCACTTTTAACTTCCAACAAAATTACGTCTCACTGCAACGATGCGCCATCTAGTGGACAAACGACTACTTATCGCCAATACTGGAAATGCAGCCATGATGATGATGATGAATATTTATTTTGGCTTTCTTTTAATCCTACTGAATTTGTAATTATGTATCGGCCATTCTAATACCGATAGTATGTGGGTGCCTGTGTGTGTGTGCATGTGTATGTGTGTGCACCGCCATCTACAGGCCAATGAGTGTACGGTCACTAAATGTACACATAACCTAATTTTTTTTAGACCCCCCCCATGGATGAAATTCTACGAAACTTGGCATACCCCCAGAGAATGCCAGGTCAATCATGCACATACAATTTGGTGCAGTTCTGAACATCTTAACTGAAGATGGGGGCGATTAAAGCAGAATAATATTGCATTTTCATTTTTTACCGGGGGGGGTGCAAATCACAAATGAGTGATTATGGGCCAGGTTGATGTGGGCCCTTGAGACCAACATACCATAAAAGATTCTTCATCCTCAGTGCCACGGTTCAGGTAGTTAATTTAGGAAAAAGCAGTTCGGGGGGCCCAGCAGGGGGGGGGAGTGGCCCCCGGGGACGAAACAAAATGTTCCCGTAAAAGTCTAGTGGGGCTACATACCCACCAAATTTCATGTGCCCCGGTGGTTCGGTGTCCCGGGTATCGTTGACCAGAAATTCAGGAAGTAGATGAGGAAAAAAAAAAAAAAAAAAAACTTTGACAATCCCTATATGACCGCTTCGCTAGCGGCGGTCATAATAACTTTGCACATTGGAAATGTGTTTTTTGTTGTATGTTTCATCACAGTATTTGACTACATAGCACATTTTTAAGTATGTTTAGATGGTACCTCATTCGATTTCACATCACCTGCAAAGTGTGATAAGTCACATTGACGGCCCCATTTATGTCTGTATTTAGTGGAACTGCAATATACTCTTTGGTTGTATATCATAACACAATGGCAAAATAAAACTGAAGGTGGTCTCAAATGTCACTGACCTGTGAGGTAACGGCACCCTCCACTGCTCCCGCAGCATATGCCTGAATGGTGTCATTATAGCGCCCACTAGTGGTCACCTCTAGATAGGCCCAGCTAAGAAACACGAAAAAGATATTTATTTATTAACAATAAGTGAAAATTAAGATACATTTAGGCATTTTTCCGTAGAGGTCAAGAAAGTATTTAGGCTATTGCAACATACAAATAAAACTATCCTCTACTGAATGTGCCTAGGCTAATTGGGTAACAACAGAAACTGCTAAACAACCCTTTTCCATCAATGAATCAATCAATGTTCTTGAACGGTCATGGGAGTGAAAAGCTCTTTGTTGCATATTTATAAATGAGCGCCGGTGTCACAGAATTTGGTGCAACGGCGGGGTAACAGAAAATAGCTTAGCATAGTAGATGAGTTTAGGCTACAACCAGACAACAGGCTAAGGCAACACAGATAAATTGGTTATTCCATTTTCGACATCTCACCTGCCTCCATTACAAAAATCCCAACAATTCACAAAACCTCAAACGTTTTAAGTTGGTGTAGGCTATTATACATAAGCAGGGCTAGAGGGTCAAGCGAATTGCATTCGCAAAGCCTACGCGAACGACGATGAAGCCCCTGCAAAACAACTCTTTACCCCAGGGAAACAACTGATAAAGAGATCATATTTTACCCTGAATCTGAGATGTCATCTGTGAAATTCGCCGAAGCCACATTGTCAGCATGATAGCCCTCTACCAGCTGAAGCTTACCAGTCTGTTTCTCGATCACGACAGACTGAATAACAGCGCCAAGGGGGTATATCCAATAACATAGCAAAACACTGAAAATACATATTAAATCAAAACGCCTCAAAGTTGCACTTAGAGCAACACAGCCAGACATTTTCAACCACCAGCTTTGGTCATATGACAACATATGGTCATGTGACAGTGTCCGACAACCTTTCGGCAAGGATAGGATAGGCCTACTTCATAATAAGAGACCTGAACGACTGATGGCTTGAACCTCTGAGTCATCACGCCCACGCCCACACCCACGCCCACACTAAAAAATATTTAATTGGTCATACTTTTATAGGTCCGCCAAATTAATGATATTATAATTATGTTGTGGTTCATTGAGTGTTTCTAGTGATTTGTGCTGGTATATTTAAACATTTATTAGGCTACACAGTCTACACAGCACAAAAATAAAGCACAAATAAATAAATACATACAAATAGAACACAGGTAGCCAGTAGCGTAGCATCTCCGTTTTTAGGTCTTCTCATTCCAGTCTTCCTTTTACAATCAGCTTGCCGAGGCAGCAAAGGCTGCAACAAAACAGAAACCGAGACGACGGGGTTGGCATGACTCTCTGGTCAATGTGGTCAACTTGACAATGGGCAAGACAGGGAGGCCACGAGACTCAGCAGATTCCGTATGGTAGACACTGCAGCACTTTGCGCAGTAGCACCTTCTCACTAATGCATACGCTCCTTGGAGAGGTAAGCAGCCACCCTGGGTGGAGGAATTTGGCACCAGAATTGCAGCAAGGCGCCATTTCAAATCTAGTGTATATACCCTCAGTGTCCCTATTTCCCAGTCCCAGAGGTTCACCACTGTACAGGAAATCAACCTAGGCCTAAGCCTTTGTAGGACATGGTCACCAACGGAACCTCCGCTCCGTCTTCATTGACATATGGCCTGCAAGGCACAAGATGAGAACGCCAAAGATTCAGGGCCAAATATACGAAGGGTGTTTTCCTTGTGTTTAACTTGAATATTTGCACAATCAGGTGATCAGGTGTTCAAAAATGAATCACCTAGTTATGAACAGTGATCATCCAAGAGGCGTTTAAATGTTACTCACTTGTGATTAAATGATAATGAAAAAGTTTAGACATCTGTGGAGGCTTGGGGGGCAGTGCAGTGGCCCCTCTCTACTGTCTCCTCTGCACTGTACCGTAAATGTTACTCTATTGCTGGAGCTGTAGTTAAAACATTGCTGTAGCTTAAATGTTAAAAGCTTAAGTGTTATTCTAATGCTGCAACTGTAGCTCTGTAGCTTAAAGGTTAAAATGTTTAAATGTTAATAGCTTAAAAGTTATTCTATTGCTGTTAGTTGCTTTGGTTAAACGCATCTGCCAAATCAATAAATGTAAATGTACTGAAAGACATGGTGCTCCATAGGCACAGCCTCAGCACCCAAGGAACAGGAAATAGCCTGCGTCCCTGTGTCCATCAGGGCTCTGCATGGGGTGGCATCCAGGTTGCAGTCCAAGTACAGTCCATGTGTCAGACCCAAATGACCTAGCTAGTAAGCCACAGCTGTGATGTTGGTGGATGGGGTGCTGGGCTCTGGTAATGTCAGCGCTGGGCAGTGATGTGCAATGTGTCCCTGCTCTCCTCAACAGACGGTGCAGCTGTCCTTTGGACTCACTATGTGGTCGCAATGAATGCATGATGGCGGTCTGGCGGGTCACTTAAGTATAAGTATATATACTCTTTTGATCCCGTGAGGGAAATTTGGTCTTTGCATATATCCCAATCCGTGAATTAGTGAAACACACTCAGTGAACACACAGTGAGGTGATGCACACACTAATCCCGGCGCAGTGAGCTGCCTGCAACAACAGCGGCGCTCGGGGAGCAGTGAGGGGTTAGGTGCCTTGCTCAAGGACACTTCAGCCGTGCATACTGGTCGGGGTTCGAACCGGCAACCCTGCGGTTTCAAGTCCGAAGCGCTAATCAGTAGGCCACGGCTGCCCTCTCAACTTCTTAAATCCCCTCATCGTCTGCCTGATGCGCATCGTGCCTGATCATTCTATCATCCCCTCACCATGGTGGATCTCTTACATAGTCCCCTGATCCCCCACCGATGAGGCAGCGTATGGGCATCAGGTGTTGACTAATCCAGGGGTTCCCAAACTTTTCCACGACAAGGCCCCCCAAATACCACTAGGTTCTGGCCAAGGACCCCCTTGATGTGTTATTAAACCCATCGACAATACTACGGCAAATGTAAAAATACATTAAGCTAATCCTAATAATTATTTTAGCCACAAGCACTTTGCGATGGAGCATACAGTGTGTTAAAATTGTATTTGGGGCTTTCTGCTATATGAGAGCTATCACTCTACTATTATTCCCAGTCATTATCATGGGAAATATAATGTTCAGATATGCCTCACATTATTATAATGGCATTGTATAACAACCCTCATAGTAATAGGTATATTTAAAATTTTTCAAATGTATTTATTTTTTGCTTTTATTTTTCCTTCCAACTTGCTGAGGCCCCCCTGGCATCCCCTCGCGGCCCCGGCCCCCACTTTGAAAACCACTGGACTAATCTATGTCCCCTGGCAAAGTGGTGTTGTTGATGATATGGATTAGGCCATGTGGGAGCTGTCCAGCTCTCTTGGTGCTGAAATTACCTGTGGCTGCCAGGAACTGGCTTGGCACAGAGGCTCGGGTGTCACACCAGGCTCTCTTTTTGCAGCTGCCGATCAGCTTGTCTCTAGGCTCATCAGTGTGTCTAGGTTGGCAACCTGCATAGGTCTCTCGATGGCTGGCCCATTGAACTACTTCTCTGGCTGGATGTCTATGAGCATTATAGGGCCTGTGTCTCCAGGGTGAGAGCAACTCATCTTTGACTGATGTCGTATTGAACTGGGCTGCTTTCTGCACCTGGTTGATGCACAATTCTTCTCCGGCGGCTCTACCTCATTGTAGTGTGCTGCTTCATTGCTCCCCACTATAGTCCCAAGATGCACCTGGCTCTGCAGGGTTGGCTCCCGAGTTGCTCACAGAGAAAGTGAAGGCTGGCTCCATGGTCCCCATCAGAGCCATCACCTTGGGTGAGCTTGGCGTGCTACTAGGGCCAAACCTAAGTCCTGGTGGGGCGACGGCGATACATCACTCCCTCGGTAGTCTGGTGTCGCGTCAAGTGGGGGGCACTGGCTCTGCTGGCGGTCTTGCCATTTTAGAGGTATATTTACAAGAGCCACAGATTGACCATTCATTAGAAATCAATTTAGAGAATGTTTATCTAAAAGGAAATGGAAAAGTTCATGTTAGACACACACACACACACACACACACACACACACACACACACACACACACACACACACACACACACACACACACACACACAAACACACACAGAATATAATAGCCCCTGTACTGATGTTTTGCTGAGTCATGCTGTGAGAGGTGCCAGAGTAATGCTGTGTGTGCAAGGTGACTGGGTTCCTCCCCTCTTCCCTCCCCTTCTTTCCTTCCCTTCCTCCTCCTATCTTCTCTTCTCATCACTTGTTCATTTTCAGTGTGAGTGGCTCCCTGTGTGTCACTTAGTCAATGCTTGTCCCCAATCACCCTTAAAAGAATAGTTCACCTACAAGTTCAAATAAATACTATGCTTCACTTACCAATGAATATCTATAGGCTCTATACACCCCCCCCCAAAAAAAAAAACACTACTCATATCATAAAACGTGTTAGGAAGACCACTTTTTCTCTTCAGCATCCCTGGAAATAAGATTGAGTGTGCCAAAGTCAGCAACCGACGGAGTTTCCGTATTTGATAGTTTTTAATAGCCTATTTTACACTAATGTCTTTGCCATAAATCACAGGCTGGCAAAACATATAGGCCTAACTGCTGAGAGCAAGATTGCTTGGACAGCAGTCCAGATCTGTGCCCCAAGCCCATGGGATGTACTCCAAACACTCCACCTACGCCCTCTCTATTCAGCATTAAAACTCAATAAAGAGTGAGGATGGCACAAGCAGGCCAAGTCATCAGTTATCAGCAACTGATTAATTATTCATTCTGATTAATGATAATGACTGTAATTATAGCCTTGTCTGAATATTTTAAGCAAGGCCTAAGAAGAAATAGGCAGACTGTTCAGAAAGCCTTTGGGAGTGTCAAATTATAATGCCGACTGCTATGTGATTGACAAATGGTGAGACAATTGGTTACTGACTTAAAAATCACTCAATGATTACAGAGTAGTAACTATAGTTAGCCTACTATAATTATCAAGTTACTATATTTTACCTATTTGCACATGTAGCCCACGTTTTCTTGATTTTGGATACTGCACACAATTATCCACTTGAATGATTTAGCAGTTATTTTGTAAGAAATATAAAGATGATGTAATGGTGGTTAACGGGGGCATCGCTTTGGTTTATTTAGGAACCAGCGTCACTTGGGGGGAGTGAGGCGCACCTATGACTTTAAGAAGAGTTCATTGTAGCGCGCTGGATGATGCTGAGTCGCAAGCTTTATTTCCCTCACGCTATATAAAAGCTGATGCTGTGTTGAGTGCCGCAGTGCTTCTGATTCTGTTCGGACTCGGAGAAACATGAGTTATATTATGGCTAACTCCGTCCTGCAAGGGACGCAGTTTTTTGTCAAGCTCCAGACGCGCAAGTTCGGACGTCATCTATGTACTTGGTCACAGCACGATTGCAGCTTCAAGGCTCTTCGCGCCCACGCAGTCTCGATCTTCAAGCCTATGCCCGCTTTGCTGAGTCCTCATCGAAGGTGGACTTGAGCTGAAGAAAAGACTGAGGGCCTGCTCCTGGGTGATAATGACCGGTTTGCTGTCTACATCGAGAAGGTGCGGCACCTTGAGCTGCAGAATAAGCACCTGGAAGCGGAGGCAACTGCGCTGCGACAAAGTCAAGCCGGGCGCTCAGCCGTCGGCGATCATTATGATCGTGAGCTCGGGGAACTGCGGGACACAATCGCTCAACTCACCCAGGAGAAGGCTCAGTTTTTCTTCGAACAACAACACATCGATGAGGACTTACAGCACATGCGGGCAAGGCTTGAAGATGAGATGCGTGGGCGCGAAGAGCTTGAAGCTGCAATCCGTGCTGTGACCAAGTACATAGATGAGTCCGAACTTGCGCGTCTGGAGCTTGACAAAAAACTGCAGTCCCTGCAGGACGAGTTAGCCTTCCAAAAGAAGAATCATGAAGACGAGGTGGACGACCTGCTTGCACAGATACAGGGTGCGCAAGTGAACGTCGAATCCCGGCATCAGCTGAAGACTGACTTGACCAGTGCCCTCCGTGAAATCCGCGCGCAACTGGATGCTAATGCGTCCATGAATGCAGCTCAGGCGGAGGAATGGTTCAGAGGTGAGCAGGGTTTATGGTAACGTTACAACGATATGAGAACTATCAGAAAAGTTTTTTTTAAAGAGTACAATTATACAAATAAGTGTGATACTTTAAACTTAAATGGTCGTTCTCGTCATATGCATAATATGAAACGAAGAGTCTCTCTCCAAGGTTCTGAAATACCAGTTCAGGCAGAATGAAGAGCTTTGTGCACAGCAAAGCGTTATACCACCATGCAAAGCACTGGTTTAATAAAAAAATTGGGGAGGCGATCACAGGCTCACTAATATGACCTGGGTCTACCTCTGCTGTCTTGCTATATAGTAACCGTGAGTCAGCTTTTCTGCCGCAGACTAATACCTCGACAGCCTGCTATGATCATTACATGTGCAGATGACGCCTGGTAATGAAATGAAGAGCCGATTTACCATTGTCTAAATTACAGTGCCAAGGCAAAACACTTATTTGGCTGTATATCTTTTATCATGTTGTTTTATTTATTTATCTATTAATTTACCTCTCCTCGTTCTCCGCTGTCGGCTTCACGCAGGGGGAGCCTATAGCACAATTCAAAACTGCAGGCTCAGCGCAGGCAGGGTAACTGAGGACAACAGGGAGAGAGTGGGAGACTGGGGACAAACTGAGATGATAAATATAAGTGGCCTATGTTTACAGTTTGAGTAAATACTGTATATTGTAGCCTAATATATTGCTTAGGGTATAGCGTTTTATCAAGCGCCAAGTTATATTTTGCATGCTTATAAACTGACGTTGGTCGTGTCGCCATAAAAGTAGGCTATGTTTGACATGGATTGTTACCCATTACCTAATTTTAGAGAAATGAGGCATATGAGCTCCGTAGAAAACGAGGTGGCATGTCTTGGCTTGTCTCCAGCAGGCCTAATGAAATTGTTGGCAACGACAATGTCCGCAGTGGTGGCATTACTTGGGGTGTGTTGTTCGCAGTTCGAATGGAGAAATTGTCCGAAGCGGCCCATTTCAACGACGACGCTATCCGCGCGGCCCAGGATGAGATGTCTGAGTACCGTAGGCAGCTGCAGAGCCGCATTGTGGAGCTGGAGACCCTGAAGGGCACTAGGGACTCGCTGGAGAGGCAGTGCTGCGAGACTGAAGACCATCACCAAGGAGACATGGCATCTCTCCAGGCAGGCCACAGGCTTAACCCCTCAACTATACAAATGCATTCTTCACTCCGCTGTATTGACCAGTATCGTTTACCTTACAAATAAACTATATAGCAAATATGACTATAAAACTTCACATGCATTAATTACAACATAAGTTCTGAGGTGTTTGTACCCTACTACAGTGGTAGGCCTATAGACCAAAATGTATATAGGCCTAGGTATTTTCAGACAGTTTAGCTGATGGAAACATTAGTTATGAACTCATATTTAATACATTGACTTCAAAATCACTCAGCATTCCCTGGAGATCTGGTGAGATGTGCTTGTGTCTTCTTACCCTTTTAGGAAACCCTTCATCAGCTGGACAATGAGCTGAGAGGCACAAAAATGGAAATGGCTAGTCAGCTGAGGGAATACCAGGATCTGCTGAATGTGAAGATGGCGTTAGATATCGAAATCGCTGCTTATAGGTGGGTAGACATTTTTTTGCATTTGCAGTGGAAATTTATCACCCTACTTTCTCAACAAAAAAAAATTTTTCATTTCACACTTTGCGTTGATGTATAGACTTGATTCAGCCCACAATGGCCTGAACATAAGGAGAGGAAACTTGTTTATCTTCCTGTCTGTAGCAATGACCCAGGACCCTACTTTAAGCAGTACAGTGGCAAGTGTAAAGCATTGAGAATAATTGAAGAGTTTGTTTCCAAAATGCTATATCCACCATTTTAATGAATTTTCATGAATATTTTTTTTTTACATTTTGTTTTCCAAGTAATTTCAGTAGAACTGTAATTGGGTATTGTTATTTGATTTATGTTTACTCAATCAAAACAACATAACAAGCAATTTGATTGATATTACCTAAAATACACAATTAAATAGCATGATTAATGTTTTTTTTAAAAAATGGCGATATAGCGTTTTGGAACCAATCTCTTCCTTTTGTGTGTTCTGTGCCTCCTGCAGGAAGCTGTTGGAGGGGGAGGAAACCCGCTATGTGTCAGGTCTGGGTTCATACTCCTACCTGGAGGGGAAGATCACCTCTCACCTAAAGGAAGACAAAGCCATCGAGGAGGAGACTGAGGAGGCTGATGAGGAAGGACAGGATGAGGGAGAAGGTGAAGAAGGAGGAGAAGAGGGGGAGAAGGAAGAAGAGGAAGGAGAAGAGGCTTCTGAGGATGTAGAGGAGGAGGCCAAATCGGACGAAGGGAAGGGAGGTGAGGAGGAGAAAGAGGAGGGGGAGGAGGAAGAGGAAGGAAAGGAAGAAGAGGAAGGGAAGGAGGAAGAGGGAGGTAAGGAAGAGGCGGCGGAGGAGGGAGAAGATTCAAAGCCTCCCACTGATGAAAAATCTGAGGAGAAGGATTCAACTTCACCGCCTTCCAAATCTCCTCAAGCTAAGACCCCCACTTCCAAGTCACCAATTTCCAAGTCCCCTGTTAGCAAGTCCCCCAAAGCAAAGTCACCTATTACAAAATCTCCAGAATCCAAGTCTCCTAAAACCAAATCCCCTGAATCCAAGTCACCTCCCACCAAGTCACCACCTAAAACACCTCAGCCCAAGTCTCCACCAAAATCACCTGCATTGAAGTCACCCACCAAGACTGCCGGGTCAAAAACCTTGGTAAAGAAAGAGTCCAAGTCCCCTGTGGAGGAGAAATCCAAGAGCAAGAGCACACCAGAAGCAGCAGACAAGAGTGCTCCCAAGCCCAAAGACAAGGAAGAGCAGGCTGAAGCTGAGGACAAAGACCACACAGAGGAGGAAGCAAAGGAGGAAGTAGAGAAGGACGCAACCTCCAAGGCAGGTGACAAAAAGGACGAGCCCAAGACTCCTTCAAAGGAAGCTAAAAAAGACAAAGAGAAGCCAGCCGCTCCAAAGCCGGACGAGGAGCCCAAGGAGGAGACTAAGCCCGCCGCCAAACCGGCGCCAGAGAAGAAATCTCCTGAGAAAGCCGATTCCAAGAAGGAAGACAAAAAGGCGGATGAAGCGGAGGTCAAAGAAACCCCCGCAGCTCCTACAAAAGAGGTGGCAAAAACCGAGAAAGCTGAGAAGTCTTCAGGCACCGAAGCAAAGGAGGCAAAGGCCACTGATGAGAAGTCCAAGAAGTAAACGATCCAAGTCCAAGAGGAGTATGAAAGGGGGAGGAAGGGAGAGAAAGAAAACACCAAAGAGCCTTGAGCCACGAGGGTGTTACAAACTTCCTGTGAAAAGGACAAGCAATAGTTTCATAAAACAAGGAATGATAGCTTCAATGTATGATTGTAGTCAATGCAGAATGCTCTTAAATTCAGTCAACGTGTTGACTGTTCTGTCAAGTGCATTAAAATGTCCAATTTGCTGGGAAAATCCATGTCAAGAAAAAAACTGAACGCACCACCTCTGATAGCACTATTACCCTGTTCATGCTGGTCAGGATTCCTCTAAGAATGTGATATGTTAAAAATATATATATATATTTGTTGATATGCAGAAGTATATTTACTAATGAATAAATTAGTCTATTTACTAATATACAAAAGCAAGGTGAGACAAAAGCAATGTTTATCATGCACTTTACACTGAACCATGAATGCAGTGATACTCCACAACTTGAATGCAATATAATGCTGGGTACTTTCACAGAAAAAAAGTGATCCATTAATAAAGGCTGGGCCATACAAACATCACTTCCTGTTGTCAGTGTGTTTCATTTCCTGCTGCAGTTATTGATCAAAGCAAGTTTGTTGTTGGCAGATCATACTTACGTGATTAAGTTGTGGGCCAGAATAAAAAGCTGTGTGTGTTTGGTGTGTTCAGAGGGAGGCAGGGGGGAGAGAGCTTGTACCCTTTGAGTCTGGATGGGGTAGGCTGGGCTGTTTAAAGACTACTGCAATGCGGCTGAGGAGCAGAGCACTCGCCCCTTCCAAAGAAAAAAAAAAATAGCTTAGAGGCCTCCCAAATCAGCCCTCATGCATAATGCAGGAGGCACAGCTACAGAATCAGCGCACGCGCACACACATGCACGCACGCACACGCACACACATTCTCTCCTCCCCTGAGTTCTCCTCGATGTGCCTCTGTCAGGAGACTCGTCTAAATAAATGTAGAAGATCTTCTCATCCCCGAGCGCTAAAAGAAACATGACTTGTTCAAAGCCGACGCAAATGTGCTTTCATTACATCATATTGCAGTGAGGAGACAACTTGACACAGCTTAAAGCATTTATTTCTGAGGTATTTCCAACACAAAAGGAATGCTTCTGGTGCTGTATCTTAAGTCATTAACTAAAATTGCCCATTCAGTATTCTACATGGTTCGATCTACATAACTCAACAAACCAAGATCTTACGGCCCTGACCATTGTTAACCTAAAATATTTATGCATCCTTGTTCATTCCTGAATGTTGTTTTATGCCATTTTTGCCCACAACTTTGTCTCCTCCTGCTCTGCCCATATCAAAGCTTATTTTCACACTGTAAATTAAACCTCAGTCTTGAGGCGACAAATCCAGGGAATTATTTTCCACGAAACATAGTGGAAGCACAGTAAAATTGTAAAGCAGAGGATTAGCGGGATGAACTGCTATGCCCCGCAGAACAGAGAGCATGACATATCGGCTTGGTTTCACTCTGTAGCCTGAAGGTGAACAACATGAGGATCAGTATTCCCTTGAGCTGTCTGGAGGTGACTCGGCAGAAATGACGAAAGCCCGTCCGGACGGTCACACACCAATCAGCTCGAGCTCCGTGTTCTATTTATAAACGTCAGACTGAGCGAAACAGGGGAGACAGGCGACAGAAAAAAACAAGAGACAGGGACACCATGAACTGGCACACATCAAACGCTTTACAAAAACTGAAGAACATTTATTTGTTTTGGGTTTTTTTTTTTTACCCGCTAACCAACATTAAAAGTTGTGTGTTAAAAATAGGTCACTGGGAAGGAACGCATTCGATCACTCGTGAGGAAGCAGCTGGGAGCGAGCTTCTTCAGGAGAGAGCGACGGAGATCAGCGATGGCTGAAGAAACCCTGCGGATGGTTGTACTTGAAGGGTTTCAGACGATTTGGACCCCTGTAAAAAAAAAAAGAAGGGATCATTTTGTTCATAATATATATTAGATTCACATAAAAGTGCACTGCACCGCACACATTACACAGCACCTTCAGTCACTGAAAGACTGATGACCATTTAAAGATGTGTTTGTTTACCGTAATTTCCTACCGTAACTATTAGCCGAGGTTTATACATTGATTTTGCAAAATATATTCAGCTATGAGGTTAATACACGGGGGCAGTTAATATGGTATTAATATGTTATTTTTGTTTTTAACTTGCATAAAACACTGTCCTGCGGTTTATACACAATGCAGCTAATACACAGGAAATAACTATGTTAACAACTTTTGTTCTTGTTGTCTGTTATTTGATTGTTGCTGTATGATTATGAACTCGGGGCATTGCTGTAAAATCAGCTCAATGCTCAGTCAGTGATGATGTTACCTGGCCGTGCGTAAGCACATCTTCTCCCTGGGGAACTCTCTCGGTCCTTCCATCCCGTCACACACCTGGCTCTCCGTCTCCAGGTACACATCCAGACACACGTTCAGGCGCTGGAGCTGATTGGTCAATAGCTGGTGGCCAGGGCGCGGTCCCTGAAGCTCCGACCTGAAGACGTTGACCTCACTCTCCATGGCCTGGAGGTGATGAGAAGCAGTTTAGGCTGAGGTGAACCTCTTTGTGAGGGTCAGGGACTGATTTTCTTAACATGTACAAGATATACAGAAGGCCTTTGAAAAAGCCCTTCTCCATCAAAGGACTGAGGATGAGCACAAACAGTTTTGGTGTACAAAGCTTAAAACAAGGGAAAATTCTGTGCCAGAAGTTGTTTCACATTTTTGAAGTCGTTACATACATATGCGTCTCAAAAATTGGATATCATAGATGATTACACATAAAGTTAAATATTTCAAGCCTTTTTTTTTTATTATCTTGATTATCCTAATATTGATTGATTTTAGTTTACAGCTCATGGAAAGCCAGTATCTCAAAATATTAGAATAAATAACTTATAATACAGAAGTGTCAACCTGAGAATAGCTCTAATCAGCTAATTAAGTCAAAACACCAGCAATGGTTTCTTGAGCATTTAATCTCTCAGTCTGGACAGGGAAATTGACTTTTTTGAGAATTTTTTGAGATGCACCTGTATAAAGCTTCAACAGCCTGGCCCACGCCTGAAATCGCCTGTGAACTTTAACCCCTGGGTGTAAATTGGTTTAAGTGTTATGCAATAGAGTTTGGATTTTCCTTAAGTGGAGGAAAGCAATAGAGTTTGGATATTCCTTAAGTGGAGGAAAGCAATAGAGTTTGGATATTCCTTAAGTGGAGGAAAGCAATAGAGTTTGGATATTCCTTAAGTGGAGGAAAGCAATAGTTTGGATATTCCTTAAGTGGAGGAAAGCAATACAGTTTGGATATTCCTTAAGTGGAGGAAAGCCTTCTCTTACCCGCAGGTTGTCGTCTGTGCGTCCAGTGCGCTCACCCTTCCACATCAGAGAGAGGGAGAACAAGGGCGTGACGTCGGGGTAGCGGGGGTTCAGCACCACGACTGCATTCAGACGGGCTGGCCGCGGTGGAGGGAGAGACACAAAGAGAGAAAGGAGAGGAGTGAGAGACCAGCCCTTCGCCCCTTCTTTACCTTGCCCAGGTCGTTACCCAGCACGTCACTGTCAGGTTAGAAAATGAACCAATGGGCCGCTGACTGTCCTTGCTTTGGGCTGATTGATAACAAATAATAGTTTCATTTGATCGGTCCAAAGGTGCGCCGGCCCATGGGGAAAATGCTCGGTATGCCAGTCCAGCTCGCCCTTGCCCAGGTTGTTATCTAGCACGTCACTGTGTCTCACCTGTTCCTCTTTCCACCACCGCCATGAAGAAAAGGTCCGTCTCGTGAGCCAGGCCGACCTTCAGCACATGCTGCGCCATTGGCATCTCCTGCAAAATGCAAGCCCACAATCGCACAGGCATAAAATTACATACCAACAAATAAAGCACACTGTTCTCATCTTTTTCTATCATCTATCTATTTAAAACTTGAATTAGGCGCATGGATGTGCGAGTGTGAGTGTGAGTGTGAGTGTGAGTGTGAGTGTGAGTGTGAGTGTGAGTGTGAGTGTGAGTGTGAGTGTGAGTGTGAGTGTGAGTGTGAGTGTGAGTGTGAGTGTGAGTGTGAGTGTGAGAGAGAGAGAGAGAGAGAGAGAGAGAGAGAGAGAGAGAGAGAGAGAGAGAGAGAGAGAGAGAAACAGTAAGACAGTGACAAATAAAAGAGACGATGAGCAGGTCTGGTGGTAGAAGTACCTCAAACTCCTGGTAGGTGATAGCAGTCCAGCGAGCCAGACGGGAGATCACTTTGGCAGGGAAGAGGTCCTGGCACTCGGCAGACACAGGCACTATGCCGTGCTCTACAGCCACAAACAGCAGCGGGTAGAGAAAAGCCATTAAAACATCTCACAGCATGCATAACAGTACACAAAGGTCTAACTGAAAACACTGGCCCGATTGTATTACTTGTCTGGGAAGTTTGTGAAGGTTATAGCTTCTCACCAAATCAGAGTGCAGCCACAAGACGCACAAACAATTATACACAACATTTTTGTTCATTCTCTCACTGAACAAAAACCTATACTTGTGAAAATACAGTATGCACACAATCTGTGCACAATCAGCCCAGTGGAGCTATAAAATATATACATGCCAAGGTTCATATTGCATACAGGACAGGTAGTCCAGTGTGAACACCCTGGTGTAGACCCCTGAGAAGACTTTTACCTGGAGAGACAGTCACTAAGAAGAAAGCTCTTCAGTCTGGGGAGAAATTAACCTGCAAGAGTGGGCAACGCTCTGCCTCTCTAGCTCTTCCCAGAGTCCTCTCCCTATGCCTATCTTATCTGAGAATACCCCTCAGCTGTGGTGGCAACTCCTCAGCTCTGCCTCATCTCCCTTGATCCTCACTGCCAGCTGAGAATGGATGTGAGAGCACCTGCTAGTTCTCTGCACCCTGCACGGTCCCAGAGGTGGGTTGCAGGAAGAAACAAGCCAAGCCTTACAAGTGTGGCAACAGGGGTGCCTTGCAAAGATCAGGCTGAAGCCCTGAAATGCCACAATGCTCCCTTGGCGATCACAGGTAGACACTTTTCTGATTTACCATCTTAGATCAAATGTCACTAAATAGACCATTTCACACTAGTTCTCAAGTTTCACCTTGTACGGTATGTACTTGAAAATAACCATTTCTCTTAACCAACCTGTAGGCTCCTAAGGTGAAAAAAGCAAAGGTGTCAATGCAGGGAAGGCATATCAAATGAAATGACCTAAAGCAGAGGCTGGATATAGCAGCCACATTACGGTCACTTGCACAGCAAATCCCCAACTTCCAGAGGCCGGATGCACTATCAACCTTCAGAAGGAACTTCACCTGATACATGAGTGCAGCTCCAAAAGGTATCAAAACAGCTCATGCGCTGTGAGGAGGGCATGTGCCCATCAAGACACAAGCTGTGACAGTAAAGGATGCTGTAAGACCCTGAAGCACCGTTCCCCTGGGAAACATGGCCAGAAGAAGAAGCACCTCAGCTCTGTGGACTCTGGCCTGTGGTAAGACCCAAGTGAATGGCAGCTTGGGAAAAGGGAGAAATGTTCTTCCTCTAGTTAGCTGATAGTGGGTATACTGTGATCAACCCCAAATGTTAATATGTATCCTTGCCTATTTTAAGTGGGTATACTGAGATGGTGATGCTTTTTAAGTGGGTATACTGCATAGTCCTGCGTATCACGTAGACTACTACACCACTGGTGGGGAGCCTCAACCAAAGCAGCCAAAGAAAAAAAGAGTGCCAAAACATTACACATGTATCATGGCGCTTTACAGAATGTAGGCAATCAGAGAAAAAAGAAAAGAGGAAGAAAAGAAAAGAAAGAAAGAACAGAATAGAAAAGAAAAAAAAGGGCCAGTCACTGATTTCATGTAGGAGTCGGCGTTGACTGCTTTCTGGTCACCCCATTTTTAGCTCTAGAACTTAAGAGTTTTATTTTTTAACAATCATTTTTAGTAGTGCATTAGAAATAAAGACTGCTGTAGTGTTACACTTGAATCACCCCCATCCACACTGTGATAAAAGACTAGCTGTACCGCACTGGAGTACATAATACAAACAGCATATGGTGTGGTTACGTACTACACAAAGAAAATAAAGTACGCCTTTCAAGTAACCCCCCCCCCCCCCCCCCCGATCACTAACTGCTCCAACTCCTTGGAAACCTCAAGTCTTATGGAAGTGCAGCCACTACAACCGCAAATCATGGTTTGAAACCGCTGAATTCAAACAAACAAACAAACAAACAAACTACACTTGAGGTCCGCTAATGGAGCCGGACAGACAGAGCGAAGTGTTATGCAAACCCCGTGGGCAGACACTCTGTACACAATGCAAATAATGTCCAATGTCATCACCCACGCAGTCCAAACATACTGTCACACACCACCAACATTTAGTGTCCATTTGTGTAATGTGCACTGCCTCACTATGACAAACAGAGAAAGGGGCTATAATCTTATTGGCCTTATCAGCCTAGTGTGTGTGTGTGTGTGTGTGTGTATGTGTTTGTGTGTACAGGTGTGTGTAGACGTGTGCGTGTGTGTGTGTGTGTGTGTGTGTCTTACCTAGTGAGATGAACTGCTTGTGCAGGGCCAGGCGAGCCTGCAGGCGGCTCCTGAGCAGCTTCATGGTGTGCTCCATGTGACTGGCGCTCAGCTTGCTCCCCACCCCGGCGCTCTGTGAGGACACAACACACCGGACACATCACACCTCCATGGGCACGCCGCAGCCAATTAGCACCCACACAGCGCATCCACATAACCCCCAGCCGTTATGGAACCGTTCCCAAAACTTTTTAATGACTAACAGTGCTTCAAGGTTTGGGTTGGTTGGTTAGGACCCTTTCATTGACAGAAGGTAAAATGGAGACAAGTTTACCGCTGTACAACGAGGACACGTACCTCAGGGTTGTCGCTGGGAAACTGAAGCCCACCCAAACTCTGCACCCACAAGTAGGGGTGGCCCAAATCACCCACATAATCTCCAAAAGTGACGATCCTGAAAAGAAATTGACCAACACTGTGGTTACTTTGTGAGACTTTTAATAAAGTGTTGGAGTCCATTTTAAGTGTTGTTTAACAATCTCTGATGATACACAAAAGACAGAACAACTACCCAAACAGACGACTGCTTCAACACCTACCAACCAAACAACATAGAAGAATACTGCTAACATTAACTGACCACTAAACCAGTAAAGTGGCATGATGAGTACTGATAAGCCTTACCCGACTTTGTCAAACTGGTAGCGATTTGCAGGATTTGGGGTTTCTTTTCCCTGATCAGCGGTGTAGAGGCAGTTCAACAGTGTGCCTGCGTTCAACAACTCCCTATAAGCCAAAAATGGCATTAGTATGTCACAGGAAAGAGACTGTACACGCACGCACGCACTCAGGAAAATAAAGACTACATGTTGACTTACCCAGCGCTGACCACATTGGTCAGGTGGGAGGGGGTGGACACTTTGGCCTTCACAGTCAAGATGTTGAGGTTCATCAGGTAGTAGAAGAACAGATGCAGCACACTACCGTCTGGGTGGAGGCACAAGGTGGAGAAGGGGCAGAGGAAGGAGCAGCACAGTTAAGATGATGGGAATGATGCACACGATGTAGAGTGATCCACAGTCGGAACAGCACAAGGCTTTCACAGTGTACAAAGTGAGTCAAGAATATCTGATCAGCCTTAATTTCTTCTTTCACCAGTTTTATACCCAGTTCTTTAGCCAGTTCTATAGCCCGATCTTTAGCCAGTTCTATAGCCCGATCTTTAGCCAGTTCTATAGCCAGATCTTTAGCCAGTTCTATAGCCAGTCAGTTCTATCAAAGTCCTTTTAGGCAAGTCCCTCCACTCGGCAGCCATATAGCAACGTTTTTTGGGCACTCATTGGGCATCCTATTCAACAGAAATGCGCGTGCGCAAGGCTTCACAACACCAATCTTACTCCAGCGGCGAGTTCACAACACATGATTGGGAAGTCTTTAAAACACAACATATGATTGGCTCAATGTATTCACATCACACCACATGATTGGCTCAATGTATTCACATGTCGACGTTTTGCCGAGGAAGGGGTGGGTTATGTGTAGACAACGGCCATATTGGCGTTACAAACTAACCCCATGCATTTCTAAGGAGGATTTTTTGAGTGCTCTGTCTCCTCATTACAAAGTCTCTGGTTCTATAGCCAGCCAGTTCTATAGCCAGTGCCAGCGAGTCTTTTTACTGGTTTCTGCAGATCCCTATACGTTGTCTCCAACACAGATAAGATCATTCCAAACCTTTGCACTTGAGGTCTATACAGAGAGACAGAGGGTGACGCTTCAGCATCTCCTTGCGTTTATCGTCCAGCTGGCCTCCCACAGTAGGCCTCCGCCGTTTCTGCAAGCAAAAAAAGAGATAAATAAAATAAGAGGTGTTATATGTCATCACGTATTATCCAGCAAATGTAAAGTGAGAATTCACGGCGGCGGACATTCTGTTTTCTCAGTTTTTGTTGTTGTTGTTATTATTGATTTTTTTGCAACAGTAGGGGGAAATCTGACTGTGTACGACACAACACATTCCACACTGTTAACATACAGTAACTACAATGGGGGAAACACTCCTTATGACCAATTTAAAGACAATGACAATGACTTAATTTATGAATTAATAGTACAACTTCAGAATCATTAGTGCACTGCCAAAGGATCCTGTACAGTAAATAGAAGCTCTTACTGTGTTCTGCTCCTCTTCAGCATCTGAGTCACTTTCATCATCTGTAAAACAAATAAAAGTGCTGTAAAAAACATCATCTGCCTGTAAAACCAATAAAAGTACTGCAAAAAACATCTGTAAAAAGAACAAAAGTACTGTAAAAATCATCTGTAACACAAATAAAAGCACTGTGCTGTAAGAAGACTGAAGTAGAGATGCAAATTAAGAACATTGGCTTCCGAATTGCAAACGGACCCTGTGAATCCTCTCTGGGCTTTGAGAGTGCTTTGGCTTCATCTACATCCCCACTGATGAAAACGGACAGGTTCTTATCTGAAACATAGTTAAACACAAACACACACACACACACACACAAAAATGAGATCTTACTACACACACTGGTATAAAGTAGTCATTGAAGAGATGAGGATTAGGTTGCAGTTGTAGCAGAGAGGGTTGAAGTAATTAAGGTTGGTCAGTAATCAAGGACCTTTGGTTGTAGGTTGGATTGTATGACATCGATCTCAAATCCTACATCCTACATGCAACAGATTGCTAGAAAATACCTCGGAATATATTAAACTGAAGTAATGAATGTATGTGGCTGCTAGATGTGTTTTCCTTTCTCCTCCACTAACCCACCGGGCTGTCAACTACACAGTTCCATGGTCCTGGGTGAACCACCCTGCAAATATTTGGTGAAAGTTTGCCGCTTCCAGACCAAAACTGCTCCTGCCTTAAAAGGCTTTGATATACAAGTTAACTGACGGGTAAAGTGTAGTCTAACTAACTAAGAACCATCTATTTTCTTATCTAATTCTATGAGCAAGATCCTAAGCACAAAGATCGATGGGTCAGCTCAATACTCCCACACGCTTTAGCTCAAGCAGGAGACACAGTGCTCATTGCACTATGCCCATCATTTAAATTAGGGCCTTAAAGTATTAACAGAGAGGAGCCCTTACCACAGGCTTGGCCATAAGCACTGGCCTGCACCAGCAGCACGTAGAGGGGAGGGGGCAGGTGACGGGCCACGTCTGCCTGCTTCTGCACGTGCTCAAACGGCATGGACAGATACTCCTGAAGGGGAAGGGAGGCCTGGGAGGAGCAAAACAAGAGGCAGGAAATGCGTGTTAGAACTTTGAGCACTACTGAGTGCTCCTAAAAGCTGCAAGAGGAGAACACAAGATCAAGAGAACAGAACATTTTGTACTCTCCTTACACACGTAAAAATGGGGTGTAACAACTAATGAATCTAGAACTTAAAAAAAAAAACATTTACTTCAAATCAGGCCCCATTCAGTGAAGTTGACAAATGAGGTGAGCATACGTTTCAGGCTGTGCTGAAGCATCAGTAAGCATTACCTGCATGATGGACTGGAGTCCAGGCCGGAGGTTGCCCAGGTATTCTTTCTTCACCTCAATTCCCTTTAGGATTTTCTCCTTGCTGGCAAGAGATGTCTTGTACTGCTCTGCCAACCTAATTTGAGTACAAAACATCATATGTCACACTTTGTGTGGAATTCTGGATGACACATTAATGGGACAGATAGAGAGAACCAATAATTGCAAAATATTTACAGCCAGGCAGCTACAGGCATTTACATGGGAGCTCACAGACATGCCCCCAGAGTGTAGCGCTGTAGCTGCCTGGCTGCGTTAGCTGCTGGCATTAGCAACTTGAGCTATTTTTTTCAGCCAAATCTGTGACGGTCGAGTGGGGAGATTCGTACGTTTGGCATTGAATGACCCAACTGCTCCCGCCTTAAAAGACTCTGATTACCAATATGCTGGTAATAGGCAAAACAGTTTGTTTTCGGTTTCTTTCATACCGACAGTACTCGAAGAAACGGAGATCTATGTGAAAACTCGCCAGATTTTTCCTTTAAGTTTGTGAAATGATAGCAATTCAAGACAGCACTTGCATCATATACGAGACACATCTTAAACATTTTACAATAATGAAGATCAGAAACAAAACAGATATGGTAGTGAAATTCTGAAACTACACAAAACGTTCCAGTGAATGTGCTAGAAGCAAGGCCATATATTTCTCACCTCTTCCTCTGCTCAAGCTCCCAGTCCAGACGAGCCAGCGTGAGTTGATGAGGGTCATCTTTAGTGAGGTGAGGACGGGAAATCTCAGACGGCGCTTCATTAAAGAACTCTTCAGTGCTGACCAGCTCTATCTCCTCATGTTGGGACCTAAGTACAAACACACACACTTTACATGGTCACCGCTTTGAACTAAAGAGATAACATGATTCACAGAAATAACACCTGAAAAAAATTATTTACTGGATTGTGTAATTTAATACCAACTTGAATTGAACAACACATTTCTGCATACATCCAGTACAGAATGAAACCCCTAACATTCTGATGTAAAGCATGAGGAGAAAATGGTTGTACTCACTTGAACTCAAGACACTTGCCAATCTCCTTTTGTAGGTGCATAACCTCATACAGGAGATTCTGAAGCTGCAGATGGAGCACGTCGACCCGCTGCTTAGCCTGCATAGGGTAGCATTTTGCACAGATTTTAGGGGTGATTAGGGGTGTAGAATGGGGATACAATGAGTGCCCCTAATGAGAACCCCTGCACCACCACACGTCAGTGGAAAATGGAGATGTGAAGAGAGCCTAACCTCTTGTGTCTGATCACGACCTTTCTTGAGTCTCATGTGAGCGAGACGATTAAGCTTCTTTAGGGTCACAAAGTGGATGCAGCACTCCCTGCGTCGTTCCTCGACCTCCACTGACTGTACAGAAAGGTGAAATAGTTACATTTGGAATAAAGCAGTCAACAGTCTGGCCTGTTGTGAAGAAAAACGTTGGTTCGAAACATACCCCCTCTTTGGCTCCACTGGATTTGAGTTCCTGAATTTCACCCATGAGTTTGACAATGACATCACACTTGTCTTTGTACTGCTCGTAGTCTTGCTCTGGGGTCCGGTTATCAAGCACCGCCTCCTCATTGTAAACACGAACATCCTGCATAAGTATAGTGAAGTTCAGATTCAGCTGGACTCTTCAGTCGTGGCCAAGTTTTGCTGCTTCAGTTTGTGAGTCACACTGTTGTGTGACTATACAACAATCTAGATTATAATCTAGATTATAAAACAGATATTACCACACAACAATCTAGATTATAAAACAGATATTACCAGATGCACCAGTAATTCATGCATCATACTGTTCATCCCTAAACATAGACAATTTTCACCTAAACAAATCAGACCACCAAGGGGGAAGCCAAACAGACACAAGAAGGACCTGACCAAATCAAGTAATAGCATTACTGCACCTGGTCTCCCTCTCCACGACCTCGTTTCATTTCAGGGGTTCCTCCCTCGTTGCGGAGCACTTTTGGTTTACGTTTTTTCAGTACTTCAGATGCCATTGTGGGGTAATTGAGGAGTAAGTGGTAATTCTGAAAAAAGGAGACCGATTAGCATCTAAGCAAAGCATAGAAAAAGTGAGTGTGAATGCACATGCGAACTGTTCTAATCCAAGTGGTACGACACAATCTAATCTAATGACCTACCTAATTACTGAGTGTTAGCTAACTCGACGTACTTAACATTAAACGTTAGCATATAACATTGTTTTAATGCTACAACATACAATTTAGAACACTCCATATGAATGCCTCGTTCATTCACCGCTAACTAGCTATCAACAGAGCCCATATTCTCTGCTATCAACTATGTTGTCGCTGGTGATCGGCTAGTGTTAATCTTACTCGTGAGACACGATTATTGGAGACTGGAGGATATACTTTAGCAATACAGCAATATATAACGTTTGTACTCACTGAAATGTTGCAACCCTACAATAAGGTTAACCGAAACAGTTACTTGGTCAAATCAAACCAAATTCTTTATTTTTCGTTCCAAGCAGGCATCAAAAAAGTCCAAACACCTAAAATGACTGAGAATGTTCTCTTCCGGGTTATACACGGCTCTTTTGTTTTTCAAAATAAAAGTCGTAAAATAGAAAGGAAGTTATTCCTATATAGACTCTATTATATTTATTTGCATGCTAAACTAATTTGAGCTTTAATATAATATAGTAGTTGTCTCCATATCTTGTTTGAAAGCACTTTTTATATTTTGTGTAAAAAGAAATATGTGCTTGTGCACTCATTTCAACGACCTTTATTGTACTATATTTCACGCCGTTGAGGTCCGGAAGTTGTTGTTTTTTTCTCCTGTGGTTGAATCGTGGCTAACTTCCTCAGCATCCAGTAGCTCGACAGGGTGGTGTTGTTTGAGACACTTTGCCGTTTTTAATATGTCCTCAGATAAACTGCCACGTAAATATTTGACCAACGATCTTTCTTCGTGTATGGATTAGCCATCTTCTCCATCTTGCCCACATGGTATGTTATCAACGTGAACAAAAGCGAACCTGCCAGATGTTATGTTCATTAACGTTAACGTTACCTTAACTGTATGCTGACTGTCATGATAACCAGATAGCTTTTTCAGATATACTTCTTGCAAATATTGTATACTCTATTTATAATCTGCATTGTTCTGGTGTATAACATATATTTTACGGGTAGACTGCGTGTCACGCTCTTAAGTTAACCCGCAGAACACCCACTCTACTCTAATCTCTTCCCTCTGAGATAGGCACATTAGTTTGGCATCAAGTTTTGAAACACCGTAACGTTATAGGTTCAAAGTCTAACTCCTGTACCTCTTCACTTGACGTGTATGTAGACACTCATGATCTCTGTTCTAGTGTTGTTTACCATGTAGCCAACACAGTCAGTAAGTTAGGCTACAACATCTAGCGTCACCTTACTGAGACAGTACTGAGGTCGTCTGATAGAACTACTGAAACTCACTAAACTTGAGCAGCCTGTCTGTTTTTGATGTAGCAGTTTTTGATGTTCTCAATTGGGACGAGTAATCAGTTTTTCTGTACTTGTGTGGCCATCCAAAGAGTATGGGCAAGTGGCATCCCCTCAGCAACCTGCGGAGCTACCTGGAACATCATCCCCCTGCAGTGATCTTCTTCCTGTGTATGCTCATGCTGTCTTTGACCTTCATTGGGATTGGCTTCTATACTCAGACCCACAGAGTGAGGAACCCAGATTTGAGTCCTGTGAGTTATCCCTACAGATAACACTGTCTTTTGGTGTATAATAATGCTGTATAGTAAATCACATGTCATTTGATACATTATAACCAATGGCACCTGGTTTTGATTGCTGCATTTAGACATTGCTTTAAATGTTATATTTAAACATATCTAAACATTTGGGATGTACAATGCTCACAATCACCTATTTCAATTGAGTTTACAATATTTACAGTCCAGTTAACCTAGCCTATTATGTAAATATGATTACTATAATTTCATTGTCTGTATATTATCTATTGTTTTGAGGACAGAATGTCTAAAAAGACACTTGGTTATATGGGCACATGGTTAATGTTGTAAACTGCTCATGAAAGTAAAGCATGACAAGGAAGTATTGTTGCAGGACTGGAACGAATTTCTGGAGACCATAGCCAATCTGAATTACTGTCAGTCTGGAAATGGAAGCGTTGAAGGGGAACTCGTCCCTGTGCCCAAGGGGAAGGACAGTGGACAGCCAGCAGACTCAGTGGCCATTGAGCAGCGGTTCCTGATGGTGCCTTTGCTGTTCAAAGGGAACTTAGGAGGGGAAACACCTAATATCCTCAGTACAACACTTCTGGGGAAACAATTGGATCTCAAAGGTTCGTTTTCAGGGGGGAGGGGGAGGGTGGTAATAAAAGGCAACATTTTTTAATGACAACAGAAATGCTTCGGGATGCTTTTTGTCCAATATGTATTTTAAATGTGAAATTTGTCAGTGCACATTCTGTAGAAAACCAAATATGCCAAATGCCTTGTAACAAATACAGTATAGAGCACAATGAACATGTGATATATATTTCTGCTACATTTCAGGAGCTGCTGAAAAAGAAGTATTCAACATGACCCTGATCTTCTATCCTCATACGCAAACCACTGATCCCAAACAGGACAGTCTGGCACCACTTACATGCTTTCAACTGAGAGCACCAGCAGCCATGCTGCCTAAATCCCCGTAAATATCTACACATGACCAGCGTTCAAACCAGTACTCTAGTGTAGTAATAACATTAATGGAGTAGCTACAGGTTGCTAATAGGGCTGCAACTAATGCTAATTTTCATGGTTGATTAATCTGCCAATTATTTTCTTGATTAATCGATTAGTTGTTTAATCGAAGAAATGCCAGAAAATAGTGAAAAATAGTTCAAGAGTTCAAGATGATGTCTTCAAATGCCATTTTTTGTCTACACACCAAATATATTTGATTCACTGTTATAGAGGAGTAAGTAAAGCTGAAAATATTTAAGAAGCTACACTCAGAGAATATTGATGTATGTGTAATTTTATAGTCGGCAACTAATCGATCAATCGTTGTAGCCCTAGTAGCTAAAGGCTTTCCACTCTGCAAGGCTGAACTAGGGGAGGATGTACTACTAATAGAGTGCTGAATAAAGTAAGTGAAGCTGACTGACACATTGGGATTGTTTTTCTTAGGAGTCCACCGGATTGTCCAGTCCGGCAGGCTGTAGCCAGTGATCATTTTAACACAAAGGTGTTTCCAACGGGCGGGAATGTCCCACCTTCATTACGCTGCCTCAAACTGGTGTTTACTCCTGATGAACGGTTGACTGCCTTTCTGTCAGAGGTTTGTATCTGAAAATGTTCTCTATTAGAATTTGTATGTATTATTAGCAATTTATTACAAAGCCTCCAGCAGTGGAGAAAAAACATTGACTGCTGTATAAAGTGAGTGAATGAAGTGCTGCACTGATACTCTGGTGGTACACTCACAGCGCGTGAGGCAGTGCATGTGAGTGACGTTCTGCAGATTTGTGACCTGTCTAATGAATATCAGGATGAATGCTAATTTATAACAGATATAGTGGTAGAATCGACAATTTTACGAACATGTATTTATATACATATACACTGCCGTTAAAAAAGTTTGAGGTCACTTAGAAATTTCCATTCCACTCCATTGTAGACAGAATACCAGCTGAGATCAGGGCAGCAGTTTTCAGATTACATTATGTGCTTACATAATTGAAAAGGGTTCTCCAATGTTTTCTCAGTTAGTCTTTTAATCAGATTAGTAAACAGAATGTGCCTTTGGAACATTGGATGAATGGTTGCTGATAATGAAGTGTAATGTAGATATTGCATTAAAGGTGCTCTAAGCGATGCCACATGTTTTTTAAGCTAAAACATTTTATGTCACTTACTGCAAACATCACCTAGCTGTCTGTGTCCTGAATACACTGTAAAGAAACGCGATCTCTGTGGACAGCCCAGGCTCCAAAAATGGCAACAAAAACAACCTGGGCAAACCTAGCCCATAAAAACATAACAAGCAAATCACAGAAGAGATGCATGTTTAAGAGAGTTTCAATTGCACTGGAGCAGCACGGGAGGGAAGGGGAGGAAGTAGCGAGCTAGCTCTATGTTTTGTTTGAAAGTCAACAGAAAAGACGTTACCCAGCATCGCTTAGAGCACCTTTAAAGTTCAGTCATTTACAACATTAATTAATGATGAAAACAAAGACATTTCTAAGGGACTCCAAACTTTTGAACGGTAGTGTACATATGTGTCGCATATATTTAGGCGAATGCACACACCAAGGACACAAACCATCACCAAAACTTTCTGCCATGTGGGGCTACAACCATACCAAATTTAATGTGGATTTGCATCTAAGCATATAATCAACCAGAGATTGCTGAAAAAGTACAAAAGAACTTTGACAATCATGCATGCAACAGTGGTGAGAAGATAGGATAGGTACATTTCAACGGTTGCTTCCTAGCACAATAAGGGCTAATCTGAGAAAACTTTCTTTTGCAGGAGGACCAAATCTTGGTAGGGAAACATTTGTTGTTTGTCAGTGCTGCTCTGTTGGTCATATGTGGACTGCTCTGCCTCAGTGCAAGTCTGCCCTGCAGCCGATCTAGGCGCTACCATGGAAACGATCTTGGTCTCCAAAAGGTAAGGTAGACTAAACCAGTGTTTTTCAACCTTTTTTGTGCCACGGCACACTTTTGACACTTAAAATGTCCCACGGCACACTAACATCCTGTGTAAAGAAAAAAATAAACATACCATAGCCTAAAACTTCAAATAATACACAGATATGGCCATATTATGGCTTCTATGCAAGACCTGCTCAATAAAACAAGTGCCCTCTGTTTCATTTGTAGGTGATTATATCTAATTTAATTGTTGTTATGAACTGGATGTGTGATGATTCTGTGAATACTTGATATGGGGCCCCCGTTGTACAATGCCTGCATACCACAAATAGTGCAATCATACAATCAATGAGAGCATGTGGTTATAAATTCTTTGATGCAACAGTTGCTTTTCTGGACCAGTGAGTGACATTTGGGTAATTTTCTGCGGCACACCTGATGATCTCTCACGGCACACTAGTGTGCCCCGGCACAGTGGTTGAAAAACACTGGACTAAACAATACATATTAAATACTGCCCTTGAAATGAATTGAAATTAATTTATACACACGTTTATATTTGCATGACATACCACCTACTTGAGAATGCCAAGCTGTAGAAAGTTGTCGTAGTAGGATATAGTTATGATATATGATTATAACTTTAAAATGATTGTAACTTGTAAATTATAAAATGTGTGTGCCATTTCTGTGCAAGTGACTCTCATGAAAGCCCATGCATGAATATGATGTGTTCACAGGATATGTAATATGGGTTTTAATTCCCAGGAGCCACTGCTGGAGTCCTGACTCCTGTCCACAGTTTGGACATAGCATCCAAGATGGAGCTCATTCCTAAAAAAAGAGAGAGAACAATAAAGAGAGAGAACGATAAAGATGGAAGAGGATGAAACGTGAGAGCAATATTCCATCTAGCAAAAGTCCAAATGTCCATTTACCATTCTATGCCGTTTTGCCGAAACGATGGACAGCCCGGATTGGGAATGGGGAAGGAACGGAAAACTGCTTTTGGACCAAATACAGCGAAATGTGGAGGTCCAGCAATGAGAACATTTGGGTGTTGGGTCTATTTCTTGTTTTGAAGAAGAGAAATCCTGTGTCACTAATATCTTCACTCGTCGTACAGATGTCAGTAAAAAAAAAAAAACCTTTACCTGTGAAATAAGCCTCACCTGACAACAAAAATAAGAGAAAAGCATCTAATATACACACGAATGTGCGTGTTTAACAATGTAATGGTACGTTCATAATTACTGTTATCATGATGCTCTTTAATATGTGGTATGTGGTGTTATGTATTTTGGTTAATCTTTTTTTTTATTCTTATGGTTTGGACACAAATGCTTTTAAAATTAATTAAAACTGTAATTTTATTCAGAATCACAATAGATTTGTAACACAACGCCATACGAGTAATGCAATGGTTAGTTTGATTCATGGTTAAATGGACCTCTTCTTCTAAAGATCTTATCAAGTGATCTAATTCAGGTCACAAACCCCGTTGAGTTACATATAGTCTGCTCAGCGTTAAACAGTGTGAAGCTCTGCTGGAACTGCCAAAGCAGGGATGAACCTACAGTGTTGTAGCTTATCCGGGTTGTGTTCTTTTGTCTTATCTTGTCTCATGAGAACTTGTGGTGCTGATTGAGTCACGTGGCACTGGGGTAGATAAGGCGTGAGGTTCCTAGACAGTCCTGTACTTGTGGGAAACAATCCATTCAACTAAGAACTGTCTGGCTTTTGTGTGTAACTTCATTGTTTTTGTTTGTTTGTTTGTTTTTCATTTATTTTAAGCTAATTCAAGTGGACTTGAGAGATGAATGAGTGGTTGTTTCCCACCATTTTGTAGCACTTTGTGTTATGAACGCCACATGTGAGGCGTGTGGTGCTGCACTTGTTTTTGTCCCGTCATGGTGGTAAAATCATAATAAACACTGGGTTTGAGGAGCCATTTGGAGCACAACTGCTAGTTTCATCATTAGTTACAGAGTTCTTGTAAGATACCACAGGAACATCTGTGTCCTTAACTTCTTTAACGTGTTCCAAGGACTGCAACATTAGCAAAAAATGGATCAGAGTGGAAAAAAACAAAGACATCTCCCTTTGTCTATCTGATGCAAAGTCATGAGAGCTGAAAGCTAACTTTCTGATTAATTTGATTTAGAAGAAAGGTAAGTTGAGCCGCTTTTTAATGAAGTAAACCTATAGTCCAATGAACAGGATTAAAACACATATTCAGGGTTTGAGTCATCAATTTAATTCTTTGCATGACTCAAATAGACAACAACATTAGATCCCACACAAAATAGTTGTGTGGCTCAACTTGCTTCACAAAGTTGAACCATGTAAGAAACTCAGTATGGTATGGCTAATCAGCATGTTACAAAAACACAGAACAATTTAAACAAATTGATATATAAGATCTATTTTTTTTTTTATTACATACAAAAATCACCATACAAATTATAACAAATAGGGGTACAAAAATTCAACACAAAGAGGACATAATGTCAGAACATATACATATAGTTCTGTCAGCTTTTCGGCTGTTGAGTCCAATAGTGTCCATGTAGAATGCTTGAATGTTTTTGAAGGCTGCAAAACAAGGTACCCCCCCATTTACGTTTATGAATATTACATTTTCCCAATAACGAGCAAATTTATCGTAAAGACAACATTTATATTAATGTCTGCATTTTCATAAAAAAAAATAACATTCTTTTTCTGAAGAGTAATATTGCACAACCACACAGCACTACACATATTTTCTAATTCTATCCAAAAAAACCTTGAGTAGATACATTCGTAAAATAAATGACAAACAGTTTCAAGCGCACAACCACAGAAAACACATATGTCAGATATATCATCTCTGTATCTTTTAAGCATTGAGTTGGTGGGGTAAAATAAGTGGATTATTTTAAAATAAATTTCTTTGATTTTGTTGTTTAGAACATATTTATTGTAATAAGACCAAACCCTATCTCATTGAATATTGTCAAAGATGCCACCCCAATAACTTTTACAATGAGGTGTGACAGGGTGAAGTATTATCTGTCTTAACCATTGTTACATTTTCTATTTTTTATGTTAATACCAGTAAAATATCTGTCTGTAGAGTTGATTGCTCATGAGTTCTAGAACCCAGCAATCTCAAAAAAACATCAGGCAGTGCAGCAAAGACTATACTGTATTCTCTGGGATGTATTGGGATAGCAAATTTGTTTAAAAATTCATTGTAAGTAGGATATTGGCCATTTACATTGATTAACTGAGAAATAAAAATAATGTTGTTGTTTACCCCACTTTTCATTAAATATTGATTTATTTTTTTATCTGACAAGTTTGTTGTTCCATATTAAGTGTTTATGTGGTGAGAAGTTATGCTTGTAGGTGAGAAGCCAACATAAAAGTGCCTGCCTATGAAAATTGGACAGTTTAATAGGAAGTTTGTTAATATCAAAATTACACTGGAGATATAAGATCTATCGACTTTAGCTTATGTCATGCCAGAGAATGTCTAATAAGGGGCTCTGGTCATGCTCATGTCATGCCTAATTCATGGAAGCCACAATCAACTTCTATCGTGGTGTTAAAAAACACTGCCCCCAAGTGGCGACCTGATGACCTTACCTCACCCGCAACACTGGTAGGGATTCAACTCGTTTAATAAGAGCGTTGTAGAGTTCTAGGTGAAAGTAAAACTAAAATTAAAAACAAGAATAAAATCAAATTGAATTTTGTCCTGAAGAATGCAAACATTTGTAAAGTAAAAGATATCCCAACTTAAAATGGCGTTAACGCATGCAGATGCTTCAGGTATTTTAAAGTGTAACTTATGTAAACATGACCAACTAAAGTAATTTGCGGTATACCGAGGCCATGGTGCATTTTACTAGTGGCAATGTAATGGCACTTTAGAAAACAATTTCCCGTTTTTTGAATTGTCAGGACTACTGTCGAATCAAACTCGGCTAAATTAACTAGTCCCAGCCTTATTGGATATTTCACAGATCGGAGGCGGGTTTTGGTATTTTCGTTCTCGTGTGTTTTGCGCAGGAGCCTGCAAGGAATGAACAGCATTGGAGAATTTTCGCGGCCTTTGGAGGTACATTTGTGTCCCTAAGATAGCACCCTAAAAGGTCCCCACGCCTTTTTAGACAGACAACACTGTTAAAGTCCAACGGACGACGCAAATTGGTATCACAGATTGTTCGTTTGACTGACATTTATTTACACAGGTGTTAATTAAAATAGCTAGCTAGCATGTTAGCTAGATAGCTAGCTAATGTTAATGTTAATGTGTAATATGGACTACTAGCAAACGTGAGTTGGATAGATAGCTATTCGGATTCCTAACATTTTATAATACACTTGTATTTTACAATAGACTTGCTTGTATTGCTGATCAATCATACTTGACAGATGCTGGCTAACTGTAACACTATGCAAAGCAGGAAAAATGATGAAGGCTTTATTCTGGTGTCTGTAGTGGAGGACTTCACGCTAAAGTTGTGGCCTTCGTGGTTACAAAACTGTAGGCCAGTGAGGACTCAACATACATTGTACCTCCGAGTGGTGGCATGCAGAATAATTGACAACGTGAAAATAGTAAGTAGTCTACTTTTTGTGGCATGTGTTATGCTAGGAAGTTGCTAGCAAGTTTTGTGGCTTGTGTTATGCTGCAATATCTCAGCAACGTCAAGGGGAAATGACTCAATACAAATTATTCGATAATATTATTCGATAAAATGCACTTAGTAAGGTCTCTAGTAGTTATGTTCCAACACATTAAGCATGGGGTTCCAGTAGCTGATTATCATGTGAACTAGTGTCTGGAAGGCTACTTATTTAGCTGGTGTTGCCCCACTTGCAGATTTGCCATCCTGTAAATCTAGTTCTAAATCAAATCTGACTATGATTTGTAGTTCAGTAAAGGCAAATATGTTTTTCTTACAGTATGTGACCATCAAAAATCACAAATTGATTGTAGCTAATGAATAAAGTGCATCCTAAATTATGCTGAGTATACACGCACACACATACTGTACATGCTAAATAATCACTATGGTCCACACCCATTATGCTTTGAAAATGTATATCCCTGTGGCCTGTATTGTGTCCCACAGCTACAGCTAACAGCTACATCCATGTTAAGTGTGTAACAGGTTAATACATCTGAAATGTGTTCATCTAGTTGCTTTCCTACCCTTATCATAGAAGTGAAGCTGGTGTGAATTCAAACCTTGTTTGTCCTCATTCATGGTCTCCTTGTGTGTCCTGTCGGTACTCTCCATTGGATTGGCTGTTGGGATGCCAAATGCTATTCTGTGTTTACACTGTTGATTCTTGTTTCTCGTGCATGGTCTATTAGTAGTTGTTTTTCACATGTATGCCTGCTTAGTTATTATGTAATGCTATGGTGAAATGAAAGAAAGATCCAGCAAACAAATGTACCATGCAAAGCTTCACATAAACAACTGTGATGTTATTAAGATATAATTCCATAGTTATCCCTTTACATATGCATGTTTCATTTCTTTACCTTTTGCCATTGTTAGACAAGGAAGAATATAGCATGAACAAACAATGCTACCAAGGTACCAAACATATGTTTTATCTTTCATTATTTGTAGGTAACTACATCCTGTCTGCCCTCATGAGACTTTGACTGATAAGTTGCCTCTCCAGACGAGAGAATTCAAGATCAGCCATCCAAGTGTGTCGAAACGGTTAGCCATCCAATACAATGGCGTATTCCCTTTATGGCAGTCTGAATCGGGCCCAGCTCACCTTTGAGTACCTGCACACCAACTCGTAAGTCTGGCTCGGTCTCTGTCCTGGGGAGTTCCCAAGTAAAATGTCAGTGTAACTTGTGACGGCACTGATCTGCAGTCATTTGCATTGGTCCAGTGTCACATAGCTCTGTGTCTATGCTAATCCTGAACTACAGTATGAACTCTGTGTTCTCAACATTGCATTTTAACTCTACGTTAAGTTTGCTTAAACTTAATTACTTCAACTAGGTAATAACAAAGCAGCCTCCGTTGGAGCCTTGAAGTACGTCCATTTATGGCTCACACTGACATCATGAGAATAATCTTGACATACGTGAACGGTGGATTGAAGTACACAGTGTGATATACCGGTGGATAGATAGATGGATAGAGGGATAGATAGATAGATACATAGATAGTGTGCACACCCCAAAGAAAGACAGATACAGAATGTATTAAGAGGTATTCGAGGTAAATAACTTGTGTGTTTTCTGTGTCTGCGTTGTTCTGCAGTACAACCCATGAGTTCCTGTTTGGGGCCTTGGCGGAGCTTGTCGACAACTCAAGGTACAGTATTCAAAACGGTGAACTGCACTTATCGCCTGGGGCAAGGAATGCGGATTCGGCATAGTTGAACCTGAATAGCGTGTGATAGGTCAATTCATCATATTCCTGCCATTCATTTTATAGCCTCTTATTCATTTTGTTTTCTGTCCCAATATACAGGGATGCAAATGCAACAAGAATTGATATATACACAGGTAAAACAAACTTGTGATTCCATAAAGTGAATATTTCGGCACACTGCATAATAGTTGTGGTATACTGTAGATGTCAAGTGCTTAGTAAACTTCTGTAAAAACAGGATCTCTTTATTTTGCTACCTGCTTGAATGTGTGGTGATGAGGTGCATTTAGTGTTTTGTTTGGTGTGATGTTTATAGTAGACTTGTCAGGGCACTGTTGACCAATGATCCGCTCACTCACCCACACTATCCTTCTGTTCCCTCCCCTCAGAGAAGAGGCCTGAGTTGAGAGGAGGCTTTATGCTTTGCTTCTTAGATGATGGAACAGGAATGGAGCCAGGTAAAAAACATAACCTCCTTCTGCTCAGTCTCAACATAAAGCTAGCTGTTTCTTAGTACATCCCTTACAGAAATTTCAGGTTTGTGGTGAACAATGCGAACATTTAGTTTTTGTAAGGGCTTGTAAAATGGCCTGCCAATCACCTGGTGTTGAGAGGTTTTGTGAGTGTTTGAGATGCTATTTGCCTTGATGTTACCAGTGTTCTCCATTGTAAAAGTAAAAGTAAAGCTCTGCACAATGACAATAAAGTTGAATCTAATCTAATCTAAAGTTCTTCAAGCAAACATCATTTCGATGTTGTCCGTGTATCTCTGAAGGAGAGGATAACAGGAATGTGATCACTTATTTCTTGTGTTGCATGTTGCATGTTGCAGGCGAGGCCACTCATGTCATTCAGTTTGGGAAATCCAGCAAGAGGTCTCCTGAGTCTACACACATAGGCCAGTATGGAAATGGCCTGAAATCGTAAGAAAAAAAATAAATGTTGATTCCTCCACTCACTCCATATTTCAGTATGTTTGTATATATCATAGTTGGTCCTTTATTTCCTTATTGCCCTTATTTATGAGTGTGCCTGACCGCGCTGCTTTATTCTTAAAGGGGTTCTATGCGCATGGGAAAAGATTTCATTCTTTTCACCAAGAAGGAGGATAAACTCACCTGCCTCTTTCTGTCCCGCACCTTTCACGAGGAGGAGGGCTTAGATGAGGTAAGGACTAGCGTTTTTGATGGCTCTTCAAACACACCCAATGTTCAAATTCATGTGGTCTCTAACCTCTTGCCAGTGTATGTGTTTGTCTTTCACTTTGATTTGGTAATTTTAGCTGTATCCAGTTCAATCAAATACAGTTACACAGAGCATTTTAATTATTCATCTGTTGCCATGAGAGAACAGTGCCAAAAACAGTTTTCATTGTCAAAGAAATCCTTAAAATGCAGACCTGCCAACCTGTACACATTTTGCATAGCAACCACACATTTTCACATCAAAGTGAGCCGATATGATTGTTTTACATAACTACGCAAGAACGGGCAGACATCCAACTTCTCCGGAATGCTCCCTGGAGCATGTCAATTAGAATGTCTAGAATGTAGAAATCTATTTCATGCGAGGGTTAGGGATGGCGAAATTTAAAAAAAACATCACACAATGTTAGTTCGTGCCCTTTGTATTATACATTTTCCCCAATCATTGTCCACTACTTGTGGAGGAATAAGGGTTTTGTTTTGGGGAGAAAAATAATTGCTTTCACCAAAATTACATTTGGTGGTGTTACAGGAAAGTATATTAACCAACGTCTTCGTAAAAAAACTTACCGATTGCCAACAGTCTCTGTAGCGTGCTGCACAAAATCCTTTGCAATAAGTTCCTGTCGTCATGCCATTTAAGTACAGATGAATAATAAAACACAACAAGTAGGCATATGCTAAGTTAGTCTTTCGTGTCTTTCTATATGTTCTAACTGTTTACATAATGGGTAACATGCTTCACATAAGCCTTATTTAGGTTAATAGTGGCGATTTTTTTTAGCTGCGCAGACAGGACCTGTCATGTAAGGCGTACAAATAGTCACTATAGTAACCGGTATAAACTGTTTTCGGAATGGCTACGTGAGCTCTGCTGCGGCAGAGCCATGGCTCTGTGCTGTGGTTGCGCTTAATAAATTCCGCCGTGGGACGGCTCATGCTCACATTTATCATTTTTAGATATTGAGTGATCATATCGCCCCATACAATACAACACCAATAACACGTGTGTGTGCAGTGTAATAACAGACACTGGCTGGCATTCGGGAGCTTTAAAAATAGTGTTTTTTTTGTTGTTTTTTTTAACCGGCGGCAGAAAATTTTAACGGTCAACGTTGATTCGGTCAACCACCGGTTAAACGGCTACCGGTTAACATCCCTAGCGAGGGTGAGATACAGAGAGAAGGTGACAAGTGAGAATGACCGGCAAAGTGGCCTCTCTTTATACTATTTTCCTTCTGCCTACGGTGGGTTAAATGAAAGACTTGATGAGGTGTTTTAAATTTGCGTTCCACCAGCTGCCGTTTTGTATAACTAAAAAAGAGTGTGATTGTGAATTCACATAGGCCTAATACTTTGATGTTGTCTTGGAAAGTTATTACTTGTTCACCAGTTATTTCAGTTAGCATTATATTTTCAATGCGTCACTGTATTTTTTTAAAAGACAAACAAACATGTAGGCTATTATGAGTTAAGGGATAGACTACACACTGAGCAGACAACAGATGTTCATTAGCCTCCATAGCCTATATTTAGGCGAATTAAATATGTTGGCATAACATGAGGTAATAATAGACCTGACATGAATGAATTGAGGCCACATATAAGAAAATGGACAACATATCAGTCCCTATCAACACACGTGTTTCTCATAGGTCAGGATCATTAGGCTTTAAAACAGATTATCAACATTATAGAGCTACTGTAAAAGATTAGGTTTGCGTTTTCAGTAACACATTGGATCAAATTTAGATAAATATCTGACATTAAAGATGGGTCGCTATCCAAAATGTATCTTCGTGGCTATGTCTGTTTTTGGCTGTGTGCATGAAGGCCGACGTGAGCCATTTTTTTTTCTCAGTTTGAGTTGCTACTCAAAAAATGTCATCAAGAGCAGCAGGTCTGAAAATGGAAATCAAGGTGTGAAAGTGTTATTCATACTTCAGTGAGAAGCTGCCACTCCAATTATCTCTAGGTTATGTTGGCCAACTGAAAGTTCAACCCAGTCAAGTGACGGCATCATTTCTAGAACAGTAATATTCTTTCATGATGAAATATTGATTGTCCTTCTCAGGTGATTGTTCCTTTGCCAAGTTGGAATGCCAAGACAAGGCAACCGTTTACTCAAGATCCAGAGAAGTTTGCAATTGAAACAGAACTAATCTACAAATACTCGCCATTTAAAACAGAAGAGCAACTCTTCAGTCAGTTCAAGAAAATCGAGGGAAACAGTGGTAAGTCTTCTGTGTACCTCTATTGTAATTCCTGCCCTAGGCCATGACATTGAAAGCCTTGCGTAGATTGATGCCCAGTCCAGACATTTCGAGCTTGGTTTCAAGCTTGACTCTTGACCCTGTCGAACCCAGACTACTCCTGATGTACTGGTTGGCAAGTCTTGCGTGGCAGCCTCCGCCATCGATAATAAAAAAATAAAAAAATAAATAAAATATATATATATATATATATATATATATATATATATATATATATATATATAAATGCTATGTATACTGTATAAATGCTGTCCTAAGCCTGGCTTAACTGAAATATGCATACTCGTTTTACTTTGTAATCGATCGTGGCTCTTTCTCCTTGTAGGTACACTGGTTGTGATTTATAACTTAAAGTTAATGGACACTGGCGAGACAGAGCTGGATGTCCAGACAGACCATCAGGATATAATCATGGCGGGTGTCCCTTCAGAGGGAGTGTGAGTATGGCCAGAGGGTGGCTTGTACAGTGTCGTTGGGTAACTTGAAAGGCACTTATAAATAAAATTAATTAATTAATTGTTATTATTATTATTATTAAAGGAGAAATCTGGCTATTTCTGACATCGTTCTCCGTTTCTCGAGGTCACCGAGAGGTCAATCGAAAACAATTAACAACATCTTAACATTTCCCTTACTATTGCTAATGCTACAGTGCTACACTCTGGGGGCATGAACATGGGGGCTCACGAACATGCACTCAGAGTGTAGCGCTGTAGCTCAAGTCAAGCCAACTCAAGCTAGGTAGAACGATTGTTTTCAGTTTTTTTTTTTTCGTACTGACAGTACTCGGTGACCTTAAACAGATCTATCTAATAACTCTCTCCTTTAACCTTTCTGTCTTTTTAAAGAATGCAGCCGTTACTTTTTCCTGCTGATTCATAAAGCCACTTTGTGGTTTACACTTTGAAATTACCAGGGCCAGCTGAAAGATATTGGACATAGAGATGATGTTTGTTCCCATGCACAGTATCAAAAAGTTTGAATGGCATATGAAAGAATATGGCATTTAAGAATAAGATTGCTTAAAACATTATGTTAACATGTTTTAAATATTGTTAAGGGTCTAATATTCAGGACCAGATAATAAAATCAGGTTTATTATGAGAAATATAGAGAAATTGAATAGCAAAAAAACTCGCTGTTTTGTTTATGTTTTTGTGTATGTGTTCCCCCAGGAAGCCTGAGCGCCGGTCTTTCCGGGCGTACGCTGCTGTCCTGTACATCGACCCCAGGATGAGGATCTTCATCCAGGGACACAAAGTCCGAACCAAGAGATTGTCCTGCTGCCTCTATAACCCTAGGTACATGCGCACACACACATACACTTACGTGCTCCTTACATAATGCAGACATATTTATTGATACCTTTATCAGACCCTCTTACATACTGGTTTTATTGTCTGTGTGATTGTGCATGTGTGTGTGTGTGATTGCGTGTGTGTGTGATTGCATGTGTGTGTGATTGCGTGTTTGTGTGTGTGTGTTTTATTTTTTTTGGGCTGTAGAGTGTACAAATACACATCAACGCGTTTCAAGACCCGTGCAGAGCAGGAGGTTAAGAAGGCTGATCATTTGGCTAAGATTGGTAGGTCTTCCTCTTAAAAATGTTCTAATAGAATTGTAAAAGATTAGAAAGATAAGGCATGTGAGGTTATGAACCGCCCAGACAACCATTCACCACTTTAACAATTAACAACATCTTTCCCTTACTATTTGATAATGCTTCTTTTTTCTTAACTTAAACTCAGTTTAGAGTTAACAAAGGTAGATAAGATAGTGACACAGAGGTTACAGTATGTCACACAATGTGACTGTTTCTATACTTGTTGCCCCTAGTTTTTATGTAGAATGTATTGTATCTTGATTTTGTGTCATCATTTTCTTTTCTGTTTAGAATTACTACATCATTTATGTTATTATTTTTTTTTTTTTAAATGATAGTATTAGCATTCTATGATTGGCTTAATTTAAAGACAAGGTCTTGGTGAGCCATGTTTTACACAAACTCTGCAAGGTATGAATGCTAGCACTTAAATGGTTTCCATACACCTCTTATCTACAATGGCCCCTCTGTGCCTTTTTTTCCCCCTAGCTGAAGAGAAGGCCAGGGAGGCAGAGAGTAAAGCCCGGGCCTTGGAGGCCAAGCTGGGGAACGACCTGTCCAGAGAGGCCCGAGTAATGGCACCACACCAGCACGCTACCAGTCTGACCTGTTAGTGAATAACCAGAAACAATGGCACCGATGTGATTTATGGACGTATTCTTGTTCTCTTCCTGTAGGCAACGTTACGCAAGGCCCAGGACGCGGCTGCAGGTATTCGAGCCGACGCCGACTCGAAGCGCGCCATCCACGCATCCAAACAGAGGTAGCTCTAATCTGTTGCATCAGTAAAATACACTTTCATAAGTTTTCTAAATGGATATGTCACGCAATTACAAATAGTTGAAGTAAACAATTGGCAAATATGAAGGGAAAGATTGTATTCGTCAAGAACAACCATCACTTTCATGTTGAGAAGGGAAAGATTGTATTTGTCAAGAACAACCATCACTTTCGTGTTGAGAAATAATACTTGCATTGTCCCATCTTTAAGGAGGCTAATTTTTATATATGTTATAAAATCTAATCTAAAACCAAAGTCACGTCTGGCCCTGCAAGACAAACGCTAAGTGCTGTCGGTGTGCTATTTGAAGAGGAAGTACATCCTCCAGGAAGGCTGCTTTATCTAAAACCACAACTTCCATGGCCTTAGTCTCCATTTGAACCTTGAAGACCTCCTTTTATGAAAAGCATTTTGTAAAGTCAAACATGCTTGATATGCCACTAGGATGGAAATCTACTGTATATTTGGCAAGAGTAGAGTTAGAGCAGTAAAGGTCTTACTAAACTTGTGTGTTTTTCAGTTCAGCACACAGTCCGTATGTGTGCTTGTATTTCATGCTTACAGGGAACAGAGACTAGAAGCTATTGGTGTGCAACTGGCTAATGTTCAAGTGATCACATTTCAGTTCCTTGTCCCAGTTTTGAATTGCCTAGGTCAAAGCTTTGGTTTATGTCAGGAACTTTGCTTTACACTCATTGTCTATCAGGCTATCATTAAGGCAGGGCACAGGCTGTCATTACATTTACGTCTCACCCATTTAGTTACATATCACCTATCCATGGGCTCTCACAGACTCTCCTGAACTATATTATTATAACTGAACCTAGAGGTTTGTCACCCCATTCCAGGTCTCTTTGGCTTTATGATTTATCTGTGGATGAAACTGGAGCTTTTTACGTCTTTAATGAGATAGGACAGCGGAGAGAGTGACAGGAAGCAAGTGGGAGATGGAGAAGGGGTGGGATCGGGAAATGACCCGACTCGAACCTCGAATGTGGTATGGGCACTAGCCAGTTGCGCCACAGTGGCCCCATGTTAGATGTGTTTTTAACACACTTTTTGCCTACATAAATAACTGTCCACACTGTATGTGTTTGCAGCTGACTTCTATTTTGGTGTGTGTGTGTGTGTGTGTGTGTGTGTGTGTGTGTGTGTGTGTGTGTGTGTGTGTGTGTGTGTGTGTGTGTGTGTGTGTGTGTGTGTGTGTGGTTACGGTTACTAGAGCCCTGAAGGAACCCAAAGAGCTGAACTTCATCTTTGGGGTGAACATCGAGCGACGAGACCAGGACGGCATGTTTGTATATAATTGCAGTCGCCTCATCAAAATGTACGAAAAGGCGGGACCGCAGCTTGAAGGAGGCATGTGAGTATGGGCCATGTCCAGAATTTAGAAATAAAACCATACTGAAATAAATACATAGTAGCACAGTATAGTTGCTAACAGTATAATGCTTCACACATGCTCTGGCTCCAAACTACTTATCAGGTCAATTACATCTCTTGTCACTATAATCACTTTTTTTCCTTTCACTAAAAAAAAAAAGTCACGTGTGTGTGATAACTTTGTATGTGTGTGTGTCTATCTGTTACATAGAGTGAGAGATTTATCCAGGATGTAAGTAATTATGACTGCTGCTAGTGCTTTATACGTATACTTAAGCAAGAATTTGAGTTTGAACATTTATTGAGCAACCAAGGGGACAGCATGTAACGGCTGATTCAGACCGCTGACGTGGCGTGTGTATTCCGTCTGTGGTCCGTGGCTGCTGTGTCGTGTTTGATGTGAGCATTCATACCAGAAACGTCTCTGCAGCGCCACTGCGGCCTATTAAAACATCTCTTTGCTGTCTCTTTTGGCTGGAAACGCTTCCAACACGCTTGGCTGTCGCGTGAAAAATAGGCGTCGGTCCTGTTTCTAGCCTGCACGCGTTTTGAGATGTGCTGACACGCGCCTTGAGATGTGCGTGTCACGCAGGCAGTGTGCACGCTCTAACCTGTTAACATGGGCACCGAAATGAAAACGGACAGGTAGCGCAGCTGACACAGTCGCCACACATCTGGTGTGAATCGTTCATAATCATTATACAGCTGTGTGCACCTTCACTTTCATCTTGCCCTGCTCTCTCTCTCTCTCTCTCTCTCTCTCTCTCTCTCTCTCTCTCTCTCTCTCTCTCTCTCTCTCTCTCTCTCTCTCTCTCTCTCTCTCTCACTCTCTCGCGCACAACAAACCTGTCCCTTATTTGCCTGCGTATAAATTAAAACATTAACAATCGTGCAAGGACTGTTCTCGGCACATAGAAGGCGACTGTGATTTAAATGAATTGTGATTAAATCCGGTTAGCATCATTTGTTTGTTTAAAACTGCTGCATTCAAGTTAATTCTGCTAAGTTTTTTATCATAACTTAGTCAATTGTGGAGACCAAACTCTACAGTTAAGTTATGTGCAAGCATCTAAGAAGCCGTATCCCTAACCTAACGTTTGAATGCTGTTGGGTTGTTGAGGTTAGCAGCACGCCATAACATCACAGCTGTTTGTCAATATCAACTACTCATGCAGGGATGTTTGCTTAAACCCGATGGAAATGGAAATGTATTTTCCAAAACGGCTTGTCTCAAGGAGGGAAAAGAATTAGTCTGAAACTTAAACACACATGGGGAAACTGAACAGTCCAACCAGTAGACTATGATCAGCTATACAATTAGGCTTCTTTGTTTCCAATATCTCCAGGCTTCAACCAGTGCTGCTGGCAGCTGAACCAGAAAGAGACAGAGAGAGGTAGAGCTGGTGGAGAGGAGGAGGACAGCAGCTAACATGTTGTGGGAGAGCAGTTATTGCAGAGGGAACAGCCGATATGGACAGCAGACACAGACATATGTAGAATTAGGGTAGATGACATAAGAACAATTTCAGGAAAACGGGTCTCATTTTAATCAGGGACATCAGCAAGCATAGAGGCACGGGCAAACATCAAGCTACACGATGTGACCTTATGCAATGGTAACAGTAATGTCTGCATAATGTGTGCTGTCATGAATAAATGATCAGAAATACAGTCAGTGTTCCCCACAGAATTGAATTGTATTTGTGGTGGTAGGTGAAGGGTGTGTGTGTGTGGGGGGGGGGGGGGGGGTTCTGAGTCGGAGTCAATAAGATGAATAGCCTATAGTTATACTTGCCTTGCACGACAAGTCAATATTGAGAAGTAACTAACTTTATAGTGTGCTAACCTCGACAACCCAACAGTATACTAACAGTATTCTATTCTAAAGAATTTCATGCCATTTCTATAACATAGAAAATCATTGCGTTGTGGTCAGTTTTGATACTGTGGTGGGCCGGCACAAATTAATCAATGTATGGGAAACACTGACAGTATTTTTTCTTTTTCTGTTTTGTTCTCATAGGAATAGTTTGCCTGTTGTGAAATGAAACCATATTTATATACATCAGTAGTATGTTAAAACAAAGTGTCAATCCCCCCAATCCCTGCTTACCAGGTCGGCTACGACCACATATAGAACCAATTCCTGTATGAAATACTGTTGACTGTGATTAATTCAAAGCTCTTTTGGCTCTTCCAGGGCGTGTGGTGGTGTAGTAGGTGTCGTGGACGTGCCCTATCTAGTCTTGGAGCCGACCCACAACAAGCAAGACTTCGCCGATGCAAAGGAGTACAGGCAGCTCTTGAGGGCCATGGGCGAGCATCTCGCTCAGTACTGGAAGGACATTTCTATAGGTGAGCGACACCTTCTTTTCAACCACGTGTCACATACAGTGATTTTTGACTTGAGTTTTGAGTTTTGACTGGACATTTTATTTCTTTGTTTTATTAGTAAGGATCACGCTAATCAGAATGTCTGCCACGTAGACAGACACACATGGTCTGTAAGATCTGTAATGATCCTCAGCACCAAGCTCACCTTATAGGACTACACAGATCTAACAGCCCCCTGAATATGTGCTGTTGATTTAAATAAGAATTTTGTAGGGGGTACCCCATATCCGTCTAAAACCGACAAAAAGGGTCATGCTCTTACCTGTGTCAACAACATTACACACGGAAGAACCATGTGTACTGGGCCCACACCAACAATGCCAGAGACTTCATTTACTGTATTGTTGTAGCATCAAAATGAGTTTGAAGCCATTATTTTGAGGTTAAATAGATGGATACTTTATTCATCCCGAGGGAAATTTTAGGCATCCAGTAGCTTATACAACCATAACACAACAAACAAACACACATACACATATATATCTCACATACATAAAAGTCACTCACAGAAATGTAAAAGTTTAAAGAGCATGTGAAGTTACTACAAAGGGCTGGTATGGACTGGTCATGTGACGCCTTGACCATGATGAGGTGCTAAATGTATTGCTTTTGGTCCTCGACAGCTCAGAAAGGCATTGTGAAGTTCTGGGACGAGTTTGGCTACCTCTCAGCCAACTGGAGCGCACCGCCAGCCACAGAAATGCGCTACAGACGACGCAGAGCCATGGAGATCCCAGTCACCATCCAGTGCGGTGAGCTGACCAGCAAACACACAGGGCACTAATTTGATTCCGCAGCGCGCAGTGCGCACGGCTACCGTGCTGTGGAATTTCTGTACTGGAAACAGGCAATGATGCAATGGTATTGGCTAATTTACTGACATGTTGCATGGCGCAATGAGGCGAAATCAGTTGAGTAATTTGTAGTTTTTTTTTTTTTTATTGAACATCTACAGAAACATGACAGAGGTTGACTTTAAGTGACGATTTGTCATCAATGATTTTTAGAAGTTTTATGGAGATGGTGCTACTTTTAGGTTTGAATGAATTCATGTACTGAGAACTTCCTTTTCTGCGCTTTGTTCCACCAGTGCTTGTGTGTAGCGTGGTCTTGCGTGGTATTAAATGAGCTAAATGTTTTCCCCAGTTCAATAAATTAACATTAGTTTGTGCATGTCAGATTTAATGAATTGCATTGTGCATATTGTGTCAAACAAAATAGAGCCCACAGATGGGTCTTATGGTCTATGCAGTCTTGACACAAGCTTACCCAGAATGCTCTGTGCCGCAGATAAGTGTCTGAAGTGGCGGACGCTGCCGTTCCAGATGGACGCCGTTGACAAGAGGTACCCCGACAGCTGGGTGTGCCTCATGAACCCTGATGGCACGCAAGACAGGTAACTCCACAACAGCCAGAGAACACCACCCGAATTTGGGCGAATAATTGCAGCTGTGTGTGTGTGTGTGTGTGTGTGTGTGTGTGTGTGTGTGTGTGTGTGTGTGTGTGTGTGTGTGTGTGTGTGTGTGTGTGTGTGTGTGTGTGTGTGTGTGTGTGTGTGTGTGTGTGTGTGTGTGTGTGTGTGTGTGTGTGTGTGTGTGTGTGTGTGTGTGTGTGTGTGTGTGTGTGTGTGTGTGTTTTTTTCTCCAGCATTTTTCTCCATTTTGAATGTACTAGTGTTTATAGCTGTTTCTGCGTACATGTGGATGGAATTATTTTGCAATATGAAGGAGGAAAAATCTCAGTTTTTTATAATACCCTGCTACTTGTGGTCATGGCCTAAACTACAACAACAAAGTGAAAACGGTGTTTACGTTTGAGTGTGCGTCTTTCTGTTCATCAGCACAGTTGTTCTTTTCTACACACCAAACAGTAGTTATGTTTATTTTGGAGTTAAGCACACCTGCTTATTCTGTTATAACGTCTATTATTACACTTATGTCTCTATTTATGATTGAGAAGTGTTTTGTTAAACTTCGTGATTTAAAATGATGTGGATGGGATGTGTCCACGAGCCAAGAACTAAACTACACTGATATGATGCACTAACGGATCGCGTGTTTTTTTTTTTGGATGTTCTGCGTTGCTGTCTGTTCCTCAGGTGCGACGCTCCTGAGCAGAAGCAGAATCTGCCGGTCGGTATTCTGAGGCGGGACGTGAAGAGCACTGAGGAGAAACAGAAGGAGCTGTCTGAAAAGATCCGACAGCAGCAGGAGAAACTGGAGTCTTTACAGGTAACCCACCATCTCTTTGTGCAACTAGAAGGAAACTATAACTCGGATCGATTGAGATGGAGATACTTACTTACTTATAAGGAAACTATAACTCGGATCGATTGAGATGGAGATACTTACTTACTTACTTACTTACTTACTTACTTACTTACTTACTTACTTATAAGGAAACTATAACTCGGATCGATTGAGATGGAGATACTTACTTACTTACTTACTTACTTACTTACTTACTTACTTATAAGGAAACTATAACTCGGATCGATTGAGATGGAGATACTTACTTACTTACTTACTTACTTACTTACTTATAAGGAAACTATAACTCGGATCGATTGAGATGGAGATACTTACTTACTTACTTACTTACTTACTTATAAGGAAACTATAACTCGGATCGATTAAGATGGAGATACTTACTTACTTACTTACTTACTTATAAGGAAACTATAACTCGGATCGATTGAGATGGAGATACTTACTTACTTACTTACTTACTTACTTACTTACTTATAAGGAAACTATAACTCGGATCGATTGAGATGGAGATACTTACTTACTTAATTACTTACTTACTTATAAGGAAACTATAACTCGGATCGACTGAGATGCAGATAATGTGAAGCGAATGCTGATTTTGAAAAAGCAGTCATTTTGCTTTGTGGTGTTGTGCAGCTGTGCAATGGGAGCTGGGTCAGTGTTGTGGGTGTTGGACTGAAATTGATTGGGAAATAAACGATTAAGATGACAGTCTGATGTTTGGTTTCTCTTTCCTCTCCTCAGAAAACCTCATCAGTTAAGTCTTCAGCTGATGTGAGACAGCTCCCTCTAGAGGTCAGCATGAAGCCTGCAGAAGAGCGCAATGCACAGGTGCCTGGAAACCGCACATTAACACACTCTCCATCACATGCTTATAGGGACTTCTATAGGGTCTTCAGTAGGATACATGGCTATATACAGTCTTTATTTAATTCGGCTATTCAGTTCATACATTTAAAAAATGTGGTTCTGAGGACAATTAAAGGTCCAGTATGTAGGAAATAATGGAAAATAAACTGTATCCATTCCAAAAATGATCACTATATGTTGTCAGAGAGTAAGGAAACACGATGAATTGAAGTAATGGCTTATTTGACAACATTACTCTAACCCGTAAAACCCCGTAAAAACCATGAAAAAAATTAGTTACGGGGCGGAATCTCTTGGAATTTTCGTTTATGTTTTGAACGATTAATTCTAGAATAGCGTATTAATAATGGGCTAGCGCGTCCTCCTATTTGGGTTGCCAAATTAGCAAAGGCCAACTGTCAACAGCTGTCAGTTGTAGTCATGAACGCCTACGAGAGGCAGGCAAATTTCCAAAATTAAAACAAGAAACAAATTAAGTGGACATTGGAGGAGCTTCCTGAGATGGTGACGTCTTCGTCAGACGAAGAATATCAAGTTTGACGCAGAGCTGGCCATATTTCTCCACAACAGGCAGCCTAGGCTAAACTTCATCTGCATCGCTAACTTCAGCTAAATGTGTTTTGTTGGTTAGAGAGGTATTTTTTGTTTTCACTGTTTCCGTAATGTGTAGCTGGGTCATGGTTGGAGAAACGTTAAAGCAGCTGCAGGTCAACTAACGTTAGCTAAGTCTTCATTACATCTGGCAACCCAGAAGAGGCTCGCGTCTGGTAGTCTTGAGAACGTTCACCAGTGTTTTGATTTTGGCCTACAGAACGTTCGGTAACAATCCTACAAATCGCACCTTTAAATATATTTTTTGACTTGTCCTAGTAGGAAATCTATGGAAGAAATCTCCCTGTAGAACCTTTTTACCTTTAAGGATGCTGACATTTACCATCCCTTTGCCTCTCTTTCTGCTGCAACTCTGTAGACGGTGTTTGTTAAGAGATTGTGGTAGTGTTGCACAATGCTCCGATACTAAAAAGATAAGATAAGATAATCCCTTAATTGTCTCCCAAAGGAGAAATTTGCATTGTTACAGCGTCCAAGACAGTGAAGGAAAAGAGACTTACACCCCCCCCCCATACATCTTCAGTAAGACATGCAACAAATACACATTCCTTGGGCATGCTTCCCTGCACCATACCTGTTCGTGGGAAAGCACAACCACTGTATACAGCCATTATTCACAGTAACAGACAGTCTTATCATCCTAGTACGCATTAATGCTAAATACATAATAAATACCTAAATACAAATACAAGGATGACCTGTTCTAATGGGAACGCACAGTTCTTAAGATATCACGATACCCTGAAATTAGAAATGTTATTAGTACCGATACTTTAAGATTGATATTTTAATTAGGTTTTAATAAATTATATATTCGTAATCAGTCATAAAAATAAATAAGTTCCATGTTCTGTCATCTAGGCATATATTCTATCACTTCTATTAATGATCGTTAAGGTTTTTGCCATAGTATAGTATTGTTTCAGTATTGGTGTCGAGATACTTTGCCATGGTATTGTATCAAAGTCATAAGTTTGGTATTGTGCCTGCACAATAGACTGTCGGTATCTAAATGCTTTGAACCTGTCGTCCTTTTCCAGGGAACCCGTTCGTCTCAGCGCTCCGCCGCTGCTCGCCCTCGCTCTCCACCCCTTCCTTCCGTGGTCCAGAGAGCCGCCGCCGCCGCTGCCAAGCCGTCCCCATCGCCGCGGCCCACACGGGCACCCGCTCCACCCCCGGCCAGAGCCAAGCCTCCACCGCCACCTCCATCACCAGCCAAGTCCTCCCCCAGGGCCGCCGCGAGGGCTCCACCCAAACCCGTGGCCCCCACCCCCAGTCCGTCCTCCAGAGCGGCCTCTCGGAGGACCACACGGGTACCGGCGGTAAGGGAACGCACCCTTTTGCTCTTTGCTTTGATACTGTTTAAGGTCAAGCTCAAGGTGAGCTTCATTATCCCATAAGAGGAAGTTTGTGTGGTCGTGAACAGGCTTATTCTAGGCTTATTCTACTAGAAAACTGTGTCCAAATCCTTATAGGAAGGTGTTACCACACAACAGCCATCATGGATTCACTACTTTGTTCATTTTGGCTCATAAAACTTTAATCTGTCTCCTGTGTAATATATGGAGCCCTGGCTTTGCCGACAACATGATTTCGCTGCTATCAGGGTGGAAACCGTGATCTCCAAATCCATTAATTTTCAGGAAATTTAAATATTTTTTTCAACATTGAGTCATCAAATAAAAAAATAAAAAAAACAAATTTGGAGATATGAGGTTTCCACCCGACAGCTGCGATTTGCTCTTTTTATTACAGATCACATATCACACATCACATTCCAGTCACATATTTGCTACATATTTCTAGTGGCATTGTTTGTCATTGCTGTCTCACCTTGTTCATGATTCCTTTAAGCACTCCACATATAGGTGTTGATGTGAGTGCGCTGTCACTGTTTTTAAGTTGATTTTTGAGGCTTTTTGCCTTTATTTGGATATGACGGTGAAGAATGATAGGAAGTAAGTGGGAGAGATAGATGGGGTGGGATCCGGAAATGACCGCAGGTCGGATTCGAACTTGAAACCGAACATGGTGTGGAAGCTATAGCCAGTTGCGCCACAGCGCCCCCCCTGCACTGAAATGTTTAACTGACAAGCATTCAATAAACAGTGGGGTTTTATTGAACGGGCCGACAAAAATAGAACTGCATCACAATTGACAGGGCAGCGCTGGCAGTTTGACGCTGGTGTGTGGGGTTGTAGGGGGCAGCCGTGGCCTACTGGTTAGCGATTTGGACTTGTAACCGGAGGGTTGCCGGTTCGAACCCCGACCAGTAGGCACGGCTGAAGTGCCCTTGAGCAAGGCACCTAACCCCTCACTGCTCCCCGAGCGCCGCTGTTGTAGCAGGCAGCTCACTGCGCCGGGATTAGTGTGTGCTTCACCTCACTGTGTGTTCACTGTGTGCTGAGTGTGTTTCACTAATTCACGGATTGGGATAAATGCAGAGACCAAATTTCCTTCACGGGATCAAAAGAGTATATATACTTATACTTACTTATACTTGTATCGAAAAGAGTGGAATCTAATGTAATCCGGTGTGGAAAGCGGAATGCTCTGCACTCATGTGCTATATGTGTGGAGGGCTCTACTGGTCTGTCTCCTGTGACGTCTCTGATCATACTTATCTTACTTATCAGCACCTGTTGTTGTATAACAGTGATTAACTTCGACAGGCAGTGACAGATACTCTTTGGTAATCTCTACTGAAAAAGAGGAACAGCCTCCTAGTACATGCTAGTACCTGTCCTGGCAATTTGTTGACACCTTATGAAGCTTGTTTAAAGTAGAGTGAAACATCTCCTTTAAGTATAAATGACAATTGATGGCAATGTGAAAAGATGAATTACTAATAGACGACATTACTTACTCCATGTTACAGAATCCAAATATGATATTGTAACTGGTTAGTGGTTATTTGGACTGAGAGTGGGCACACACATTAAAGCTGCACTCGTAGGTTATGTAAGGCAGTAAGTGATTTCAGGATGAACAGAGAACAGAGCTTTGCTGTTGTTTCTCCACTTTAGTCATCATCAGCTAAGTCCCCCAGTAGAACCCCAGTTAGAACAGCACCAAAACGAGGCGCCGCACAAAAGAGCCGAGTAAAGCAAGAAGAAGAAAAAGAAGAAGAAGCGGAGGAGGAGGAGGAGGAAGAAGAAGAGGAGGAGGAGGAAGAAGAAGAAGAAGAGGAGGAGGAAGAGGATGAGGAGGAAGAAGAGGAAGAGCCAGTCCCCAAGAAAACCAAAATGGCTGCTCCAGCACAAAGAGGAACCAAAGCTGTGGAGAACAAGAAAATACAGAGCAAACAAGGGAGCAGTGAAATGGAGGTAAAACCACACACACACGCACACACAGAAAAAATGCATCTAATAAGCCTCCTTGAGTTGAGCATGTTTCAATTTCAACAATAAACCCAGGTCATAATAACCATAACTGCCATTACAACATTCTTTGTACCCAAGTCGGATTGGCTCATGGTTTTGAATGAGAAGATGCCTGGTTGACACAGTAAAAAAAAGGTGATCCCATTTTTCCAGTATTGTCATATGGGGTCATTAGCAGAAGAGATCTAGCACACTATTAATTCCACTCTGCCTGTGTTGAATGTGGCAAATGGCTGGAAAGCCTGAATGAATGAATGACTGTGAGCTCTATCCTCCAGGAACTAACTAACGTGAATGGATGTGCACTGTTTTGTCTAGGTCAACAGCAGCCTTGCCGATGAGGGTGTGAAAACAAGTGTAAAAGATGCTCAGAAAGGTATGGATCTTAGCATTGTTTAAACTTCAAATTGGTTTTAAAGGTGCCATGTGTAATGTCCGGCAAAAAATCAATTCATACTCCACATTCCATAAAAGATGGGGGCAGTATACCTCCAGAAAGTGAGTTGGTCTACCCCAGAGTAACAACCGAGACACGTGTATTGCAGTTTGGCTGGTGGTTATGTTGCCCGCATACCGCCTCCTATGGCCGAAACTGGTATTATGACACCTGTCGGGCTGTGGCTAGTAATTTAGCACGCTAATTCGGGTTGATATCTCTGCAGCACTATACCTTGTAATTTTTTTAATGACATCATCGTCCTTATTTCTTCTCATTCTTTTGATGCGTGTAGCTCATTTTTTGGATATTTTTACCTCAATTCTTACACATGGCACCTTTTAAAGGACAATTCCGCCTATTTTTCACACAGATCTCTGTTTCTGGAGGTCACTGAGTACCGTCTGTATGGAAGAAAACAGTCGGTTCTACCTAGCTCGAGTTGCTACAGCCAACAGCTAGAGCTACCAGGCCGCTACAGTGTTAAACTCTGGAGGCACAAACATGGGGGCTCATGAACATGCCCCCACAGTGTAGCCCTGTAACTGCCTGGCAGCTCTAGCAGTTTTCAGTTGTTTTCAGGGTTTTTTTTGTACAGACAGTAATCGGTGACCTCGAGAATTCTCCTTAAAATACCGATTTCATGACGTGCATGAACCTTCTGAATCTTATGAATTTCAAGTTGAGAAATACTGCATACTGGTTAGATATTCAGGGAAGGTGAGAAACCAGAATGGGAAAAAATATAATAACACTTTCATCATGATGATAATAATAATGTCCTCAACAATAATGGCTCAGTATTGTGAACATGGTTTAAATCACTAATTTTCAAAACCCAGTCCATATACATTTACATGCTTGTCAACACCATTATGGTAACTTGGTATTTAAATTGTAATTTCAAATTCCGTTGAATATTCCATGTCTGCATTCTTGTTCCAACATTATTATTTGTTTATTTTTCATTATTTCCATTCCAATATATTTTTTTATTTTTATTTTATATTTCTCACCTCACATTGTGTTATCTATGTATGTTGTACCTATGTCACGTACCTATGTCACGTTTAAGAGAATGCCAACCACACTTCAACAAAACTAGGCTAGTTGTTTGGCAGATCTAGCGTCAAGTAGACGCAGTCTATTTAAGGGCGTTTCTCCTCTTTGATTGTTTGCACTGATGGTCTGAATGGGACCGAAAACGTTTTGCACTTTGGGAGCACTTTGCACTTTTCACTGACTGGATTAAAAATTGCTACATTGGTGTGCGAGTTGTTTCTAGACTGAAGGACCAAAACCCAGTGTGGCCCTTGAGCCAAAAAGTTGGCCCTCCCCTCCACTCCATCCTCTGGGAAGTGCATTAGATGCATTGCCACATATTTACATTATCCATATATTTATATTTGTATGTGTGTGCTTGGTGTTGTAGATAAAGGCATGCTGGTTGAAGCCAAGGTGAATGGGCAGTGGTTCACTGGCCGTGTGGCAGCTGTCGAGACCGGGAAAGACAGCGTCCGCTGGAAGGTGAAGTTTGACTATGTGCCCATGAGCACGCCAAAAGACCGATGGTAAGGACACACACACACACACACACATACAGACAGACAGAGATATAAAACACTCTTTCACACTGTTTTCAGCGGGGATGTTCAGATATGTGGTGTTTTTGTCCATCAGGGTATTTAAAGGAGGTGATGACGTGCGCCTCATGCGACCCGCTTCACCGGAATCTCGAAGTCCCGACACCAATCAGGGTCCTGTGCGCTCGGAGACTCCTCCCACCGCCGCCGAGCCCGACACCACCCAGAGCGGACCCAGCAAGGAGACCACCGAGGGCCTGGTCAGCATGATGAGGTGGGCACGTGCCCCGACACACCACACTGACCTGCGTCTGCGTCTACACTACTGCGTTTTTTTCATTTTCTCAAACCGCTCCGGTCCCATCAACACCCCCCCTCGGCTGTTATCAAAATCGCCGGAATGTACTGCCGGCTTGTATTGCTTAATTAAATCAAAACTAGTGCATCTTCATCCATACGAGCGCTTTCAGCTGTGTCCATACTACGCACCTGAAAATGCTATACATGACGGAAGGATGACCGTGATAAGACCCAATGAGGAGGCGCACGTGGGTTTCTGATGCAAATGAAAAGAGTGTGTAGTATTGTGGACGCAGCCCTTCTCTGGGCCTTTTTATTAGTGCACATACATGTCATACATCTGTGTTTGATTCTTCCTTCCTGTCGTACAGGACGCTGCTTCGGTATTTTTTCCCTCCTGATTTCCGAATTCCGAAGGATTCACTGAACAACATGACGGCAGAAGACCTTGTGGCGTTCCCCATTGTGAGTACCACACACACACACACACACACTCCACCACCACCACCCATGCGCATTCAGTCACAGTATTTACTTTTCTCACACACAAATACAAACATGCACACATACACACAAATTCACATGCAATCACTCAAGCATAATATGGTGATTTATTTTTGTGTGTCTGTGTCTGTGTGTGTGTGTGTGCACGTGTGTGTGTGTGTGCACGTGTGTGTGCACGCGCTGCCCTCCACAGAAAGAGTATTTCCAGCAGTATGAGGCGGGCCTGCAGAGCCTGTGTAACTCTTACCAGAGCCGTGCGGAGTCGCGGGCCAAGGCCATCGAGGAGAAGAGCAGCGGGGCGGAGGCCAGGCTGGCCGAGACCGAGGACAAGCTCCGCAAGCTGCGCACCAACATCGTGGCCCTGCTGCAGAAGGTCCAGGAGGTGAGTAGCACACACACACACTCGTCTGGGTCACTCAGACATACGGGGGTCTGTATTTAAGTGACTGACTGACAAAAGGCAAAGTCTTACCTCTGACTTAAACTAATGTAAAAACCAGGCAAAAATTATAATAAAAATATAATTTTTGTAATAAAAATAATATTAATAATATTTTAGTAATTTAGTCATGTATTGTCTTTAAACTGCAGGACAGGCAAAAAAAAACTTGTATTGACCACACTCATGTATTAACACAGTGCCCAATAGCCCAATCAATCATAATCAGATCATGCTTTAATCATAAAGAAAAAGGAAGAAAAGAAATGCATTCCCATGTATAGCCTGCCCCCGTGTATTAACCCAATGGCTGAAGACATTTTGCAAAATCAATGTATAAACCTCGGTTAATAGATGAGGATATGATGGTACTACGAGCAAGATCATAGGTGGGTCAGCACATTGCTCCTACACGGCATTTATTATGACCGCCGCTAGCGAAGCTAGCGAAGCGGTCATATAGGGATTGTCAAAGTTTTTTTTTTTTTTTTTTTTTTTTTTTTTTTTCCCGTCATCTACTTCCTGAAATTTTGGTCAACGATACCCGGGGCACCGAAACACCGGGGCACATGAAATTTGGTGGGTATGTAGCCCCACTAGACTTTTACGGAAAAATTTCGTTTGGTCCCCGGGGGCCACTCCCCCTCCGCGCTGGGCCCCCCGAAACCCAAAAAATGCAGTTTTTCCTAAATAACTACCTGAACCGTGGCACCGAGGATGAAGAAATTTTTATGGTATGTTGGTCTCAAGGGCCCACATCAACTTAGCCCATAATCACTCATTTGTGATTTGCACCCCCCCGGTAAAAAATGAAAATGCAATATCATTCTGCTTTAATCGCCCCTCTCTTCAGTAAAGACGTTCAGAACTGCACCAAATTTTATGTGTATGATTAACCTGACATTCTCTGGGGGTATGCCAAGTTTCGTAGAATTTCATCCATGGGGGGGTCTAAAAAATTAAGTTATGTGTACATTTAGTGACTCTACACTCATTGGCCTGTAGATGGTGGTGCACACATATACACATGCACACACACACACAGGCACCCACATACTATCGGTATTAGAACGGCTGATACATAATTACAAATTCAGTAGGATTAAAAGAAAGCCAAAATAAATATTCATCATCATCATCATGGCTGCATTTCCAGTATTGGCGATAAGTAGTCGTTTGTCCACTAGATGGCGCATCGTTGCAGTGAGACGTAATTTTGTTGGAAGTTAATCTAAAGTGGGTTAGAAAGACACTATGCTTCCTACAAGGACAAGACTGTAGGCTACAGTAGTTTACCGCAGAGAACGTCTAAGGGTAGGATGATTTCTGCATGAAATGTAATTCCCATTTCCTCTTGAAGCCGAAATAAATCTGAGAATGTTTATCGGACATGCTTGTTTTTTACTGCAGGTAGGCTACGTTAATCCTATCAATAGCAGAACATAGGTAAAATAATGTTACCGTTAGCATGGTTGAGTGATGGAGGCCAATTTGATTATTGATGTATTTGTAGAAAACCATAAATGCGTTTATAGGCTACCAAGCAAATCGATAACAGCACTAATTGTATCTTTCGACTGTCATCTCATTTGCTTATGACCATAACCTAGGCTACTAACAGGAGCTAAGTGAGTTAGCCACAACACGTTCGCTACGTGATGGTTTTTTAATGGAAATATAGGCCTAGGCTACCTGAAAGATAACCTGTCTATGATCGATCCCGTGATGATCTACATCTCCATTTAAACCAGATGTTTTAGAGCGCACGTTGAGATGTATTCAGGGCAGGGCTGTACCTACACATATTTGTTGCACGTGCTACAAAAATCATTCTTTGCGATGGATGATTTAGTACCAACGTTACACCGGTCAGATACAGTTTTGCCTATGGCTATTCCGTGAGACTGAGGCGCTTTTTGTTTGTTCGAAGTGCGTGTTTAGGGTGTGAGAGGGGAGTCGATGTGCTTTGATTCCAGCTTGGTAGTTGTAGTCTATGCGATTAAAAAACACGTGTGTGTGAAGTATCCAAACAATGATAACGCTTTCATTATGGCTGCTTTAGCCACAGACCTTGAGTTACTGTACAGTGGGTTGGGTTCCATTTAGAAGTGTCCACTTCATTCGCCCTTTCCGTGATTCACAGCTACGTGAAATGTATTACTACTGATATGCAAAACTATTAACTTTTCGCCAAGAGGTGGCAGCTTGATACTGTAAGGTGTAAGCCATTGGTTCCAACGGAGATTTTATTTGGGTCGCCAGCATAGCCTGGTGACAATTTGTGTTGTGTAATAGGCCTAGCATAGGGCCTACCTTATATAGCTTATAGTTTGTTAACAGTCACGGTTTTGTCATGCAATGTCTATGCATTTTTGCATTTAGAATAGCTCTAAAACCGGGGGGCGAACACGTCGCAGGGGGGGGCGCCAGTGCGTGGATATCTCAATCGCAAAATTAAACAATATTTCTATCGGGCGCCTACCATGGACTAGGCTGGGTGAAAATCAAAAGATTGCGTCAAAAGATTGAGCTTAACCATGGACCTCATGGTTGCAAAATGCAAGGGAACATGAATCAGCATATTATTTGCACAAACAATAACGGAGAGTAGCTCTTCAACTTTGCCCGTTAAAATGTGTATGAACAGTCTCGCAACGCATTTCATGAAGGCCCTTTTGGACATGTCAGTTATTTGCACCACTGGGTAAAACGGCATTTTGTTTTAGACTACTGGTATTTAATTTGTGCATTGACAATAAAGCTGAATATAATTTGAACTAGATGACTAAACCTATGCATATGTAGAAGAAGAAACATTCACAAAAATCCATGACATGACCTCTCTTCTTGATAGCTGTTGAAAACTGCATGGAACTGACAGGGATTGTTTTAGTTTAATAATAAATAAATAAATACATTATGCTGCTACCTTCTGCTTTTCCCAAATACAATGTAGCCTACAGGTGTACCTTTCATCAGTCCAGTTGCAATGGATGGACTATGATGAACTGCCCTACTTGTGATTGTTTAGAAATTTTAAAGGTTTTATAACAATGTTACAGATTTTTTGGCCCAGAAACAAATCTATTCACCTTTGCAGCGCCAGTAGGCTACTTTGTGTGCGGAATGTGTGCAAACACACATTCCAAACAAGCATACACAAAAGTTTCAAGAGTGGGGGATGGAGTAGAAGATGGAGACAAATTCATTAATATGATTTATTTTCGCGGAATGGGTGTGCAGGACTGAGCGGCGGTCATATTTTGTACCGCTACGCGGTACATCTAGTTTATTTACGATTGCTTTAGTTCATGCAAAAAAAAACGCTTCGGACTTGTAACCGGAGGGTTGTCGGTTTGAACCCCGACCAGTAGGAATGGCTTTGAGCAAGTCACCTAACCCCTCACTGCTCCCCGAGCACCGCTGTAGCAGGCAGCTCACTGCGTCGGGATTAGTGTGTGCTTCATCTCACTGTGTGTTCACTGTGTGCTGAGTGTGTTTCACTAATTCACAGATTTGGGATAAAGGCAGAGACCAAATTTCCCTCACGGATTAAAAGAGTATATATACTTATACTTACGATGCATATTTTGTTCAGTTGCAATGGTTTATGTTTCTGTGTGACATCTAAGTCGTTTTGGAAATCTTTAACCTTGCTTGTAGTAGTGTTGTCATTTCGGGGGTTTTATTTATTAGCTTAGTTCATCCTTATGTTAAAGTTAAAAACATGGCCTTGATGTGGATTGGTTGATTTGACAGTCACTCAATGATGAATCAGCAGGTATGATCATAGGATATCTGAATGATGCCCCTCCCCCCCCCCCCCCCCGCCCTCCCCTTCTTCTTCTCTAAGGACATTGAAATCAGCAGTGATGATGAGTTGGATGCGTACATCGAGGATCTGGTCACCAAGGGGGAGTGAGGACCTCACTTGTTGACCTGCCCCATTTTCCGCATTCCGTTCGCCACTTTTATACGACCCATTGGTTCTGAGATTGTTTTTGTTTTTTTTGTTTTGTCCCCGGTTGAGGATGGTGAGTGTGGCAGGAACGCAGTATTTTTTTTTTTTTCCTTTTAGCGAAACGTTTCACTTTTCTTGGATCTTTTAAAATTCTTCTACTGGGCCCTGATGCAAGAGACTCTGTAACTCTGTCCAAAAGATTTATTTCCTCTTCATTTCAATGCTGTTATGGCACATACAGTATGACTGTTCTCTGAGTCTGTTTTATATTTTTACGGTTTGTTTTAAACATGTATCATATGGCTGACATGGGACACACAATAAATCCTTTAAAACACATGAATTGATGTTCATGCTACTTTTTCGCTCGACACATTCAGTTTCAGTTCAGTTGGGGTAACGAGTTGACAGGATTTAGTATTCCTTACTGAGTCAAGTGTTTTTGGATGAATTGAATTTGAAGTGTTTGAAATGAAACTTTTGAGTCCTGATTTCATAATTATAAAGCCAGAGTCATATGGATTCATGTTAAGAAATCCAAATGTTATCCGGTGTCATTCACAAATTACAAGACCAAAAATGTGTTAAGTCATATTTTACATATATGTTAAATAACTGAAATGAAATGCTAACAATGCAAACACATGATTGCTGGTGTTCTTTTGGCTTTAGGTAGTAGAGTATGTGTCCCAATTATTTGAAGCGCTCCAGTTGATCAGATATCATGTAATGGGTAAGCAGTAGAAGCATGTCAATAATAAGTTAGAATTCTTATTCTTTATTAGATACTTGTCAGTCAACTAATCTGGGTTGAACATTCAAGATCAGATCCTGTTACCGTATCAGTCAAACAAGTTTAGAATTCGAGTCGGGATTTAGAAAATGTTTTTGGATATGTACATACTGTGTATTTCTTATGTTCATTCATGATTTTGTACCCATTTATCTTTACTTTAAATTCTCTATCTTTAGATTTAGGAAGAAAGGAAGACTCCGCTTACCAGGTGTCACCCTTTGTCTGTAGATACTAGTTGTGCAGAAATGGGGGGGCTGAAATTGTCCTGACTGAGTTTCCAGATATCTGTGGTACTAGGAAAATTACCATCAGATATGACCAAAGTTTTGAATTTCATGACACTTCTGTTGTCCCGTTTCAATGGCCAAGTATAAATGACTGCAGTTATAAAACGTATGTATGACTAAGGGAACACAAGTGAAAAACATCAGACTAAAGTTACATGGTTTTATGCCGGTTTGTTGATAAATCAACCATCCTTTACCCAATAGGGACAACCATTTTGCCACCGACCACAGATGTGCTGTGTTGAGCGCTGAGCTGGAAGCGATGCATCTTACTGATGCTTCAGTGGTTCTGCAGTCTCTGTCAAAATGTCATGAAACATGGATGAGAGTGTTGGAACAGGGCTGCAGGAGACCGTTTTATCACTGTGGCGGAGGCCGCTGACATCAGGAGAGGGACACAGATCAGAGTGTCTGGAAGATCTCTTCTAGCCTGGTTCTGTCTGCCATCCCATGGATGTCCTCTAGTATCTGTAAGAACTGTAGAGGATCATCACAACTCATCTACCACACCTGACTGCACAGTTGTCTGTCTGTGTGTGCAGGTGTGAGCAAAAGTAAGGAGGTTGACAGTTGCCCTTCTAACACATTTCGGTCTGGCATCCGAGAACAAACAGCAGGAGTTTTACAGCCTGTACCCTGAACGCGTATTTTTCCTTCAGAAAGGCTACAGCCGAGCTTAAACGCATATGAAACCTTTTTACTCGGCCCACATGGCACGGCACTAGTCAGGGACACAAAGGATGCATCAGCCGGAGGACAACCAGGCTTTAAACAACGGATGGGATTTATTAGGCTTGGGTGAGCAGTCTTTTAGAAACAGCCCCATTGCCAGGCCAGCTCTGATCTCATTAAGGGAGAGCTCAGGAAGGTTTCATCCATCCAGCTAGATAGTCTGACAAAAGCACCTTGGCTATATTTGCGACGAGCAGATCATGGGCTTATGGATGAACGTGCTGAACACATCGTAGGCAGAGACGCACTGAAGAGATGTGACCAAACTAGACCAGAAAGATGCACTTTACATTACAAATGGAAGTGATTGTCATTATACATTGGTTTCCAAGAGTGTTGAGTGTACATATTGTGAATGTGGATAATACAGTGTGTGATTTTTGCATGCTGTTAGAAGTTGCAATTGGTGAATGAACTCTTGAGAGGTGGATAAACTCTAATAAGAGGAGGATAAACTCTATTTCTAAACTGTGTTTACTTTTGTTAAGCCTCCTCTACAGCCCTGATTATACATATAGCTATGAGCTGTGACAATTTGGCTAGATGGATAGAGCATGATTGTACTGTAGAGAAGACATTGTAAAGACAATAATATGGCACACATATTTCAAAAGCTGGAAGAGGCTTCAAAACAATATGATAAAATGTTGCACTATTAAAGACTTTGTAAATGGTGGTTTTCTGACAAATATCACATGATACCAAATATGTGTTGTATGGATTTATAATGAAGAATAGATTGGTACATGAAGATCATATTCTTTCTTATTTTCATATGAATAATTCATTGCATTTAAGGAATGGGTCAAGGGCCACTTGAAGCATGACAGTTGAAGGACAGCTGACAGAGAAAAGAATTTGACTTCCTCTGAGTTGCTGCCATCTTAAGCTGTAACAGTTTCCCTTCTCGTAAAGCAGTTATTGTTAAACCGTTTTTCTGATATTTAAGAAGCACAAGTCTGCCTCTAATTTCACTGGGCCCAAAACGTGACGAAGATCTGGAAAATGGAACCATATGGATGTGGTCCCTTGACTCAGTTCAGATGAATGGGTATACATAAGTGGAGTGATCTCCTCAAAGAGGTTTATTGTTTCGGAAATGTGTTTAGAATCACAAGCAAAACTGCATATTTCTCCTGAACTGCCACTAATTGAAAACAGCTAAAAATCTGATGTGAAACAGTATCTTAAGCAAGAACCATTAATGTATTGATGACTCATTCTAGATAAGCTGTTAAGCTGTCTAGCATTGATGCTTTTGGGAGTGTCAATATGTGCTGTTCTGTTTCTCATGCAGCATTTTTGATAGGAGGGTAGAAGCTGCAGCAAGGGGCCCTTTAACAAGTTAACAAGTTAAGATGTAGGAACCTCTCAAAAGTAACAGCCGTTGATGATAAGCTCTGGCCATCTTATCTGCAATACAATGCATATGCCATCCCTTGTCAGACAGCAAATAACAAGAAATTAACTTCTCTTTCCTTCAAGCACATAACAAAAATGAAATGCCCTGTGGGGATGTTTCAAAACACAGATGCTTTCTAAAAGGTAACCTCAACCCTCCACACGCAACACACACACCACACACAAAAACGTACACACACTTCTGCACGCTGTCAATCAGGAACATTTTGTTCAGAGCTCTGCTGAAAACCACATCATGTGGCTGAACCGTAAAGGGCTTCCTGTTTTACATCCATCAATATCTGTACAAACGCTGTCTTTGATGTAAGGCTTTGATACCATATTTTCATATGTCTTGTGGTCTTGGTTTGATGTATGACTACCAAACAAAATCGAATTTAATCATATTCATTCTTTGGGAATTATGTTTATTTGACTACTACCACAACTGTCTAAGTTACATTCACAGCTAAACTCATTTTATACACTCTATACCTGAGGCTCATCTTTATACACTCTATACCTAAAGGTTCATCTTTATACACCCTATACCTGAGGCTCTTGGACCTGTGCCCTCCACCCCATAACTTTTTCTTTTTATTTCTTCGACATGTAAAATACAAAGTCTACAAATAACAAATAAACTCATGCAGCACTCATTGGTACCAGATTATCAGTTGTGTTGTTATTGTTCTCCTTCAATATGAACACACCCCAATACTCACTCTCTCTTCCCCAGACACATCCGCTAAATTAATGGAAAGTGTCCAGTTACACCTCAGGACTCCTATATAGTATTTTTTGTTACTTTGAAATGTTGGATATTCCCAGGTTCGATGGTGTTTTAAGCCCTCACCGTCGACTTCAAGGCAGCGCTGCGACCGTCGACTTCAAGGCACCTAACCCTAACCCTTGCCTAACCCTAGTGCCTTCCATGCAACGCTGCCTGGAAGATGACGTTGGGGGCTTAAAACACCATAAAACTATTCCCAGTCTGGTCACTGACTGGTTGGTCTGCTAGGTGATCCAGAAAGCAATAAAGCATCAATCCTCATATGACATGCCCTCTCATTACCCTGACACTCATGTGAAAGTTTGTGCAGGCTGCAACCATTTCCTTTGGTCCTCTCTGTAAAGGAAACTTAATCAGAAGTCAGTGTAAAAATATAAGCAATCTATAAGAGACTCTACACTGTATTTTAAAGTCCCATCTGAGAGAGGGAAATCCACGTCCATGTTAAAATGTGGAGTATACCCTTTTATTTTCAATACCACATATTCTTCACAATACCAGTGGCTAAAAAAACTGTAGGCTATCTGTGGTTGCACAGTTGCACCTGCAACTGTACACTCAATGCCCACCTATAGATGTTAAAAGTTTATCTTCCCTCTATTATCAATTTTGATACAATTATTTGATACAATTGTAATGCTCCACTTTGAAGTAGGATATGGTCTGTTTTCATAACACTTGCTTTTGTCAGAGCGTATAAGTGCAGACACATATGGATAGTGTGTTAGATATGATCTGGTATCCTCCCCACTAACTACCACGCATAGAAATGTTCCCGCTCCCGTTGACAGCAGAGAAAGCCCCATACCAAGAATTCAAACAAAGGTTTAAACCAAATAACTAAAATCCATGAAGGATAAGGTTACACCACGCAGTTTTCAGTTTAAATATTAATATGATCAAGAATATATCTGGTAAATATTTTGGCACAATATTTAATGTGAAATCCTAAATGTGGATAGGCCTATGATGAATATTATGCAATGTCTTTGCGCGCGCTGTTCAGTTGGCCACTGCTGCACCACGGGGGCGTGCGTCACAGCTTGTAGTGAGAGCGACGGTACGCAATACTACCGTAACAGTGGAATTCAAAATACAGACATTTTGAACGATTGTGAACTTGGGCAGAGTTATTGACTCCAGTGGCAAAAAGGTATGTACAAAAACTCTTTCAGACATTGATTTTGGGCACAAGTCTATGCATATAATTTTTGTAAACTTGCGTTCGTCGAATGAGAACAGCGTAATGGCGCGCTGCAAGAGAGAGCTGCATCACCAATATATGGGATTAGAGTTTGTTTACTAATCCATTCGCTCCATGCTCTGAAGTTCACAGGGTTTACTGCTTCTAAATATAAAAGAGGAAGACGTGACAGTGTGAACGGCATTGCTGTGAATAAAAACAGACTATTATATTTGTACTTTTTGTATATGTTACTCGAGACTGGAGAGTGTGCTATTATCCTGAAATATCTGCCAATTAATTTATTAGGACCCTAGCCGTTTACCTCTACATAGAGGTAGCAAGCCCGACATACCTTTCCAATTTTGTGCATACCGGTAATATATAAAAAATTATTTTGTGCTCAAGGAAACGACTGGGTGGCATTGTCGACTAAAGAAAACAAAGTAGCAAGTACAACAATGATTTCAGGGTGTTGCAAACTGCAATGGGCTATCGATCTGAAACTTTTATGTTCACATGAATGTAGGTCGTAGCTTGTCTATATGCTGATGCATGCTGGAAATAAAATTCTAATGTGTAGTGCGTCTATGGCATTTTAATGTTTTGATTGGTGTCTGTAGTTGTCGCTGACTGGATTCCCTCTTGCAGCGTGGCGTTGTGGAGGGATCACTCCCACCTTTGTTCAGAGAATGGCTGCCTCACTCCACTCAGAGGGACTGCCCTGGTTTTGTCCAAGCCTAGAGATATTTAAACATTCCATTTTGTTTTTCTGATCTGAAGTCATATGTTGAGTGTATTGTTTAATTTTGGACATTAAGAGTAGGCTAAGCGATGTGCTGATGTCTGTGTGGAAGCAGTTTTATCTAGGAGGGCTTAGAATGCAATGAAGAGAAAATGTCCTGTTTTTGCAGAGATTGTAGCGCTAAAAACCGTGTGAATAGGTTCGACCAAACGCTGTCAGACGCAGTTCGGTCTTAACTTGGGGGTTTGTCACACGTACCCGTGATATGCCAATGTGAATCGTTCTTCCTCTGAACATGTTTAACCACACGCATGGCCACGCAAAGTCATATACATGCGTTTACTTAAATTATTCTAGCGATAAGTCTTTCTGAATCCTTATTTTGTTGTCAGTGGATTGTGCTGCTGTCAAGGATGACTCTGTGAAACGTTGTAGCTCGAACTTTATTGCCATCGAGATTTATTTGGTGTTGAACATTGTGTACTTTGTGCGAGCTGGTGCATTTGGGCATTGTAGTAGACGTTAAAAGAATCCATGTGGACTGTATGTTCTGGACAATGAGGACGCTCAATTAATCGACGCTCTTATTCCTTTTGTAGGCGAGTCGCGATGTTTTGCAAAAATGAAAAGAATGAAGATTATTAAATGCAACTTTATTAATTACGATGTAAACTTCATGACGTTCTTGGTCCCAAAGTGCTATGGAACATTGTGTACTCTTATGGCGCAGCATGTTGAGTGTTAATTAAAATGAGAGAATCCATGTGTTAAGTGTTGTGTTTACATTTTTTATTAAGTTTAGTTAAGCTATCTACCTTATTGCGGCAGTTGTTGCGCCTAAAATCCTTGCAGGAAAAAGCAGTGCAATAAGTTGCTTGCTGCTGATTGCTGCGCAAACTTCATGGAGTTCATAACAATCCTCGAAGTGCATTATCAGCAAAAAATAAATAAATAAATAAATAATCTATACCACAATGTCTACTGAGGATTTAAAGTAAGCTCTTCCCCACTATAGGCTACGTACGCACTTATTCGAGTTGCATTATCTAGGTAGTAGTCAGAGGTTTTTCATAATTTGTGAAAATGAGGCTAACTAGAGTCTCCCGCCCAGTGTTAGTTGAGAATCCTGGTTTACCCAGTACGGTGTCCATGTATTTGCTGCGTAATTGTGCACAGCGCTCTGGTATTCAGCCCGCCATGCCCTGAGGGGGGTGCAGAGAGAGGAGTGGTGTTCAGCTGGTTTTCAGCAAGTGCTCATAGATGAACACACACAAACAACCATACACTCCCCCTTCTCTCTCTTCCTCCACTCAAACACAAAGTAGCCTTTCTGCTTGAGTGGTTCCTCCCTCTGACAGCAGAAGCATTGCCTGAAAAAGTGTTAATTGTTTAAGTCATGATCCGGCTCATAATAACGCAAACCACCTGTGTCAGGACACACGATCATGTTTGACTCCATGCCTCTTCAGAGCATGCATGACTGAAGTATGAATTCACTTTCAACAAAGAATGGGGGTAGAGGAGCACTTCAGAGGTGCTCTTTGGACGAGAAACTAAATGCCAAGAATCAAAGAAACTCCAAGGCACTCTCTATTGAAAAAGTTAAAGAGCCTTTATTATCATGGCTTGGTCAAGTTAACCTTCTAAAAAACTCCAAGTTAACTCTCCCAGAAGAAGGCATGTAGCCGAAACGCGTTGGAGTTTTTTAGAAGGTTAACTTGACCAAGCCATGAATTCACTTTATTGGACCTCTCTCACCCTGTTACTGGACTCTCTCCATTGTATGAATTTCTGTGCGAACTGCCGAGAACGCAATGTTTATATTTCCCCCCAAACACTACCACTGGTCTCAGGAATATAAACTTAGGTTCTTGTCGCAGCATTAGGCTACTTGGATCTAACCCTAGGAACAAAAGCCATGTTTGTTTGTGTGGTGTGCTCAGAGACTCTGGCTGTCAGAGTAATTTATATATGGCCCCTCCCAGGTCTATACATTCTCTGGGCAGGAATGCTTTAACCCTATACTTTCTGTGCTGCCTTATATGGGCTGTGACTCTTGTAACGTATAGCAAGCAGTTGTGTTGAGTGACTTGAAAGAATGCCAGTCTGTATACATTGCAGGGGGTGGGGCAAAGGGTGGGTTCCTGTTGAAATGGCTCTTAAGACTATTCATGTATGATATGTATGGTTATCTGATGGCTTTTAGTGCAAGTGTTTTGGAAATATTTCTTCACTGGTTTTGCATTATATTTCATTTGCATATAGAACACGAGTGAGAGGTCAGTTGAAGGCATTTTGTGATTTGGTGTCTATGGTGAATTCTATCTCTTTATGTGCTTTGCTTAAATGGAAGTATGTGACAAGATCAATAAGCATTCAGTACATGTGACATGTTCATGTTACTCCGTTTGCCCTACATAGTCTTCCTCAAACATTAAAGATTCACTCATTTAATTAAGATTACTCATTAGTTATGTTTGGTAAGCTTGTAGTTATGTTCACCCATTATGTTTTGAGTCAGATGAGTCTTTTGAGTCAGATAAAGTGTTCTGAGAATTTGTATGTGTGTTCTCCCCATGAATTATTAAACAAATGCGTAATGAGTTGATTAAGAAGAAAGCAAAAACAGTCTGAGCTTCAAATTATAGAAATGATAGATCATTATAGTTCATAGACATTAGGAAGAAAATATTGATCGTCATAGACATTAGGGATGAGCACATTTGAAATAGCTGGCAGAGAAGCTCTATGGCCGCAAAATAAGGAAATCCTCACTATGGAGGCACACATGTCAGGCTGGAACTGCCCTGTGTCTGAGCCGTGAGAAACACACAAGTGAGAATTATTGTGCATGGCGGAGACACTTATGAAGTTTCTGCGGTTTTTGCCGAGACTGTGGTTGCGTTGGCACTCCTCCAGTAGAAACCCCAAAACACTGGGCTGGGCACCAGATGGGGCTCTATGCGGTTCATCTCCCTTATTGTTTTCCTGATAAGCTCTGCCTTCACTCAGTATGCTCATGTCATGATAGCAGGCCGTAAAAGCATCTAGTATATCACACCTACTTCACTTGAGGTGGTGAGAGTTTCAAACAGCAACACTCAGGTGGTATAAAATTGTTGTATGTAGGCACAAACACTTCCTTCGCAGTTCTGTTTATATGGATTCAGTCTGTGATCTGTGGAGCAAGTGCTGGCATGACATTTTCTGACCCTTAGCTGAAGCACATAAACACATGGCACTGTTATAGCCCATATGCGGCATATCTTTAAATCATTAGACGACAAGGGGTAATGATACTCTCCAAGCCAAACAGCCCACTGGAGACTGCCCCTCGGTTGCTGTATAGTTTGTGTTTGTGTTATTCTGTTTTTATAATTCTTCCTTTGCCATTCATTGTCATTCATTTGTATTTGTTGTACTACTATAATTCATTTAAGACACAATTCAATGCAGTCTACCCCTCTCAAACACTGATTAGGATGTGTGACTTTATAATCCCTTTAACTTTATCAACTCAAGCAAGTCTATCAATCCAGTCTAGTCAAGAAAGAGTTGAAAAAGAGATTCATGTGCATGTGGCATCAAGAGGAAACCCACCTACTCCTGCGTTGGTTGAGTGTCAGAACTGCCAGTGACCCTGTTCCGTGCATCCTGGATTTATTTTTAGATTAAAGGTATTTGCTATGAGATGTCTTGTTGTGAAATGTGTGACAGACATTTTGTTTTCTGTTCTTGTTTGTAGGGATGGCGTTCCCTGTGGATATCCTCACCACAGTGGACTATGAATCCCTGGAGCAGAGTTCCAAAGACTATATGGCAAAACTGCTCTACCGGAACTCTGAGCCACCTGAATACCTCAACTTGTCCAATTCCAAAAAGGTACATACTTACTGAAGTGCACGTGATAGTCAGTTATTAGAGTTCAGAAGGAATGCGGCATTAACACGTGGTGAAACCAACAAACAAACAACTAATTTACGTACAATTACCACAAGAAGTTATTTTAAACCCTGTTCATTCATTTTTTAATTGGGTAGGTTGAAATAGGCCTCTGCAATGTAAGCTTCGTTCCTCTCCATGGGACAGATGTCAAACACAAGATCCTTGCCCTTTTTACACTTGAAGATCCATTCACAGGTAAAACATGATGAATGAAATGAAAAATATTGTGATTTCATTGTTACAACAAAGTCTGGTAACCCAACTACTCTGTGTTGCACCCAAGACACTCTTGACTGCATCAGATGTTGACATAGGATGCTTAGAGTACATGTGCATTCTCTTGTTCACCCCATCTTATCCTCTCTCTCCTCCTGTTGTGCTCCCAGCTGTTGGCCTGTACCTGCAGGGACAGTGGTGGCCCGTGGAGGATGTCCTTAAAACATCAGATTCTTCGCGGGAAGGGATTCTTAAGGTACTCAGCAAGTTTTGGGGCTACTTTAAATCATTTACTGCCACAGATAGTTTGCATTCCAGCAATACATTGTGTAATTTTATTTGCTTGCCAGAATTATAATTATTATATTGTTGCCTACAGTATATGGTCACTGGGTACGTTTTGAGAGCCATCATGATGAAGACTTGATGATTTATATAATAGTAGGTATATAATATAGGTAGTCCTTGGCTACTTAGACTACTGATCATTTAATTTCATAGTACCTGCAATAAAATGTGTTTGTGTATTTATTCAAATTAATTATTAAGAATCAGAATAAGTTTGTGGATTGTTGGTGGGAAGTAGCAAGGCAATCTCTATAAACAATGTTGAAATGTTGAAACATTTCCATTCTCTGACTTGACCTCTGTTTATCATTCAAGAGTGAAAAAAAATACACAATTAACGTTTAACCTATGAACTTTTCAACTCATAAGTTTAGTTCACTGCATTGTTAACCTGCTAATTTGCATAAAGATGATTTCTGATTAACCTATTCTTACTTTCTTATTTTTTCTTACTCGCTGTGGATTTTCAGGTCTGGGATATTCTGAGAATGTCAATTAAGAAACAATATAACATGATAGAAAGTACCCTTCTTACCCTCTTCACAGTAAGACTGTGGTGAATTCATAGGCAAATATATTAATGAAATATATCTCCAAATTCCACAGTGACCCAGCAACATTGCAAATTGTTTCCAGCTCTCTTGCAAATATGTTATCTGGAAATATATATTTTTTTGTATTTTATTTGTCTGCTATTCGACTTTTAGGTGGGAAGTGTCGGGGAGAGAGTGGTCCTCTATGTTCTCAACCGTATTGTCTATAGAGCAAAGGAGATGAGCAAAGATGAAGTGCCGTTTCTCTGTCACAGTGAAAATGACTTTGCCAAAATCATTTGGAAGAATGGAGAAGCCATCGGTTTTTACTCAGTGAAGCCAGAGGGTATTTCATTATCTCTTCCATGTTTAAAATGTCCTCGGATACTGTACTTACAGTCCTGTGCATTTGGGATCATTCTCTTCCATATGTTTATTCCATAGGCAGTTTATGTAGCAGCTTCCTGACACAACGTTATCAGCTTCCTGTCTTGGATTCTATGTTTGTCCGAAAATGTCATCGTAGTAATGGACATGGACTTCAGATACTGGAAGACTTTGTGGACTCTTTTAAGAATGATTGTTTAGGTTTGAAATACCCTCTTTCAGCCACCATGTATAAAGGTAAAGATACATTACAATGTTGGGAATGTGCTATGAATAATTTAAATAATACATATTTAAATGTCTTAAAACATTAAAAACTCCATTTTGTCTTACGTATTCATATTTCCTTTTCCAGTTTGTGGCAAATATCTTAGCACTTATCCAGCAGACACGGGTCTGTTGTGGGAAGTTGAGGGTGTCGGAGGCCCCTTCCAAAGGACCCAGATTGCCAGTAAGATTCTGGATATGGGCATTAAGTGCCGGGAGTCTGTCGGCCTTGATATGTCCATGACGGACGTGCTGACCAAGGTGCAGGAGACTGTTGAGTACACCGTAGAAGTTGTGGTAGGTTTTTCTAATTTTCACATCTTTTTCATAAAAGCCTTTACTTTAAGAAATTGTGTGTGGTCTTACTATATCCAATGTCTGTGTTGCTCATAGGAAAAAGTTGTGCAGATGGACACACACGTTCACATAACCAAAGGTACATTTTCAAGTCTTCGAGTCAAATCTTTGGTGCATTTATAAATTTCACAAATGTTTGGTGTGATTTCATGAAGATTTAACAACACCTCCATGAATTCATTTGAAATTTTCCAGAGGTTGAAGACACGCCTGTGATTTCACGCAGCAAGAGCAGCCAGCTGAGGCGCAAGAGGCTGAGAGAGGAGAACAGTGAGGTGGTGGATGAGAGCCTCGCAGAGAAAGTCAAAAGGTATGCCATAATTACCCCACAATAGGGACTGTTATTAGCCATTTCCTCATCAAAACAAAGCAATGAGTATCTTTTCATCATTTTATTATGTGCATAGGGTGGAAAAAATTGAAGCTGGTAATGAAACACCTGTGGAGGAGACAGTGAATGAGGAACAGAAGGAAGATATGGAGGCAGGAGATGTGATGTCCACAGTGATTGAGAAAAAACTTGATCTGGATGAGTCTGATGTCAATGAGCTGACACGGGTACAAAAATTATTTCGATCCTTTCAGTTCTCCTTTTTACACCATGTAAACACATTGTATGACATACACTTTGGAGATTTAACATCTGGAGCCACTTGCTTATATACATGAAGTATCCTTTATCATTAGCTTAGACATGATTAGCAGCATAAACTCTAGATAAGGTTTTTAGAGCTGGAAATCTACAGGAAGTGTTTTTGCCCTAGAAACACTAGGGCATGTAAGTGTATTGTGCAAGCTATATATTGAAAAAGGAAAAGGATATGCAGTGCAATGCTGTCAAACTTAAAAAAAAAAAAAAAAACAATCAAGGGACCGGATTTTATTTGTGTAAATTGCTTTATCTATGGTTTTGCCAATGTTTTCAGGCATCAGATGTAACCGCCACAGTGATTGATAAAGATGGACATGAGGACATTGACACTCCGATGGAAACCACAGAACAACTGAGGGACTCAGAACAGGTCTCTACTGTAGACACTGTAAAACCTGCTTTGGAAATTGCTGTTAGTGAGGAAGCGACACCTACAGGATTGAATGACCAGGAGGAAGATGCACACGAGGAAGAGTATAGTTCCCGTAAATCACCTGTTGAGGAGGTGCAAAGGGAAGATGAGGGAGAGGAAAGCTCACAGGTAATTAGCACTCTTACAGCTGATGTGAGCGATGTGTCCCAGTTAACAGTGGTTGAAGATGTCAAAATGACATCAGAGGTAGATGATGAGGAGGACGTAATTCCTGACAAAAAATCTGAAACTTTAGAAAGTGCAGAGGCTGAGAAGCACACAACAGAGGAAGTGCAGGGGTCTGTAGCAGAATCAGAGAGCATTCTCCAAACAGACACACACACTCAGGTCAGTAATGAGACAATAGAGAGTGGGGTAGAGACAGCTCCACAAAAAACACAAGATGACGCACAGTCAGATGGAGATGCTGAGGACAATACAGAGGAAAGCACAACCATCGAGAAGCGAGCCCTGAGAAGGAGAGTTGTGGTAAGCACAGAAACTCCCAAACGAAAATCACAAAGAGGAAGAAAGAAAGCTGTGGAGGAGAGTACAGCAGCTCCATCAGATGAGAAAGCTGAACCAGTGGATGAGCAGATGGAGGAGGGGAAAGAAACTGCAGAGGAGACCTCTGATGATGAAGCTCCACAAACATCTCAGAGAGTCCTCAGAGGCAGAACAAAAGCAGTGAAGGCCACACCCAAACGCAAATCCACCAGACGGAGTACCAGAAAGGCGGCCCAATCAGACAGCCAGCCCACAACTGAGGCAGAGGAAGAGGCTGATAAAGAGGACGATAGTCAACAAGCAAAAGCAGATGAAAATGCTGAGATTGAGTCTGAATTAGCAACCCTGGTTGAGGAAAAGGACACTGTAGAAGTGGATATTGAACCCTCAGATGCCCAGGAAGGTGCACAGGAAAACACTCCAGCTGATACAACAGAGGTGGAAAACCAGGCAACAGCAGATGAATCTACTGAAGACAAAGAATTAAGTCAACAGTCAAAAGAAGATGAGACGGTTGATACAGAGATGGAAACTGATAAGGCAATTGAGGGTGACGCTGTGGATAAGGAAGAGACAGAAGCTGCAGAAATACAGGAGGAAGAAAAACAAGAAACCACCGAGGAGGCAAAAAAACCAGAGGAATGTGTAGAACAGCAAGCTGAGGAGACAGCTTCAGAAATTCCTACAGTTGTTGCAGGGGATGAGGAGACACCAAAAGATGAGGCAAGTCCTGAATTGAAACCTGATAAAGATGCAGTCATAACAGAGGAACCTTCAGTTGCAGACAAGCAGACAGAAGAGATTGAAGAGGTGAAACTGCAAAGAGCCACTGTTGTCTTGGTTGATGTAAATAAGGCATCACCTGAACCTGAATTAGAGGTAGAAAGTGCAGACACAACATCAGGAGTTGAGGAGAAAGTTGAAGCTGATGAAGGTGAGACACCACAGACAGAAGAGGACAAGGACACAACTGAAGACATGGATATCACGGTACCACAAACAGACAAACAGGCTGAAGATGCAGATGCAACAGATTCCAAGGTCTCTCAGGATGAAATGGAAACTCAAGAGTCATCAGATTATGATAAGGGAACAGATGAAGCAGAGGAAAGCCCAGCCATGGAGACACGAGTCCTGAGAAGGAGAGTGGTTGCCAGCACAGAACCTTCCAGACGCAAATCCCAAAGAGTCAGTAAGAAAGTTATGGAAGAACCAGTGGATGAGCAGATGGAGGAGGAGAAACAGACCGCTGAGGAGACCTCAGATGATGAAGCTCCACAAACATCTCAGAGAGTCCTCAGAGGCAGAACAAAAGCAGTGAAGGCCACACCCAAACGCAAATCCACCAGACGGAGCACGAGAAAGGTGGCCCAATCAGACAGCCAGCCAACAACTGAGGCAGAGGAAGAAGCTGATAAAGAGGACGAATGTCAACAAGCAAAAGCAGATGAAAATGCCGAGATCGAGTCTGAATTAGCAACCCTGGTTGAGGAAAAGAAGACTGTAGAAGTGGATATTGAACCCTCAGATGCCCAGGAAGTTGCAGAGGAAAACACTCCAGTTGATATGGCAGAGGCAGAGAGTCAGGCAACAGCAGATGAATCTGCTGAAGACAAAGAAGAAATTCAACTTGAGAAAGAGTTGGAACCTGAAAAGATTGTTGAGGAAGATGCAACATCAACAGAAATGCAAGAGACTTCAGACGACCATGATAATGTTGAAAATGAGGAAACAGCAGAGGCCAAGGAGGATGCAGAGCAAGAGGAGATGGAATTAGAAGTTCCTCCAAATGAAAAACCAACAGAAATTGTTGAGGAAGATGAGGTACCAAAAGATGAGGAAAATACTGATTTAACAACATCTGTAGCTGATGAGAAAGGTGAAACAGGAGAAGAGAAGGCACCACAGACTAAGGAAGAACATGCAAATGAGGAGACAGAAAATGTGATGGAACAAATTGAAAAACAGGATGAAGATGTAGACACTGCAGATGCAGAGGTCTCTCAGGATGAAGTAGGAACAACCACACAAGAGTCGTCGGATCATGATATGGGAGCAGATGAAGCAGAGGAAAGCCCAACCACAGAGAAGAGAGTCCTGAGAGGGAGAGCTGTAGTCAGCACAGAGACTCCCAAACGCAAATCACAAAGAGGCAGAAAGAAGGCTGTGGAGGAGAGTACAGCAGCTCCATCAGATGAGAAAGCTGAACCAGTGGATGAGCAGATGGAGGAGGGGAAAGAAACTGCAAAGGAGACCTCTGATGATGAAGCTCCACAAACATCTCAGAGAGTCCTCAGAGGCAGAACAAAAGTAGTGAAGGCCACACCCAAACGCAAATCCACCAGACGGAGTACCAGAAAGGCGGCTCAAACAGACAGCCAGCCCACAACTGAGGCAGAGGAAGAAGCTGATAAAGAGGACGATAGTCAACAAGCAAAAGCAGATGAAAATGCTGAGATCGAGTCTGAATCAGCAACCCTGGTTGAGGACAAGGACACTGTAGAAGTGGATATCAAACCCTCAGGTGCCCAGGAAGGTGCAGAGGAAAACACTCCAGCTGATGAGGCAGAGGCGGAGAGTCAGGCAACAGCAGATGAATCTGCTGAAGACAAAGAAGAAATCCAACTTGAGAAAGAGTTGGACCCTGAAAAGATTGTTGCAGAAGATGCATCAGCAGAAATTGATGGGGAAAAAACAGAAATGCAAGAGAGTACAGAAGACCGTGATAAAACTGAAAATGAGGAAACAACAGAGTCCAAGGACGATGCAGAGCAAGAAGAGATGGATTTAGAAGTTTCTCCAAATGAAAAACAAACAGAAAGTATAGATAAAGATGAGACACCAAAAGATGAAGAAAAAGCTAATGTAACAACATCAGAAGCTGATGATAAAGGTGACACAGAAGAAGATAAGACACCACAGATGGAAGAGGGCAAAGACACAAATGAGGAGACAGAAGTGACAGAGCATACTGAAAAACAGGATGAAGATGTAGATACTGCAGATGCAGAGGTTTCTCAGGATGAAGTAGGAACAACCACACAAGAGTCATCAGATCATGATATGGGAGCAGATGAAGCAGAGGAAAGCCCAACCACGAAGAAGAGAGTCCTGAGAGGGAGAGCTGTAGTCAGCACAGAGACTCCCAAACGCAAATCACAAAGAGGCAGAAAGAAGGCTGTGGAGAAGATTATAGCAGCTCCATCAGATGAGAAAGCTGAATCAGTGGATGAGCAGATGGAGGAGGGGAAAGAAACGGCAGAGGAGACATCAGATGATGAAGCTCCACAAACATCTCAGAGAGTCCTCAGAGGCAGAACAAAAGCAGTGAAGGCCACACCCAAACGCAAATCCACCAGACGGAGCACGAGAAAGGTGGCCCAATCAGACAGCCAGCCAACAACTGAGGCAGAGGAAGAAGCTGATAAAGAGGACAATAGTCAACAAGCAAAAGCAGATGAAAATGCTGAGATTGAGTCTGAATTGGAAACCCTGGTTGAGGAAAAGAACACTGTAGAAGTGGATATTGAACCCTCAGGTACCCAGGAAGTTGCAGAGGAAAACACTCCAGTTGATATGGCAGAGGCGGAGAGCCAGGAGGCAGCAGATGAATCTACTGAAGACAAAGAAGAAAGTCAACATTCAAAAGAAGATGAGACGGTTGATACAGAGATGGAAACTGATAAGGCAATTGAGGGTGATGCTGTGGATGACAAAGAGATAGATCTTGCAGAAACACAGGAGGAAGACAAGCAAGAAACCACAGAGGAGGCAAAAGAAACAGAGGAGTGTGTAGAACAGGAAGCTGAGGAGACAGCTTCAGAAATTCCCCCAGTTGTTGCAGGGGATGAGGAGACACCAAAAGATGAGGCAAGTCCTGAATTGAAACCTGATGAAGATGCAGTCATAACAGAGGAACCCTCAGTTGCGGACAAGCAGACAGAAGTGATTGAAGAGGTGAAACTGCAAAAAGCCACTGTTGTCTTGGTTGATGTAAATAAGGCATCACCTGAACCTGAATTAGAGGTAGAAAGTGCAGACACAACATCAGGAGTTGAGGAGAAAGTTGAAGCTGATGAAGGCGAGACACCACAGACTGAAGAGGACAAGGACACAACTGAAGACATGGATATCACGGTACCACAAACAGACAAACAGGGTGAAGATACAGATGCAACAGATTCCAAGGTCTCTCAGGATGAAATGGAAACTCAAGAGTCATCAGTTCATGATAAGGGAACAGATGAAGCAGAGGAAAGCCCAGCCATGGAGGCACGAGTCCTGAGAAGGAGAATGGTTGCCAGCACAGAACCTCCCAGACGCAAATCCCAAAAAGTCAGTAAGAAAGTTGTGGAAGAACCAGAGGAAGAGCAGATGGAAGAGGAGAAACAGACCGCTGAGGAGATCTCAGATGATGAAGCTCCTGAGACATCTCAGAGAGTCCTCAGAGGCAGAACAAAAGCAGTAAAGGCCACACCCAAACGCAAATCCACCAGACGGAGCATGAGGAAGGTGTCCCAAACAGATGAGGAACCTGAGGAGGAGCATGATGAAATTCAACAATCAAAAGAAACAGAAGAGGAACCCCTACCATCAAAGGATCAAAGTGAGGACATTCCTGAAACAACAGATAATACAGAAATAAATGAACAAGACAAAGGAGAAGAGGAGGACCCTTTGAATGAGGAGGATTCTCCTCAGGAAGATTTTGCTGAGCAAGAGGCCGAAGGGATGGCTTTGGAAATCTCATCAGATGAAAATGATGCAGGGGTTGTAGCAGATGAGGCACCAAAAGAAGAAGAAACAGTTGATGTGGCCCCTGTTGAAGATGTGGCCCCAGAAAATGATGACTCCTTAGTTACTGAACAGCAAATTGAAGAAGGTGCCACAGACACTGTTCCTGAGGGGACAGAGCAGGATGACATGGAAAAAGAGAGCAAAGTAGAAGAGGAGAAAATGGGAGAGGACAGTCAGGGCACTGAACAACTTAATGACATACCAGATAAAGACCTAGCAGTGGCTGAGGAAATGACTATAGATGAGGTCACTACAGATCAACCCTCAGCTGGGAACAATCAGAAAGAGGATACAGAGGAGGTACAACTACAGAAAGCTACTGTTGTCTTACTGGATGTGTCTAAAGTTTTACCTCAACCAGATTTAGTGACACAAGATACAGAGACACCAGGAACTGATGAAGTTGAAACTGGTGAAGAACAGATACCACAGACCGAAGAGGACAAGGATGCAAAGGAGGATAAACAAGATGAAAATGTAAAAGCAACAGATTCTCAGGTCTCTCAGGATGAAGTGGGAACAACCACACAGGAGTCATCAGATCATGATATGGGAGCAGATGAAGCAGAAGAAAGCCCAGCCATGAAGACAAGAGTCCTAAGAAGAGCTGTTGCAAGCACAGAACCTCCCAGACGAAAATCCCAAAGAGTCAGTAAGAAAGTTGTGGAAGAACCAGCAGAAGAGCAGATGGAGGAGGAGAAACAGACCGCTGAGGAGACCTCAGATGATGAAGCTCCACAGACATCTCAGAGAGTCCTCAGAGGCAGAACAAAAGCAGTGAAGGCCACACCCAAACGCAAATCCACCAGACGGAGCACGAGAAAGGTGGCCCAATCAGACAGCCAGCCAACAACTGAGGCAGAGGAAGACGCTGATAAAGAGGACAATAGTCAACAGGCAGCAGATGAGGTGATGCAAGAGGAAAAATTGTTAGATGAAAAACAAGTAGAAACTATTGTGGATGCCTCAGCTGCATTGGATCAGATTGCGGAGGATGTCACCAGCTCAGGTCAAGAAGGACTGGATGAGGATGGTGCTGAAAAACAGGATACAATGGAAGAAGATCAAGTGGTGGATGAGGAGAAAAACACTGAAAACACAGATGCCGCTGAACCCCTGGAAGACGCAGTGGATAAGGAAGTCATCTCAGCACATGAGGAAGATGCTTCTGTTGAGGAAAGTTCTCCAGAGGAGTCTGAGACCCTCAAATTGCAAAAAGCCACAGTCGTTTTGGTGGACCTTAAAGAAGGTTGTCCTCCATCAGACTTAGAAATGACAAATATTGAGATGACATCAGAGATTGAAAACACAGAGACTAAAGCAGATGATGTTGATCTGGAGGAACAAGAAATGCCAGCAGTTGAGGAGGCAGCAGCACCGGTTGAAGGTAGGGAGGGCCAGACTGAAGAAGACAAGGATGTTGCAGTGGATGAGGTTGAGATCTCAGACCCTGAAGGACGGAGTGAATTGGCACCGATTAGTTCAGATCCAGATGACACACCAACTCTAAGCAAGAAGCCAAGAGGAAGGCCAAAGAAGAGACGAAGAGCAGCTAAGTCATCAGGGCGAAGACAGTCAAAACGTGTTCGAAAACAAGAGGAGGAAGAACCAGAGGATGAAGAGGCAGAGGAGGACAATGATGTGGACATGACTAAAGATGCAAACGAGGCCACACCAGAGGAACCTGTATCTCAGGAAGTAGAAGAGGAAACCCCTGAGCCAATCAGTGATTCCACAAAAGAGACAGACCAAACAGAGGAACCTGCAGATAACAATGAGAAGCTTGAACAAGAACAAAGCACTGCAGACAAAGAAAAAGTGGACGAACTTCCTCCAGTTGTGGTAACAACGCGTCTGAGGAGTAAAACAATAGTAGTTGAGTCCACTCCCTCAGGATTTAATGAAACTCCTGAGGATCAAGAGGAAACAGAAGCAACTCCAGCTGCAGAAGTCCAGCAGGAAGACAAAGAAGAAGAAATAGGGGATGAGGAAACCCCAGCAGAAGAGGAAAAAATGGATGCAGAGGCTAGCATGGGGAAAGAGGAAAGCATTAATGCTTCAACAGAGGTGGAGAATAAGATTGAGGAAGATGAGGGAGAGAAACAACAAGTTGAGGCTAACACATTAGAAAATACTGAGAGCGATGAAGTGAATATCAGTTTAGCCTTAGAACCCGAGGAGGAAGATCACCCAGGTGATGAAGCACCAGAGAGAAATGACAACACAAAGGAGGAGGAGGAGGATGTGCTGGTTTTGAGAGGAAAATCAATTATCGAAACACCCAAACACCGCATAAAATTAATTCAGAAAGAGCAGAATGATCAGGAGGCAGGTGAGGAAGCACTAGACAGAGAAGAAAGCTCAGAGGAGGAGGATGTGCTGGTTTTGAGAGGGAGGTCAGTTATCCAAACACCCGGCCGCAAAAGAGCCATGCAGAAAGACGAGAGTGATCAGGAGGTAGCCGAGATGCCAACCAACAAGAATATAAGGGATAGGACTGCTCAGGGAAAGAAGAGGACTAAGGTTGATGTTACACCTTTGCGACGGTCCTCGCGCAAAAAATAGAGTGCAAAAAATCCTTTCTGGAGCTAGAAGGGCACTCAAGTTTATGGGACCACATTATTGTACTAGAATTAGATGTGAAGATAAAAACAAACAAACAAATGCTCTATGGTAATGCTGATACAAAGGAGTTGAGGTCTGTTTTGGGATTATATTTTTGTATCAAGTTACAAGCTTTTTCAGTAATGTAGCAGAAACTAGATAAATGGTGTCCAGGAGAATAAGACGGAGCCAAAAATACCTGGCAGTTTTTACTTGGCTTTTTAGACTTTTTTTGATGGATTACAAATGACACATTGATATAATTTTTTTAACATGAAAAATTAACACATTGAAATAAAATCATTTTATATAACATTTTCTACAATATGAAAAAAATAATTAAATAATGTGCAGTTGTGTTCTTCTCAACTGATTTGACCTTTTTTGTATTTTGTAAATTAATGCAACATAAAACTGAATGTATCAGTTGTAATCCTGTAAAAAGTGAAATTATTTTGTGTCCCCAAAGCACTGTCTGGGTGTCAAGAAATATCCAAATGAAGCAATTATTTTTGTCATCAAATATCATTAGCATTCAAAATATGAAAAAAAGGTTGTTACTATTGTTGTTATTATTATTATTATTATCATCATAATTTTATATTTGCTAAAATATGTCTGCTTCGCTTCACTCCTAATCTGTAGGTCACTTGCTTTATCAGTTTTTACACCTAAAGATTCTGTTTAGAATAACTCACATTAGTTGGCCTTCAGATTGAGGTAGATGTTAAATTTACATTTTCAAAATAAATTTTAATTCACCAAGATTCTCAATTTCTTTGTAAATACACTTTTTTTCAACTTAGGCCTGTGTCCTGTACCCGATTCTTATTCATTATCCTATATTCAAACATACATACAATAACATGTGAAATTACAACAGTCATCAATGTTAGCATCCTTGTGCAGATTAATTGAATCATGTATGAGCACAACATTGCAATTCATATTTACATTCACATTAGAGCGCTTCC